>NW_028154751.1:0-310000 GCF_963457635.1 Microchirus variegatus
CACTTCGGCAGTGACTTAACTTTTTATTCAAAAAAGACCCCAAAAGTATCTTGGAATGTCTTGAAATGGTACACAGTCATAGTCAAGCATGCCCTGAACAAGAATCCGTTGAATATATTTGCATATCTCTTGAAGAATATTTTTAATGAACTTTTGAAAATCAGGAAAGCGATCCATGCACTTGGACATTCCAAGTATGTTGGAATGTCTTGAAATTGTACTCAGTCATAGTCAACGACGCCCTGAACAAGAATCCGTTGAAAATATTTGCATATCGCTTAAGGAATATTTTTAATGAATTTTTGAAAATCAGGAAAGCGATCCATGCACTTGGACATTCCAAGTATGTTGGAATGTCTTGAAATTGTACTCAGTCATAGTCAACGACGCCCTGAACAAGAATCCGTTGAAAATATTTGCATATCGCTTAAGGAATATTTTTAATGAATTTTTGAAAATCAGGAAGGCGATCCATGCACTTAGGCAGTGACTTAACTTTTTATTCAAAAAAGACCCCAAAAGTATCTTGGAATGTCTTGAAATTGTACACAGTCATAGTCAAGCATGCCCTGAACAAGAATCCGTTGAATATATTTGCATATCTCTTGAAGAATATTTTTAATGAACTTTTGAAAATCAGGAAAGCGATCCATGCACTTGGACATTCCAAGTATGTTGGAATGTCTTGAAATTGTACTCAGTCATAGTCAACGACGCCCTGAACAAGAATCAATTGAAAATATTTGCATATCTCTTAAGGAATATTTTTAATGAATTTTTGAAAATGAGGAAAGTCTGTGCACTTCGGCAGTGACTTAACTTTTTATTCAAAAAAGACCCCAAAAGTATCTTGGAATGTCTTGAAATTGTACACAGTCATAGTCAAGCATGCCCTGAACAAGAATCCGTTGAATATATTTGCATATCTCTTGAAGAATATTTTTAATGAACTTTTGAAAATCAGGAAAGCGATCCATGCACTTGGACATTCCAAGTATGTTGGAATGTCTTGAAATTGTACTCAGTCATAGTCAACGACGCCCTGAACAAGAATCCGTTGAAAATATTTGCATATCGCTTAAGGAATATTTTTAATGAATTTTTGAAAATCAGGAAAGCGATCCATGCACTTAGGCAGTGACTTAACTTTTTCGTCAAAAAAGACCCCAAAAGTATCTTGGAATGTCTTGAAATTGTACACAGTCATAGTCAAGCATGCCCTGAACAAGAAACCGTTGAATATATTTGCATATCTCTTGAAGAATATTTTTAATGAATTTTTGAAAATCCGAAAAGCGATCCATGCACTTGGACATTCCAAGTATGTTGGAATGTGTTGAAATTGTACTCAGTCATAGTCAACGAAGCCCTGAACAAGAATCCATTGAAAATATTTGCATATCTCTTAAGGAATATTTTTAATGAATTTTTGGAAATGAGGAAAGTCTGTGCACTTAGGCAGTGACTTAACTTTTTATTCAAAAAAGACCCCAAAAGTATCTTGGAATGTCTTGAAATTGTACACAGTCATAGTCAAGCATGCCCTGAACAAGAATCCGTTGAATATATTTGCATATCTCTTGAAGAATATTTTTAATGAATTTTTGAAAATCCGGAAAGCGATCCATGCACTTGGACATTCCAAGTATGTTGGAATGTCTTGAAATTGTACTCAGTCATAGTCAACGACGCCCTGAACAAGAATCCGTTGAAAATATTTGCATATCGCTTAAGGAATATTTTTAATGAATTTTTGAAAATCAGGAAAGCAATCCATGCACTTAGGCAGTGACTTAACTTTTTATTCAAAAAAGACCCCAAAAGTATCTTGGAATGTCTTGAAATTGTACACAGTCATAGTCAAGCATGCCCTGAACAAGAATCCGTTGAATATATTTGCATATCTCTTGAAGAATATTTTTAATGAATTTTTGAAAATCCGAAAAGCGATCCATGCACTTGGACATTCCAAGTATGTTGGAATGTCTTGAAATTGTACTCAGTCATAGTCAACGACGCCCTGAACAAGAATCAATTGAAAATATTTGCATATCTCTTAAGGAATATTTTTAATGAATTTTTGAAAATGAGGAAAGTCTGTGCACTTCGGCAGTGACTTAACTTTTTATTCAAAAAAGACCCCAAAAGTATCTTGGAATGTCTTGAAATTGTACACAGTCATAGTCAAGCATGCCCTGAACAAGAATCCGTTGAATATATTTGCATATCTCTTGAAGAATATTTTTAATGAACTTTTGAAAATCAGGAAAGCGATCCATGCACTTGGACATTCCAAGTATGTTGGAATGTCTTGAAATTGTACTCAGTCATAGTCAACGACGCCCTGAACAAGAATCCGTTGAAAATATTTGCATATCGCTTAAGGAATATTTTTAATGAATTTTTGAAAATCAGGAAAGCGATCCATGCACTTGGACATTCCAAGTATGTTGGAATGTCTTGAAATTGTACTCAGTCATAGTCAACGACGCCCTGAACAAGAATCCGTTGAAAATATTTGCATATCGCTTAAGGAATATTTTTAATGAATTTTTGAAAATCAGGAAGGCGATCCATGCACTTAGGCAGTGACTTAACTTTTTATTCAAAAAAGACCCCAAAAGTATCTTGGAATGTCTTGAAATTGTACACAGTCATAGTCAAGCATGCCCTGAACAAGAATCCGTTGAATATATTTGCATATCTCTTGAAGAATATTTTTAATGAACTTTTGAAAATCAGGAAAGCGATCCATGCACTTGGACATTCCAAGTATGTTGGAATGTCTTGAAATTGTACTCAGTCATAGTCAACGACGCCCTGAACAAGAATCAATTGAAAATATTTGCATATCTCTTAAGGAATATTTTTAATGAATTTTTGAAAATGAGGAAAGTCTGTGCACTTCGGCAGTGACTTAACTTTTTATTCAAAAAACACCCCAAAAGTATCTTGGAATGTCTTGAAATTGTACACAGTCATAGTCAAGCATGCCCTGAACAAGAATCCGTTGAATATATTTGCATATCTCTTGAAGAATATTTTTAATGAACTTTTGAAAATCAGGAAAGCGATCCATGCACTTGGACATTCCAAGTATGTTGGAATGTCTTGAAATTGTACTCAGTCATAGTCAACGACGCCCTGAACAAGAATCCGTTAAAAATATTTGCATATCGCTTAAGGAATATTTTTAATGAACTTTTGAAAATCAGGAAAGCGATCCATGCACTTGGACATTCCAAGTATGTTGGAATGTCTTGAAATTGTACTCAGTCATAGTCAACGACGCCCTGAACAAGAATCCGTTGAAAATATTTGCATATCGCTTAAGGAATATTTTTAATGAATTTTTGAAAATCAGGAAAGCGATCCATGCACTTAGGCAGTGACTTAACTTTTTCGTCAAAAAAGACCCCAAAAGTATCTTGGAATGTCTTGAAATTGTACACAGTCATAGTCAAGCATGCCCTGAACAAGAAACCGTTGAATATATTTGCATATCTCTTGAAGAATATTTTTAATGAATTTTTGAAAATCCGAAAAGCGATCCATGCACTTGGACATTCCAAGTATGTTGGAATGTGTTGAAATTGTACTCAGTCATAGTCAACGAAGCCCTGAACAAGAATCCATTGAAAATATTTGCATATCTCTTAAGGAATATTTTTAATGAATTTTTGGAAATGAGGAAAGTCGGTGCACTTAGGCAGTGACTTAACTTTTTATTCAAAAAAGACCCCAAAAGTATCTTGGAATGTCTTGAAATTGTACACAGTCATAGTCAAGCATGCCCTGAACAAGAATCCGTTGAATATATTTGCATATCTCTTGAAGAATATTTTTAATGAATTTTTGAAAATCCGGAAAGCGATCCATGCACTTGGACATTCCAAGTATGTTGGAATGTCTTGAAATTGTACTCAGTCATAGTCAACGACGCCCTGAACAAGAATCCGTTGAAAATATTTGCATATCGCTTAAGGAATATTTTTAATGAATTTTTGAAAATCAGGAAAGCAATCCATGCACTTAGGCAGTGACTTAACTTTTTATTCAAAAAAGACCCCAAAAGTATCTTGGAATGTCTTGAAATTGTACACAGTCATAGTCAAGCATGCCCTGAACAAGAATCCGTTGAATATATTTGCATATCTCTTGAAGAATATTTTTAATGAATTTTTGAAAATCCGAAAAGCGATCCATGCACTTGGACATTCCAAGTATGTTGGAATGTCTTGAAATTGTACTCAGTCATAGTCAACGACGCCCTGAACAAGAATCAATTGAAAATATTTGCATATCTCTTAAGGAATATTTTTAATGAATTTTTGAAAATGAGGAAAGTCTGTGCACTTCGGCAGTGACTTAACTTTTTATTCAAAAAAGACCCCAAAAGTATCTTGGAATGTCTTGAAATGGTACACAGTCATAGTCAAGCATGCCCTGAACAAGAATCCGTTGAATATATTTGCATATCTCTTGAAGAATATTTTTAATGAACTTTTGAAAATCAGGAAAGCGATCCATGCACTTGGACATTCCAAGTATGTTGGAATGTCTTGAAATTGTACTCAGTCATAGTCAACGACGCCCTGAACAAGAATCCGTTGAAAATATTTGCATATCGCTTAAGGAATATTTTTAATGAATTTTTGAAAATCAGGAAAGCGATCCATGCACTTGGACATTCCAAGTATGTTGGAATGTCTTGAAATTGTACTCAGTCATAGTCAACGACGCCCTGAACAAGAATCCGTTGAAAATATTTGCATATCGCTTAAGGAATATTTTTAATGAATTTTTGAAAATCAGGAAGGCGATCCATGCACTTAGGCAGTGACTTAACTTTTTATTCAAAAAAGACCCCAAAAGTATCTTGGAATGTCTTGAAATTGTACACAGTCATAGTCAAGCATGCCCTGAACAAGAATCCGTTGAATATATTTGCATATCTCTTGAAGAATATTTTTAATGAACTTTTGAAAATCAGGAAAGCGATCCATGCACTTGGACATTCCAAGTATGTTGGAATGTCTTGAAATTGTACTCAGTCATAGTCAACGACGCCCTGAACAAGAATCAATTGAAAATATTTGCATATCTCTTAAGGAATATTTTTAATGAATTTTTGAAAATGAGGAAAGTCTGTGCACTTCGGCAGTGACTTAACTTTTTATTCAAAAAAGACCCCAAAAGTATCTTGGAATGTCTTGAAATTGTACACAGTCATAGTCAAGCATGCCCTGAACAAGAATCCGTTGAATATATTTGCATATCTCTTGAAGAATATTTTTAATGAACTTTTGAAAATCAGGAAAGCGATCCATGCACTTGGACATTCCAAGTATGTTGGAATGTCTTGAAATTGTACTCAGTCATAGTCAACGACGCCCTGAACAAGAATCCGTTGAAAATATTTGCATATCGCTTAAGGAATATTTTTAATGAATTTTTGAAAATCAGGAAAGCGATCCATGCACTTAGGCAGTGACTTAACTTTTTCGTCAAAAAAGACCCCAAAAGTATCTTGGAATGTCTTGAAATTGTACACAGTCATAGTCAAGCATGCCCTGAACAAGAAACCGTTGAATATATTTGCATATCTCTTGAAGAATATTTTTAATGAATTTTTGAAAATCCGAAAAGCGATCCATGCACTTGGACATTCCAAGTATGTTGGAATGTGTTGAAATTGTACTCAGTCATAGTCAACGAAGCCCTGAACAAGAATCCATTGAAAATATTTGCATATCTCTTAAGGAATATTTTTAATGAATTTTTGGAAATGAGGAAAGTCTGTGCACTTAGGCAGTGACTTAACTTTTTATTCAAAAAAGACCCCAAAAGTATCTTGGAATGTCTTGAAATTGTACACAGTCATAGTCAAGCATGCCCTGAACAAGAATCCGTTGAATATATTTGCATATCTCTTGAAGAATATTTTTAATGAATTTTTGAAAATCCGGAAAGCGATCCATGCACTTGGACATTCCAAGTATGTTGGAATGTCTTGAAATTGTACTCAGTCATAGTCAACGACGCCCTGAACAAGAATCCGTTGAAAATATTTGCATATCGCTTAAGGAATATTTTTAATGAATTTTTGAAAATCAGGAAAGCAATCCATGCACTTAGGCAGTGACTTAACTTTTTATTCAAAAAAGACCCCAAAAGTATCTTGGAATGTCTTGAAATTGTACACAGTCATAGTCAAGCATGCCCTGAACAAGAATCCGTTGAATATATTTGCATATCTCTTGAAGAATATTTTTAATGAATTTTTGAAAATCCGAAAAGCGATCCATGCACTTGGACATTCCAAGTATGTTGGAATGTCTTGAAATTGTACTCAGTCATAGTCAACGACGCCCTGAACAAGAATCAATTGAAAATATTTGCATATCTCTTAAGGAATATTTTTAATGAATTTTTGAAAATGAGGAAAGTCTGTGCACTTCGGCAGTGACTTAACTTTTTATTCAAAAAAGACCCCAAAAGTATCTTGGAATGTCTTGAAATTGTACACAGTCATAGTCAAGCATGCCCTGAACAAGAATCCGTTGAATATATTTGCATATCTCTTGAAGAATATTTTTAATGAACTTTTGAAAATCAGGAAAGCGATCCATGCACTTGGACATTCCAAGTATGTTGGAATGTCTTGAAATTGTACTCAGTCATAGTCAACGACGCCCTGAACAAGAATCCGTTGAAAATATTTGCATATCGCTTAAGGAATATTTTTAATGAATTTTTGAAAATCAGGAAAGCGATCCATGCACTTGGACATTCCAAGTATGTTGGAATGTCTTGAAATTGTACTCAGTCATAGTCAACGACGCCCTGAACAAGAATCCGTTGAAAATATTTGCATATCGCTTAAGGAATATTTTTAATGAATTTTTGAAAATCAGGAAGGCGATCCATGCACTTAGGCAGTGACTTAACTTTTTATTCAAAAAAGACCCCAAAAGTATCTTGGAATGTCTTGAAATTGTACACAGTCATAGTCAAGCATGCCCTGAACAAGAATCCGTTGAATATATTTGCATATCTCTTGAAGAATATTTTTAATGAACTTTTGAAAATCAGGAAAGCGATCCATGCACTTGGACATTCCAAGTATGTTGGAATGTCTTGAAATTGTACTCAGTCATAGTCAACGACGCCCTGAACAAGAATCAATTGAAAATATTTGCATATCTCTTAAGGAATATTTTTAATGAATTTTTGAAAATGAGGAAAGTCTGTGCACTTCGGCAGTGACTTAACTTTTTATTCAAAAAACACCCCAAAAGTATCTTGGAATGTCTTGAAATTGTACACAGTCATAGTCAAGCATGCCCTGAACAAGAATCCGTTGAATATATTTGCATATCTCTTGAAGAATATTTTTAATGAACTTTTGAAAATCAGGAAAGCGATCCATGCACTTGGACATTCCAAGTATGTTGGAATGTCTTGAAATTGTACTCAGTCATAGTCAACGACGCCCTGAACAAGAATCCGTTAAAAATATTTGCATATCGCTTAAGGAATATTTTTAATGAACTTTTGAAAATCAGGAAAGCGATCCATGCACTTGGACATTCCAAGTATGTTGGAATGTCTTGAAATTGTACTCAGTCATAGTCAACGACGCCCTGAACAAGAATCCGTTGAAAATATTTGCATATCGCTTAAGGAATATTTTTAATGAATTTTTGAAAATCAGGAAAGCGATCCATGCACTTAGGCAGTGACTTAACTTTTTATTCAAAAAAGACCCCAAAAGTATCTTGGAATGTCTTGAAATTGTACACAGTCATAGTCAAGCATGCCCTGAACAAGAATCCGTTGAATATATTTGCATATCTCTTGAAGAATATTTTTAATGAATTTTTGAAAATCCGGAAAGCGATCCATGCACTTGGACATTCCAAGTATGTTGGAATGTCTTGAAATTGTACTCAGTCATAGTCAACGACGCCCTGAACAAGAATCAATTGAAAATATTTGCATATCTCTTAAGGAATATTTTTAATGAATTTTTGAAAATGAGGAAAGTCTGTGCACTTAGGCAGTGACTTAACTTTTTATTAAAAAAAGACCCCAAAAGTATCTTGGAATGTCTTGAAATTGTACACAGTCATAGTCAAGCATGCCCTGAACAAGAATCCGTTGAATATATTTGCATATCTCTTGAAGAATATTTTTAATGAACTTTTGAAAATCAGGAAAGCGATCCATGCACTTGGACATTCCAAGTATGTTGGAATGTCTTGAAATTGTACTCAGTCATAGTCAACGACGCCCTGAACAAGAATCCGTTGAAAATATTTGCATATCGTTTAAGGAATATTTTTAAAGAATTTCTGAAAATCAGGAAAGCGATCCATGCACTTAGGCAGTGACTTAACTTTTTCGTCAAAAAAGACCCCAAAAGTATCTTGGAATGTCTTGAAATTGTACACAGTCATAGTCAAGAATGCCCTGAACAAGAATCCGTTGAATATATTTGCATATCTCTTGAAGAATATTTTTAATGAATTTTTGAAAATCCGGAAAGCGATCCATGCACTTGGACATTCCAAGTATGTTGGAATGTCTTGAAATTGTACTCGGTCATAGTCAACGACGCCCTGAACAAGAATCCATTGAAAATATTTGCATATCTCTTAAGGAATATTTTTAATGAATTTTTGAAAATGATGAAAGTCTGTGCACTTCGGCAGTGACTTAACTTTTTATTCAAAAAAGACCCCAAAGGTATCTTGGAATGTCTTGAAATTGTACACAGTCATAGTCAAGCATGCCCTGAACAAGAATCCGTTGAATATATTTGCATATCTCTTGAAGAATATTTTTAATGAACTTTTGAAAATCAGGAAAGCGATCCATGCACTTGGACATTCCAAGTATGTTGGAATGTTTTGAAATTGTACTCAGTCATAGTCAACGACGCCCTGAACAAGAATCCGTTGAAAATATTTGCATATCGCTTAAGGAATATTTTTAATGAATTTTTGAAAATCAGGAAAGCGATCCATGCACTTAGGCAGTGACTTAACTTTTTCGTCAAAAAAGACCCCAAAAGTATCTTGGAATGTCTTGAAATTGTACACAGTCATAGTCAAGCATGCCCTGAACAAGAATCCGTTGAATATATTTGCATATCTCTTGAAGAATATTTTTAATGAATTTTTGAAAATCCGAAAAGCGATCCATGCACTTGGACATTCCAAGTATGTTGGAATGTCTTGAAATTGTACTCGGTCATAGTCAACGACGCCCTGAACAAGAATCCATTGAAAATATTTGCATATCTCTTAAGGAATATTTTTAATGAATTTTTGAAAATGATGAAAGTCTGTGCACTTAGGCAGTGACTTAACTTTTTATCCAAAAAAGACCCCAAAGGTATCTTGGAATGTCTTGAAATTGTACACAGTCATAGTCAAGCATGCCCTGAACAAGAATCCGTTGAATATATTTGCATATCTCTTGAAGAATATTTTTAATGAACTTTTGAAAATCAGGAAAGCGATCCATGCACTTGGACATTCCAAGTATGTTGGAATGTCTTGAAATTGTACTCAGTCATAGTCAACGACGCCCTGAACAAGAATCCGTTGAAAATATTTGCATATCGCTTAAGGAATATTTTTAATGAATTTTTGAAAATCAGGAAAGCGATCCATGCACTTAGGCAGTGACTTAACTTTTTTGTCAAAAAAGACCCCAAAAGTATCTTGGAATGTCTTGAAATTGTACACAGTCATAGTCAAGCATGCCCTGAACAAGAATCCGTTGAATATATTTGCATATCTCTTGAAGAATATTTTTAATGAATTTTTGAAAATCCGAAAAGCGATCCATGCACTTGGACATTCCAAGTATGTTGGAATGTCTTTAAATTGTACTCAGTCATAGTCAACGACGCCCTGAACAAGAATCAATTGAAAATATTTGCATATCTCTTAAGGAATATTTTTAATGAATTTTTGAAAATTAGGAAAGCGATCCATGCACTTAGGCAGTGACTTAACTTTTGATGTTTTTGGTTTGTTTTTAAAGCATTAAAGCTGCAGGAGTTCATCCATGTCGCCCAGTCGCTGGAAACAAACGTTTGGACACCATGGATCACACAGCAGGAAATAAGGTGAGACGGAGGAAACGATCCATTTGCCCTGATGCACTTAGTGACTTGACTTTTTTTTCAAAAAAGACCCCAAAAGTATCTTGGAATGTCTTGAAATTGTACACAGTCATAGTCAAGCATGCCCTGAACAAGAATCTGTTGAATATATTTGCATATCTCTTGAGGAATATTTTTAATGAATTTTTGAAAATCAGGAAAGCGATCCATGCACTTAGGCAGTGACTTAACTTTTGATGTTTTTGGGTTGTTTTTAAAGAATTAAAGCTGCAGGAGTTCATCCATGTCGTCCAGTCGCTGGAAACAAACGTTTGGACACCGTGGATCACACAGCAGGATATCAGGTGAGACGAAGGAAACGATCCATTTGCCCTGATGCACTTAGTGACTTGACTTTTTTTTCAAAAAAAACCCCAAAAGTAAATTGGAATGTCTTGAAATTGTACACAGTCATAGTCAAGCATGCCCTGAACAAGAATCCGTTGAATATATTTGCATATCTCTTGAAGAATATTTTTAATGAATTTTTGAAAATCCGGAAAGCGATCCATGCACTTGGACATTCCAAGTATGTTGGAATGTCTTGAAATTGTACTCAGTCATAGTCAACGACGCCCTGAACAAGAATCCGTTGAAAATATTTGCATATCGCTTAAGGAATATTTTTAATGAATTTTTGAAAATCAGGAAAGCGATCCATGCACTTAGGCAGTGACTTAACTTTTTCGTCAAAAAAGACCCCAAAAGTATCTTGGAATGTCTTGAAATTGTACACAGTCATAGTCAAGCATGCCCTGAACAAGAAACCGTTGAATATATTTGCATATCTCTTGAAGAATATTTTTAATGAATTTTTGAAAATCCGAAAAGCGATCCATGCACTTGGACATTCCAAGTATGTTGGAATGTGTTGAAATTGTACTCAGTCATAGTCAACGAAGCCCTGAACAAGAATCCATTGAAAATATTTGCATATCTCTTAAGGAATATTTTTAATGAATTTTTGAAAATGAGGAAAGTCTGTGCACTTAGGCAGTGACTTAACTTTTTATTAAAAAAAGACCCCAAAAGTATCTTGGAATGTCTTGAAATTGTACTCAGTCATAGTCAACGACGCCCTGAACAAGAATCCGTTGAAAATATTTGCATATCGCTTAAGGAATATTTTTAATGAATTTTTGAAAATCAGGAAAGCGATCCATGCACTTAGGCAGTGACTTAACTTTTTTGTCAAAAAAGACCCCAAAAGTATCTTGGAATGTCTTGAAATTGTACACAGTCATAGTCAAGCATGCCCTGAACAAGAATCCGTTGAATATATTTGCATATCTCTTGAAGAATATTTTTAATGAATTTTTGAAAATCCGAAAAGCGATCCATGCACTTGGACATTCCAAGTATGTTGGAATGTCTTGAAATTGTACTCGGTCATAGTCAACGACGCCCTGAACAAGAATCCATTGAAAATATTTGCATATCTCTTAAGGAATATTTTTAATGAATTTTTGAAAATGATGAAAGTCTGTGCACTTAGGCAGTGACTTAACTTTTTATCCAAAAAAGACCCCAAAGGTATCTTGGAATGTCTTGAAATTGTACACAGTCATAGTCAAGCATGCCCTGAACAAGAATCCGTTGAATATATTTGCATATCTCTTGAAGAATATTTTTAATGAACTTTTGAAAATCAGGAAAGCGATCCATGCACTTGGACATTCCAAGTATGTTGGAATGTCTTGAAATTGTACTCAGTCATAGTCAACGACGCCCTGAACAAGAATCCGTTGAAAATATTTGCATATCGCTTAAGGAATATTTTTAATGAATTTTTGAAAATCAGGAAAGCTATCCATGCACTTAGGCAGTGACTTAACTTTTTTGTCAAAAAAGACCCCAAAAGTATCTTGGAAAGTCTTGAAATTGTACACAGTCATAGTCAAGCATGCCCTGAACAAGAATCCGTTGAATATATTTGCATATCTCTTGAAGAATATTTTTAATGAATTTTTGAAAATCCGAAAAGCGATCCATGCACTTGGACATTCCAAGTATGTTGGAATGTCTTTAAATTGTACTCAGTCATAGTCAACGACGCCCTGAACAAGAATCAATTGAAAATATTTGCATATCTCTTAAGGAATATTTTTAATGAATTTTTGAAAATGAGGAAAGTCTGTGCACTTAGGCAGTGACTTAACTTTTTATTCAAAAAAGACCCCAAAAGTATCTTGGAATGTCTTGAAATTGTACACAGTCATAGTCAAGCATGCCCTGAACAAGAATCCGTTGAATATATTTGCATTTCTCTTGAAGAATATTTTTAATGAACTTTTGAAAATCAGGAAAGCGATCCATGCACTTGGACATTCCAAGTATGTTGGAATGTTTTGAAATTGTACTCAGTCATAGTCAACGACGCCCTGAACAAGAATCCGTTGAAAATATTTGCATATCGCTTAAGGAATATTTTTAATGAATTTTTGAAAATCAGGAAAGCGATCCATGCACTTAGGCAGTGACTTAACTTTTTCGTCAAAAAAGACCCCAAAAGTATCTTGGAATGTCTTGAAATTGTACACAGTCATAGTCAAGCATGCCCTGAACAAGAATCCGTTGAATATATTTGCATATCTCTTGAAGAATATTTTTAATGAACTTTTGAAAATCAGGAAAGCGATCCATGCACTTGGACATTCCAAGTATGTTGGAATGTTTTGAAATTGTACCCAGTCATAGTCAACGACGCCCTGAACAAGAAACCGTTGAAAATATTTGCATATCGCTTAAGGAATATTTTTAATGAATTTTTGAAAATCAGGAAAGCGATCCATGCACTTAGGCAGTGACTTAACTTTTTATTCAAAAAAGACCCCAAAAGTATCTTGGAATGTCTTGAAATTGTACACAGTCATAGTCAAGCATGCCCTGAACAAGAATCCGTTGAATATATTTGCATATCTCTTGAAGAATATTTTTAATGAATTTTTGAAAATCCGAAAAGCGATCCATGCACTTGGACATTCCAAGTATGTTGGAATGTCTTGAAATTGTACTCGGTCATAGTCAACGACGCCCTGAACAAGAATCCATTGAAAATATTTGCATATCTCTTAAGGAATATTTTTAATGAATTTTTGAAAATGATGAAAGTCTGTGCACTTAGGCAGTGACTTAACTTTTTATCCAAAAAAGACCCCAAAGGTATCTTGGAATGTCTTGAAATTGTACACAGTCATAGTCAAGCATGCCCTGAACAAGAATCCGTTGAATATATTTGCATATCTCTTGAAGAATATTTTTAATGAACTTTTGAAAATCAGGAAAGCGATCCATGCACTTGGACATTCCAAGTATGTTGGAATGTCTTGAAATTGTACTCAGTCATAGTCAACGACGCCCTGAACAAGAATCCGTTGAAAATATTTGCATATCGCTTAAGGAATATTTTTAATGAATTTTTGAAAATCAGGAAAGCGATCCATGCACTTAGGCAGTGACTTAACTTTTTTGTCAAAAAAGACCCCAAAAGTATCTTGGAATGTCTTGAAATTGTACACAGTCATAGTCAAGCATGCCCTGAACAAGAATCCGTTGAATATATTTGCATATCTCTTGAAGAATATTTTTAATGAATTTTTGAAAATCCGAAAAGCGATCCATGCACTTGGACATTCCAAGTATGTTGGAATGTCTTTAAATTGTACTCAGTCATAGTCAACGACGCCCTGAACAAGAATCAATTGAAAATATTTGCATATCTCTTAAGGAATATTTTTAATGAATTTTTGAAAATGAGGAAAGTCTGTGCACTTAGGCAGTGACTTAACTTTTTATTCAAAAAAGACCCCAAAAGTATCTTGGAATGTCTTGAAATTGTACACAGTCATAGTCAAGCATGCCCTGAACAAGAATCCGTTGAATATATTTGCATTTCTCTTGAAGAATATTTTTAATGAACTTTTGAAAATCAGGAAAGCGATCCATGCACTTGGACATTCCAAGTATGTTGGAATGTTTTGAAATTGTACTCAGTCATAGTCAACGACGCCCTGAACAAGAATCCGTTGAAAATATTTGCATATCGCTTAAGGAATATTTTTAATGAATTTTTGAAAATCAGGAAAGCGATCCATGCACTTAGGCAGTGACTTAACTTTTTCGTCAAAAAAGACCCCAAAAGTATCTTGGAATGTCTTGAAATTGTACACAGTCATAGTCAAGCATGCCCTGAACAAGAATCCGTTGAATATATTTGCATATCTCTTGAAGAATATTTTTAATGAACTTTTGAAAATCAGGAAAGCGATCCATGCACTTGGACATTCCAAGTATGTTGGAATGTTTTGAAATTGTACCCAGTCATAGTCAACGACGCCCTGAACAAGAAACCGTTGAAAATATTTGCATATCGCTTAAGGAATATTTTTAATGAATTTTTGAAAATCAGGAAAGCGATCCATGCACTTAGGCAGTGACTTAACTTTTTATTCAAAAAAGACCCCAAAAGTATCTTGGAATGTCTTGAAATTGTACACAGTCATAGTCAAGCATGCCCTGAACAAGAATCCGTTGAATATATTTGCATATCTCTTGAAGAATATTTTTAATGAACTTTTGAAAATCAGGAAAGCGATCCATGCACTTGGACATTCCAAGTATGTTGGAATGTTTTGAAATTGTACTCAGTCATAGTCAACGACGCCCTGAACAAGAACCTGTTGAAAATATTTGCATATCGCTTAAGGAATATTTTTAATGAATTTTTGAAAATCAGGAAAGCGATCCATGCACTTAGGCAGTGACTTAACTTTTTATTCAAAAAAGACCCCAAAAGTATCTTGGAATGTCTTGAAATTGTACACAGTCATAGTCAAGCATGCCCTGAACAAGAATCCGTTGAATATATTTGCATATCTCTTGAAGAATATTTTTAATGAACTTTTGAAAATCAGGAAAGCGATTCATGCACTTGGACATTCCAAGTATGTTGGAATGTCTTGAAATTGTACTCAGTCATAGTCAACGACGCCCTGAACAAGAATCCGTTGAAAATATTTGCATATCGCTTAAGGAATATTTTAAATGAATTTTTGAAAATCAGGAAAGCGATCCATGCACTTAGGCAGTGACTTAACTTTTTTGTCAAAAAAGACCCCAAAAGTATCTTGGAATGTCTTGAAATTGTACACAGTCATAGTCAAGCATGCCCTGAACAAGAATCCGTTGAATATATTTGCATATCTCTTGAAGAATATTTTTAATGAATTTTTGAAAATCCGAAAAGCGATCCATGCACTTGGACATTCCAAGTATGTTGGAATGTCTTGAAATTGTACTCAGTCATAGTCAACGACGCCCTGAACAAGAATCCATTGAAAATATTTGCATATCTCTTAAGGAATATTTTTAATGAATTTTTGAAAATGATGAAAGTCTGTGCACTTAGGCAGTGACTTAACTTTTTATCCAAAAAAGACCCCAAAGGTATCTTGGAATGTCTTGAAATTGTACACAGTCATAGTCAAGCATGCCCTGAACAAGAATCCGTTGAATATATTTGCATATCTCTTGAAGAATATTTTTAATGAACTTTTGAAAATCAGGAAAGCGATCCATGCACTTGGACATTCCAAGTATGTTGGAATGTCTTGAAATTGTACTCAGTCATAGTCAACGACGCCCTGAACAAGAATCCGTTGAAAATATTTGCATATCGCTTAAGGAATATTTTAAATGAATTTTTGAAAATCAGGAAAGCGATCCATGCACTTCGGCAGTGACTTAACTTTTTTGTCAAAAAAGACCCCAAAAGTATCTTGGAATGTCTTGAAATTGTACACAGTCATAGTCAAGCATGCCCTGAACAAGAATCCGTTGAATATATTTGCATATCTCTTGAAGAATATTTTTAATGAATTTTTGAAAATCCGAAAAGCGATCCATGCACTTGGACATTCCAAGTATGTTGGAATGTCTTTAAATTGTACTCAGTCATAGTCAACGACGCCCTGAACAAGAATCAATTGAAAATATTTGCATATCTCTTAAGGAATATTTTTAATGAATTTTTGAAAATGAGGAAAGTCTGTGCACTTAGGCAGTGACTTAACTTTTTATTCAAAAAAGACCCCAAAAGTATCTTGGAATGTCTTGAAATTGTACACAGTCATAGTCAAGCATGCCCTGAACAAGAATCTGTTGAATATATTTGCATATCTCTTGAAGAATATTTTTAATGAACTTTTGAAAATCAGGAAAGCGATCCATGCACTTGGACATTCCAAGTATGTTGGAATGTTTTGAAATTGTACTCAGTCATAGTCAACGACGCCCTGAACAAGAATCCGTTGAAAATATTTGCATATCGCTTAAGGAATATTTTTAATGAATTTTTGAAAATCAGGAAAGCGATCCATGCACTTAGGCAGTGACTTAACTTTTTCGTCAAAAAAGACCCCAAAAGTATCTTGGAATGTCTTGAAATTGTACACAGTCATAGTCAAGCATGCCCTGAACAAGAATCCGTTGAATATATTTGCATATCTCTTGAAGAATATTTTTAATGAACTTTTGAAAATCAGGAAAGCGATCCATGCACTTGGACATTCCAAGTATGTTGGAATGTTTTGAAATTGTACTCAGTCATAGTCAACGACGCCCTGAACAAGAAACCATTGAAAATATTTGCATGTCGCTTAAGGAATATTTTTAATGAATTTTTGAAAATCAGGAAAGCGATCCATGCACTTAGGCAGTGACTTAACTTTTTATTCAAAAAAGACCCCAAAAGTATCTTGGAATGTCTTGAAATTGTACACAGTCATAGTCAAGCATGCCCTGAACAAGAATCCGTTGAATATATTTGCATATCTCTTGAAGAATATTTTTAATGAATTTTTGAAAATCCGAAAAGCGATCCATGCACTTGGACATTCCAAGTATGTTGGAATGTCTTGAAATTGTACTCAGTCATAGTCAACGACGCCCTGAACAAGAATCAATTGAAAATATTTGCATATCTCTTAAGGAATATTTTTAATGAATTTTTGAAAATTAGGAAAGCGATCCATGCACTTAGGCAGTGACTTAACTTTTGATGTTTTTGGTTTGTTTTTAAAGCATTAAAGCTGCAGGAGTTCATCCATGTCGCCCAGTCGCTGGAAACAAACGTTTGGACACCATGGATCACACAGCAGGAAATAAGGTGAGACGGAGGAAACGATCCATTTGCCCTGATGCACTTAGTGACTTGACTTTTTTTTCAAAAAAGACCCCAAAAGTATCTTGGAATGTCTTGAAATTGTACACAGTCATAGTCAAGCATGCCCTGAACAAGAATCTGTTGAATATATTTGCATATCTTTTGAGGAATATTTTTAATGAATTTTTAAAAATCAGGAAAGCGATCCATGCACTTAGGCAGTGACTTAACTTTTGATGTTTTTGGGTTGTTTTTAAAGAATTAAAGCTGCAGGAGTTCATCCATGTCGTCCAGTCGCTGGAAACAAACGCTTGGACACCGTGGATCACACAGCAGGATATCAGGTGAGACGAAGGAAACGATCCATTTGCCCTGATGCACTTAGTGACTTGACTTTTTTTTCAAAAAAAACCCCAAAAGTAAATTGGAATGTCTTGAAATTGTACACAGTCATAGTCAAGCATGCCCTGAACAAGAATCCGTTGAATATATTTGCATATCTCTTGAAGAATATTTTTAATGAACTTTTGAAAATCCGGAAAGCGATCCATGCACTTGGACATTCCAAGTATGTTGGAATGTCTTGAAATTGTACTCAGTCATAGTCAATGACGCCCTGAACAAGAATCCGTTGAAAATATTTGCATATCGCTTAAGGAATATTTTTAATGAATTTTTGAAAATCAGGAAAGCGATCCATGCACTTAGGCAGTGACTTAACTTTTTTGTCAAAAAAGACCCCAAAAGTATCTTGGAATGTCTTGAAATTGTACACAGTCATAGTCAAGCATGCCCTGAACAAGAATCCGTTGAATATATTTGCATATCTCTTGAAGAATATTTTTAATGAATTTTTGAAAATCCGAAAAGCGATCCATGCACTTGGACATTCCAAGTATGTTGGAATGTCTTGAAATTGTACTCAGTCATAGTCAACGACGCCCTGAACAAGAATCCATTGAAAATATTTGCATATCTCTTAAGGAATATTTTTAATGAATTTTTGAAAATGATGAAAGTCTGTGCACTTAGGCAGTGACTTAACTTTTTATCCAAAAAAGACCCCAAAGGTATCTTGGAATGTCTTGAAATTGTACACAGTCATAGTCAAGCATGCCCTGAACAAGAATCCGTTGAATATATTTGCATATCTCTTGAAGAATATTTTTAATGAACTTTTGAAAATCAGGAAAGCGATCCATGCACTTGGACATTCCAAGTATGTTGGAATGTCTTGAAATTGTACTCAGTCATAGTCAACGACGCCCTGAACAAGAATCCGTTGAAAATATTTGCATATCGCTTAAGGAATATTTTAAATGAATTTTTGAAAATCAGGAAAGCGATCCATGCACTTCGGCAGTGACTTAACTTTTTTGTCAAAAAAGACCCCAAAAGTATCTTGGAATGTCTTGAAATTGTACACAGTCATAGTCAAGCATGCCCTGAACAAGAATCCGTTGAATATATTTGCATATCTCTTGAAGAATATTTTTAATGAATTTTTGAAAATCCGAAAAGCGATCCATGCACTTGGACATTCCAAGTATGTTGGAATGTCTTTAAATTGTACTCAGTCATAGTCAACGACGCCCTGAACAAGAATCAATTGAAAATATTTGCATATCTCTTAAGGAATATTTTTAATGAATTTTTGAAAATGAGGAAAGTCTGTGCACTTAGGCAGTGACTTAACTTTTTATTCAAAAAAGACCCCAAAAGTATCTTGGAATGTCTTGAAATTGTACACAGTCATAGTCAAGCATGCCCTGAACAAGAATCCGTTGAATATATTTGCATTTCTCTTGAAGAATATTTTTAATGAACTTTTGAAAATCAGGAAAGCGATCCATGCACTTGGACATTCCAAGTATGTTGGAATGTTTTGAAATTGTACTCAGTCATAGTCAACGACGCCCTGAACAAGAATCCGTTGAAAATATTTGCATATCGCTTAAGGAATATTTTTAATGAATTTTTGAAAATCAGGAAAGCGATCCATGCACTTAGGCAGTGACTTAACTTTTTCGTCAAAAAAGACCCCAAAAGTATCTTGGAATGTCTTGAAATTGTACACAGTCATAGTCAAGCATGCCCTGAACAAGAATCCGTTGAATATATTTGCATATCTCTTGAAGAATATTTTTAATGAACTTTTGAAAATCAGGAAAGCGATCCATGCACTTGGACATTCCAAGTATGTTGGAATGTTTTGAAATTGTACCCAGTCATAGTCAACGACGCCCTGAACAAGAAACCGTTGAAAATATTTGCATATCGCTTAAGGAATATTTTTAATGAATTTTTGAAAATCAGGAAAGCGATCCATGCACTTAGGCAGTGACTTAACTTTTTATTCAAAAAAGACCCCAAAAGTATCTTGGAATGTCTTGAAATTGTACACAGTCATAGTCAAGCATGCCCTGAACAAGAATCCGTTGAATATATTTGCATATCTCTTGAAGAATATTTTTAATGAATTTTTGAAAATCCGAAAAGCGATCCATGCACTTGGACATTCCAAGTATGTTGGAATGTCTTGAAATTGTACTCGGTCATAGTCAACGACGCCCTGAACAAGAATCCATTGAAAATATTTGCATATCTCTTAAGGAATATTTTTAATGAATTTTTGAAAATGATGAAAGTCTGTGCACTTAGGCAGTGACTTAACTTTTTATCCAAAAAAGACCCCAAAGGTATCTTGGAATGTCTTGAAATTGTACACAGTCATAGTCAAGCATGCCCTGAACAAGAATCCGTTGAATATATTTGCATATCTCTTGAAGAATATTTTTAATGAACTTTTGAAAATCAGGAAAGCGATCCATGCACTTGGACATTCCAAGTATGTTGGAATGTCTTGAAATTGTACTCAGTCATAGTCAACGACGCCCTGAACAAGAATCCGTTGAAAATATTTGCATATCGCTTAAGGAATATTTTTAATGAATTTTTGAAAATCAGGAAAGCGATCCATGCACTTAGGCAGTGACTTAACTTTTTTGTCAAAAAAGACCCCAAAAGTATCTTGGAATGTCTTGAAATTGTACACAGTCATAGTCAAGCATGCCCTGAACAAGAATCCGTTGAATATATTTGCATATCTCTTGAAGAATATTTTTAATGAATTTTTGAAAATCCGAAAAGCGATCCATGCACTTGGACATTCCAAGTATGTTGGAATGTCTTTAAATTGTACTCAGTCATAGTCAACGACGCCCTGAACAAGAATCAATTGAAAATATTTGCATATCTCTTAAGGAATATTTTTAATGAATTTTTGAAAATGAGGAAAGTCTGTGCACTTAGGCAGTGACTTAACTTTTTATTCAAAAAAGACCCCAAAAGTATCTTGGAATGTCTTGAAATTGTACACAGTCATAGTCAAGCATGCCCTGAACAAGAATCCGTTGAATATATTTGCATTTCTCTTGAAGAATATTTTTAATGAACTTTTGAAAATCAGGAAAGCGATCCATGCACTTGGACATTCCAAGTATGTTGGAATGTTTTGAAATTGTACTCAGTCATAGTCAACGACGCCCTGAACAAGAATCCGTTGAAAATATTTGCATATCGCTTAAGGAATATTTTTAATGAATTTTTGAAAATCAGGAAAGCGATCCATGCACTTAGGCAGTGACTTAACTTTTTCGTCAAAAAAGACCCCAAAAGTATCTTGGAATGTCTTGAAATTGTACACAGTCATAGTCAAGCATGCCCTGAACAAGAATCCGTTGAATATATTTGCATATCTCTTGAAGAATATTTTTAATGAACTTTTGAAAATCAGGAAAGCGATCCATGCACTTGGACATTCCAAGTATGTTGGAATGTTTTGAAATTGTACCCAGTCATAGTCAACGACGCCCTGAACAAGAAACCGTTGAAAATATTTGCATATCGCTTAAGGAATATTTTTAATGAATTTTTGAAAATCAGGAAAGCGATCCATGCACTTAGGCAGTGACTTAACTTTTTATTCAAAAAAGACCCCAAAAGTATCTTGGAATGTCTTGAAATTGTACACAGTCATAGTCAAGCATGCCCTGAACAAGAATCCGTTGAATATATTTGCATATCTCTTGAAGAATATTTTTAATGAACTTTTGAAAATCAGGAAAGCGATCCATGCACTTGGACATTCCAAGTATGTTGGAATGTTTTGAAATTGTACTCAGTCATAGTCAACGACGCCCTGAACAAGAACCTGTTGAAAATATTTGCATATCGCTTAAGGAATATTTTTAATGAATTTTTGAAAATCAGGAAAGCGATCCATGCACTTAGGCAGTGACTTAACTTTTTATTCAAAAAAGACCCCAAAAGTATCTTGGAATGTCTTGAAATTGTACACAGTCATAGTCAAGCATGCCCTGAACAAGAATCCGTTGAATATATTTGCATATCTCTTGAAGAATATTTTTAATGAACTTTTGAAAATCAGGAAAGCGATTCATGCACTTGGACATTCCAAGTATGTTGGAATGTCTTGAAATTGTACTCAGTCATAGTCAACGACGCCCTGAACAAGAATCCGTTGAAAATATTTGCATATCGCTTAAGGAATATTTTAAATGAATTTTTGAAAATCAGGAAAGCGATCCATGCACTTAGGCAGTGACTTAACTTTTTTGTCAAAAAAGACCCCAAAAGTATCTTGGAATGTCTTGAAATTGTACACAGTCATAGTCAAGCATGCCCTGAACAAGAATCCGTTGAATATATTTGCATATCTCTTGAAGAATATTTTTAATGAATTTTTGAAAATCCGAAAAGCGATCCATGCACTTGGACATTCCAAGTATGTTGGAATGTCTTGAAATTGTACTCAGTCATAGTCAACGACGCCCTGAACAAGAATCCATTGAAAATATTTGCATATCTCTTAAGGAATATTTTTAATGAATTTTTGAAAATGATGAAAGTCTGTGCACTTAGGCAGTGACTTAACTTTTTATCCAAAAAAGACCCCAAAGGTATCTTGGAATGTCTTGAAATTGTACACAGTCATAGTCAAGCATGCCCTGAACAAGAATCCGTTGAATATATTTGCATATCTCTTGAAGAATATTTTTAATGAACTTTTGAAAATCAGGAAAGCGATCCATGCACTTGGACATTCCAAGTATGTTGGAATGTCTTGAAATTGTACTCAGTCATAGTCAACGACGCCCTGAACAAGAATCCGTTGAAAATATTTGCATATCGCTTAAGGAATATTTTAAATGAATTTTTGAAAATCAGGAAAGCGATCCATGCACTTCGGCAGTGACTTAACTTTTTTGTCAAAAAAGACCCCAAAAGTATCTTGGAATGTCTTGAAATTGTACACAGTCATAGTCAAGCATGCCCTGAACAAGAATCCGTTGAATATATTTGCATATCTCTTGAAGAATATTTTTAATGAATTTTTGAAAATCCGAAAAGCGATCCATGCACTTGGACATTCCAAGTATGTTGGAATGTCTTTAAATTGTACTCAGTCATAGTCAACGACGCCCTGAACAAGAATCAATTGAAAATATTTGCATATCTCTTAAGGAATATTTTTAATGAATTTTTGAAAATGAGGAAAGTCTGTGCACTTAGGCAGTGACTTAACTTTTTATTCAAAAAAGACCCCAAAAGTATCTTGGAATGTCTTGAAATTGTACACAGTCATAGTCAAGCATGCCCTGAACAAGAATCTGTTGAATATATTTGCATATCTCTTGAAGAATATTTTTAATGAACTTTTGAAAATCAGGAAAGCGATCCATGCACTTGGACATTCCAAGTATGTTGGAATGTTTTGAAATTGTACTCAGTCATAGTCAACGACGCCCTGAACAAGAATCCGTTGAAAATATTTGCATATCGCTTAAGGAATATTTTTAATGAATTTTTGAAAATCAGGAAAGCGATCCATGCACTTAGGCAGTGACTTAACTTTTTCGTCAAAAAAGACCCCAAAAGTATCTTGGAATGTCTTGAAATTGTACACAGTCATAGTCAAGCATGCCCTGAACAAGAATCCGTTGAATATATTTGCATATCTCTTGAAGAATATTTTTAATGAACTTTTGAAAATCAGGAAAGCGATCCATGCACTTGGACATTCCAAGTATGTTGGAATGTTTTGAAATTGTACTCAGTCATAGTCAACGACGCCCTGAACAAGAAACCATTGAAAATATTTGCATGTCGCTTAAGGAATATTTTTAATGAATTTTTGAAAATCAGGAAAGCGATCCATGCACTTAGGCAGTGACTTAACTTTTTATTCAAAAAAGACCCCAAAAGTATCTTGGAATGTCTTGAAATTGTACACAGTCATAGTCAAGCATGCCCTGAACAAGAATCCGTTGAATATATTTGCATATCTCTTGAAGAATATTTTTAATGAATTTTTGAAAATCCGAAAAGCGATCCATGCACTTGGACATTCCAAGTATGTTGGAATGTCTTGAAATTGTACTCAGTCATAGTCAACGACGCCCTGAACAAGAATCAATTGAAAATATTTGCATATCTCTTAAGGAATATTTTTAATGAATTTTTGAAAATTAGGAAAGCGATCCATGCACTTAGGCAGTGACTTAACTTTTGATGTTTTTGGTTTGTTTTTAAAGCATTAAAGCTGCAGGAGTTCATCCATGTCGCCCAGTCGCTGGAAACAAACGTTTGGACACCATGGATCACACAGCAGGAAATAAGGTGAGACGGAGGAAACGATCCATTTGCCCTGATGCACTTAGTGACTTGACTTTTTTTTCAAAAAAGACCCCAAAAGTATCTTGGAATGTCTTGAAATTGTACACAGTCATAGTCAAGCATGCCCTGAACAAGAATCTGTTGAATATATTTGCATATCTTTTGAGGAATATTTTTAATGAATTTTTAAAAATCAGGAAAGCGATCCATGCACTTAGGCAGTGACTTAACTTTTGATGTTTTTGGGTTGTTTTTAAAGAATTAAAGCTGCAGGAGTTCATCCATGTCGTCCAGTCGCTGGAAACAAACGCTTGGACACCGTGGATCACACAGCAGGATATCAGGTGAGACGAAGGAAACGATCCATTTGCCCTGATGCACTTAGTGACTTGACTTTTTTTTCAAAAAAAACCCCAAAAGTAAATTGGAATGTCTTGAAATTGTACACAGTCATAGTCAAGCATGCCCTGAACAAGAATCCGTTGAATATATTTGCATATCTCTTGAAGAATATTTTTAATGAACTTTTGAAAATCCGGAAAGCGATCCATGCACTTGGACATTCCAAGTATGTTGGAATGTCTTGAAATTGTACTCAGTCATAGTCAATGACGCCCTGAACAAGAATCCGTTGAAAATATTTGCATATCGCTTAAGGAATATTTTTAATGAATTTTTGAAAATCAGGAAAGCGATCCATGCACTTAGGCAGTGACTTAACTTTTTTGTCAAAAAAGACCCCAAAAGTATCTTGGAATGTCTTGAAATTGTACACAGTCATAGTCAAGCATGCCCTGAACAAGAATCCGTTGAATATATTTGCATATCTCTTGAAGAATATTTTTAATGAATTTTTGAAAATCCGAAAAGCGATCCATGCACTTGGACATTCCAAGTATGTTGGAATGTCTTGAAATTGTACTCAGTCATAGTCAACGACGCCCTGAACAAGAATCCATTGAAAATATTTGCATATCTCTTAAGGAATATTTTTAATGAATTTTTGAAAATGATGAAAGTCTGTGCACTTAGGCAGTGACTTAACTTTTTATCCAAAAAAGACCCCAAAGGTATCTTGGAATGTCTTGAAATTGTACACAGTCATAGTCAAGCATGCCCTGAACAAGAATCCGTTGAATATATTTGCATATCTCTTGAAGAATATTTTTAATGAACTTTTGAAAATCAGGAAAGCGATCCATGCACTTGGACATTCCAAGTATGTTGGAATGTCTTGAAATTGTACTCAGTCATAGTCAACGACGCCCTGAACAAGAATCCGTTGAAAATATTTGCATATCGCTTAAGGAATATTTTAAATGAATTTTTGAAAATCAGGAAAGCGATCCATGCACTTCGGCAGTGACTTAACTTTTTTGTCAAAAAAGACCCCAAAAGTATCTTGGAATGTCTTGAAATTGTACACAGTCATAGTCAAGCATGCCCTGAACAAGAATCCGTTGAATATATTTGCATATCTCTTGAAGAATATTTTTAATGAATTTTTGAAAATCCGAAAAGCGATCCATGCACTTGGACATTCCAAGTATGTTGGAATGTCTTTAAATTGTACTCAGTCATAGTCAACGACGCCCTGAACAAGAATCAATTGAAAATATTTGCATATCTCTTAAGGAATATTTTTAATGAATTTTTGAAAATGAGGAAAGTCTGTGCACTTAGGCAGTGACTTAACTTTTTATTCAAAAAAGACCCCAAAAGTATCTTGGAATGTCTTGAAATTGTACACAGTCATAGTCAAGCATGCCCTGAACAAGAATCTGTTGAATATATTTGCATATCTCTTGAAGAATATTTTTAATGAACTTTTGAAAATCAGGAAAGCGATCCATGCACTTGGACATTCCAAGTATGTTGGAATGTTTTGAAATTGTACTCAGTCATAGTCAACGACGCCCTGAACAAGAATCCGTTGAAAATATTTGCATATCGCTTAAGGAATATTTTTAATGAATTTTTGAAAATCAGGAAAGCGATCCATGCACTTAGGCAGTGACTTAACTTTTTCGTCAAAAAAGACCCCAAAAGTATCTTGGAATGTCTTGAAATTGTACACAGTCATAGTCAAGCATGCCCTGAACAAGAATCCGTTGAATATATTTGCATATCTCTTGAAGAATATTTTTAATGAACTTTTGAAAATCAGGAAAGCGATCCATGCACTTGGACATTCCAAGTATGTTGGAATGTTTTGAAATTGTACTCAGTCATAGTCAACGACGCCCTGAACAAGAAACCATTGAAAATATTTGCATGTCGCTTAAGGAATATTTTTAATGAATTTTTGAAAATCAGGAAAGCGATCCATGCACTTAGGCAGTGACTTAACTTTTTATTCAAAAAAGACCCCAAAAGTATCTTGGAATGTCTTGAAATTGTACACAGTCATAGTCAAGCATGCCCTGAACAAGAATCCGTTGAATATATTTGCATATCTCTTGAAGAATATTTTTAATGAATTTTTGAAAATCCGAAAAGCGATCCATGCACTTGGACATTCCAAGTATGTTGGAATGTCTTGAAATTGTACTCAGTCATAGTCAACGACGCCCTGAACAAGAATCAATTGAAAATATTTGCATATCTCTTAAGGAATATTTTTAATGAATTTTTGAAAATTAGGAAAGCGATCCATGCACTTAGGCAGTGACTTAACTTTTGATGTTTTTGGTTTGTTTTTAAAGCATTAAAGCTGCAGGAGTTCATCCATGTCGCCCAGTCGCTGGAAACAAACGTTTGGACACCATGGATCACACAGCAGGAAATAAGGTGAGACGGAGGAAACGATCCATTTGCCCTGATGCACTTAGTGACTTGACTTTTTTTTCAAAAAAGACCCCAAAAGTATCTTGGAATGTCTTGAAATTGTACACAGTCATAGTCAAGCATGCCCTGAACAAGAATCTGTTGAATATATTTGCATATCTTTTGAGGAATATTTTTAATGAATTTTTAAAAATCAGGAAAGCGATCCATGCACTTAGGCAGTGACTTAACTTTTGATGTTTTTGGGTTGTTTTTAAAGAATTAAAGCTGCAGGAGTTCATCCATGTCGTCCAGTCGCTGGAAACAAACGCTTGGACACCGTGGATCACACAGCAGGATATCAGGTGAGACGAAGGAAACGATCCATTTGCCCTGATGCACTTAGTGACTTGACTTTTTTTTCAAAAAAAACCCCAAAAGTAAATTGGAATGTCTTGAAATTGTACACAGTCATAGTCAAGCATGCCCTGAACAAGAATCCGTTGAATATATTTGCATATCTCTTGAAGAATATTTTTAATGAACTTTTGAAAATCCGGAAAGCGATCCATGCACTTGGACATTCCAAGTATGTTGGAATGTCTTGAAATTGTACTCAGTCATAGTCAATGACGCCCTGAACAAGAATCCGTTGAAAATATTTGCATATCGCTTAAGGAATATTTTTAATGAATTTTTGAAAATCAGGAAAGCGATCCATGCACTTAGGCAGTGACTTAACTTTTTTGTCAAAAAAGACCCCAAAAGTATCTTGGAATGTCTTGAAATTGTACACAGTCATAGTCAAGCATGCCCTGAACAAGAATCCGTTGAATATATTTGCATATCTCTTGAAGAATATTTTTAATGAATTTTTGAAAATCCGGAAAGCGATCCATGCACTTGGACATTCCAAGTATGTTGGAATGTCTTGAAATTGTACTCGGTCATAGTCAACGACGCCCTGAACAAGAATCCATTGAAAATATTTGCATATCTCTTAAGGAATATTTTTAATGAATTTTTGGAAATGAGGAAAGTCTGTGCACTTAGGCAGTGACTTAACTTTTTATTCAAAAAAGACCCCAAAAGTATCTTGGAATGTCTTGAAATTGTACACAGTCATAGTCAAGCATGCCCTGAACAAGAATCCGTTGAATATATTTGCATATCTCTTGAAGAATATTTTTAATGAATTTTTGAAAATCCGGAAAGCGATCCATGCACTTGGACATTCCAAGTATGTTGGAATGTCTTGAAATTGTACTCAGTCATAGTCAACGACGCCCTGAACAAGAATCAATTGAAAATATTTGCATATCTCTTAAGGAATATTTTTAATGAATTTTTGAAAATGAGGAAAGTCTGTGCACTTAGGCAGTGACTTAACTTTTTATTCAAAAAAGACCCCAAAAGTATCTTGGAATGTCTTGAAATTGTACACAGTCATAGTCAAGCATGCCCTGAACAAGAATCCGTTGAATATATTTGCATATCTCTTGAAGAATATTTTTAATGAACTTTTGAAAATCAGGAAAGCGATCCATGTACTTGGACATTCAAAGTAAGTTGGAATGTCTTGAAATTGTACTCGGTCATAGTCAACGACGCCCTGAACAAGAATCCGTTGAAAATATTTGCATATCGCTTAAGGAATATTTTTAATGAATTTTTGAAAATCAGGAAAGCGATCCATGCACTTAGGCAGTGACTTAACTTTTTCGTCAAAAAAGACCCCAAAAGTATCTTGGAATGTCTTGAAATTGTACACAGTCATAGTCAAGCATGCCCTGAACAAGAATCCGTTGAATATATTTGCATATCTCTTGAAGAATATTTTTAATGAACTTTTGAAAATCCGGAAAGCGATCCATGCACTTGGACATTCCAAGTATGTTGGAATGTCTTGAAATTGTACTCAGTCATAGTCAACGACGCCCTGAACAAGAATCCGTTGAAAATATTTGCATATCGCTTAAGGAATATTTTTAATGAATTTTTGAAAATCAGGAAAGCGATCCATGCACTTAGGCAGTGACTTAACTTTTTTGTCAAAAAAGACCCCAAAAGTATCTTGGAATGTCTTGAAATTGTACACAGTCATAGTCAAGCATGCCCTGAACAAGAATCCGTTGAATATATTTGCATATCTCTTGAAGAATATTTTTAATGAATTTTTGAAAATCCGAAAAGCGATCCATGCACTTGGACATTCCAAGTATGTTGGAATGTCTTGAAATTGTACTCCGTCATAGTCAACGACGCTCTGAACAAGAATCAATTGAAAATATTTGCATATCTCTTAAGGAATATTTTTAATGAATTTTTGAAAATGAGGAAAGTCTGTGCACTTAGGCAGTGACTTAACTTTTTATTCAAAAAAGACCCCAAAAGTATCTTGGAATGTCTTGAAATTGTACACAGTCATAGTCAAGCATGCCCTGAACAAGAATCCGTTGAATATATTTGCATATCTCTTGAAGAATATTTTTAATGAACTTTTGAAAATCAGGAAAGCGATCCATGCACTTGGACATTCCAAGTATGTTGGAATGTCTTGAAATTGTACTCAGTCATAGTCAACGACGCCCTGAACAAGAATCCGTTGAAAATATTTGCATATCGTTTAAGGAATATTTTTAAAGAATTTCTGAAAATCAGGAAAGCGATCCATGCACTTAGGCAGTGACTAAACTTTTTTGTCAAAAAAGACCCCAAAAGTATCTTGGAATGTCTTGAAATTGTACACAGTCATAGTCAAGCATTCCCTGAACAAGAATATGTTGAATATATTTGCATATCTGTTGAAGAATATTTTAAATTAATTTTTGAAAATCCGAAAAGCGATCCATGCACTTGGACATTCCAAGTATGTTGGAATGTCTTGAAATTGTACTCAGTCATAGTCAACGACGCCCTGAACAAGAATCAATTGAAAATATTTGCATATCTCTTAAGGAATATTTTTAATGAATTTTTGAAAATGAGGAAAGTCTGTGCACTTAGGCAGTGACTTAACTTTTTATTCAAAAAAGACCCCAAAAGTATCTTGGAATGTCTTGAAATTGTACACAGTCATAGTCAAGCATGCCCTGAACAAGAATCCGTTGAATATATTTGCATATCTCTTGAAGAATATTTTTAATGAACTTTTGAAAATCAGGAAAGCGATCCATGCACTTGGACATTCCAAGTATGTTGGAATGTCTTGAAATTGTACTCAGTCATAGTCAACGACGCCCTGAACAAGAATCCGTTGAAAATATTTGCATATCGTTTAAGGAATATTTTTAAAGAATTTCTGAAAATCAGGAAAGCGATCCATGCACTTAGGCAGTGACTTAACTTTTTCGTCAAAAAAGACCCCAAAAGTATCTTGGAATGTCTTGAAATTGTACACAGTCATAGTCAAGAATGCCCTGAACAAGAATCCGTTGAATATATTTGCATATCTCTTGAAGAATATTTTTAATGAATTTTTGAAAATCCGGAAAGCGATCCATGCACTTGGACATTCCAAGTATGTTGGAATGTCTTGAAATTGTTCTCGGTCATAGTCAACGACGCCCTGAACAAGAATCCATTGAAAATATTTGCATATCTCTTATGGAATATTTTTAATGAATTTTTGAAAATGATGAAAGTCTGTGCACTTAGGCAGTGACTTAACTTTTTCGTCAAAAAAGACCCCAAAAGTATCTTGGAATGTCTTGAAATTGTACACAGTCATAGTCAAGAATGCCCTGAACAAGAATCCGTTGAATATATTTGCATATCGCTTAAGGAATATTTTTAATGAATTTTTGAAAATCAGGAAAGCGATCCATGCACTTAGGCAGTGACTTAACTTTTTATTCAAAAAAGACCCCAAAAGTATCTTGGAATGTCTTGAAATTGTACACAGTCATAGTCAAGCATGCCCTGAACAAGAATCCGTTGAATATATTTGCATATCTCTTGAAGAATATTTTTAATGAATTTTTGAAAATCCGAAAAGCGATCCATGCACTTGGACATTCCAAGTATGTTGGAATGTCTTGAAATTGTACTCAGTCATAGTCAACGACGCCCTGAACAAGAATCAATTGAAAATATTTGCATATCTCTTAAGGAATATTTTTAATGAATTTTTGAAAATGAGGAAAGTCTGTGCACTTAGGCAGTGACTTAACTTTTTATTCAAAAAAGACCCCAAAAATATCTTGGAATGTCTTGAAATTGTACACAGTCATAGTCAAGCATGCCCTGAACAAGAATCCGTTGAATATATTTGCATATCTCTTGAAGAATATTTTTAATGAACTTTTGAAAATCAGGAAAGCGATCCATGTACTTGGACATTCAAAGTATGTTGGAATGTCTTGAAATTGTACTCGGTCATAGTCAACGACGCCCTGAACAAGAATCCGTTGAAAATATTTGCATATCGCTTAAGGAATATTTTTAATGAATTTTTGAAAATCAGGAAAGCGATCCATGCACTTAGGCAGTGACTTAACTTTTTTGTCAAAAAAGACCCCAAAAGTATCTTGGAATGTCTTAAAATTGTACACAGTCATAGTCAAGCATGCCCTGAACAAGAAACCGTTGAATATATTTGCATATCTCTTGAAGAATATTTTTAATTAATTTTTGAAAATCCGAAAAGCGATCCATGCACTTGGACATTCCAAGTATGTTGGAATGTTTTGAAATTGTACTCAGTCATAGTCAACGACGCCCTGAACAAGAATCAATTGAAAATATTTGCATATCTCTTAAGGAATATTTTTAATGAATTTTTGAAAATCAGGAAAGCAATCCATGCCCTTAGGCAGTGACTTAACTTTTTTGTCAAAAAAGACCCCAAAAGTATCTTGGAATGTCTTGAAATTGTACACAGTCATAGTCAAGCATGCCCTGAACAAGAATCCGTTGAATATATTTGCATATCTCTTGAAGAATATTTTTAATGAACTTTTGAAAATCAGGAAAGCGATCCATGTACTTGGACATTCAAAGTATGTTGGAATGTCTTGAAATTGTACTCGGTCATAGTCAACGACGCCCTGAACAAGAATCCGTTGAAAATATTTGCATATCGCTTAAGGAATATTTTTAATGAATTTTTGAAAATCAGGAAAGCGATCCATGCACTTAGGCAGTGACTTAACTTTTTCGTCAAAAAAGACCCCAAAAGTATCTTGGAATGTCTTGAAATTGTACACAGTCATAGTCAAGCATGCCCTGAACAAGAATCCGTTGAATATATTTGCATATCTCTTGAAGAATATTTTTAATGAATTTTTGAAAATCAGGAAAGCGATCCATGCACTTGGACATTCCAAGTATGTTGGAATGTCTTGAAATTGTACTCAGTCATAGTCAACGACGCCCTGAACGAGAATCCGTTGAAAATATTTGCATATCTCTTAAGGAATATTTTTAATGAATTTTTGAAAATGATGAAAGTCTGTGCACTTAGGCAGTGACTTAACTTTTTATTCAAAAAAGACCCCAAAGGTATCTTGGAATGTCTTGAAATTGTACACAGTCATAGTCAAGCATGCCCTGAACAAGAATCCGTTGAATATATTTGCATATCTCTTGAAGAATATTTTTAATGAACTTTTGAAAATCAGGAAAGCGATCCATGCACTTGGACATTCCAAGTATATTGGAATGTCTTGAAATTGTACTCAGTCATAGTCAACGACGCCCTGAACAAGAATCCGTTGAAAATATTTGCATATCGTTTAAGGAATATTTTTAAAGAATTTCTGAAAATCAGGAAAGCGATCCATGCACTTAGGCAGTGACTAAACTTTTTTGTCAAAAAAGACCCCAAAAGTATCTTGGAATGTCTTGAAATTGTACACAGTCATAGTCAAGCATGCCCTGAACAAGAATATGTTGAATATATTTGCATATCTCTTGAAGAATATTTTTAATGAATTTTTGAAAATCCGAAAAGCGATCCATGCACTTGGACATTCCAAGTATGTTGGAATGTCTTGAAATTGTACTCAGTCATAGTCAACGACGCCCTGAACAAGAATCAATTGAAAATGTTTGCATATCTCTTAAGGAATATTTTTAATGAATTTTTGAAAATGAGGAAAGTCTGTGCACTTAGGCAGTGACTTAACTTTTTATTCAAAAAAGACCCCAAAAGTATCTTGGAATGTCTTGAAATTGTACACAGTCATAGTCAAGCATGCCCTGAACAAGAATCCGTTGAATATATTTGCATATCTCTTGAAGAATATTTTTAATGAACTTTTGAAAATCAGGAAAGCGATCCATGCACTTGGACATTCCAAGTATGTTGGAATGTCTTGAAATTGTACTCAGTTATAGTCAACGACGCCCTGAACAAGAATCTGTTGAAAATATTTGCATATCGTTTAAGGAATATTTTTAAAGAATTTCTGAAAATCAGGAAAGCGATCCATGCACTTAGGCAGTGACTTAACTTTTTTGTCAAAAAAGACCCCAAAAGTATCTTGGAATGTCTTGAAATTGTACACAGTCATAGTCAAGAATGCCCTGAACAAGAATCCGTTGAATATATTTGCATATCTCTTGAAGAATATTTTTAATGAATTTTTGAAAATCCGGAAAGCGATCCATGCACTTGGACATTCCAAGTATGTTGGAATGTCTTGAAATTGTACTCGGTCATAGTCAACGACGCCCTGAACAAGAATCCATTGAAAATATTTGCATATCTCTTAAGGAATATTTTTAATGAATTTTTGAAAATGATGAAAGTCTGTGCACTTAGGCAGTGACTTAACTTTTTATTCAAAAAAGACCCCAAAGGTATCTTGGAATGTCTTGAAATTGTACACAGTCATAGTCAAGCATGCCCTGAACAAGAATCCGTTGAATATATTTGCATATCTCTTGAAGAATATTTTTAATGAACTTTTGAAAATCAGGAAAGCGATCCATGCACTTGGACATTCCAAGTATATTGGAATGTCTTGAAATTGTACTCAGTCATAGTCAACGACGCCCTGAACAAGAATCCGTTGAAAATATTTGCATATCGCTTAAGGAATATTTTTAATGAATTTTTGAAAATCAGGAAAGCGATCCATGCACTTAGGCAGTGACTTAACTTTTTTGTCAAAAAAGACCCCAAAAGTATCTTGGAATGTCTTGAAATTGTACACAGTCATAGTCAAGCATGCCCTGAACAAGAATCCGTTGAATATATTTGCATATCTCTTGAAGAATATTTTTAATGAATTTTTGAAAATCCGAAAAGCGATCCATGCACTTGGACATTCCAAGTATGTTGGAATGTCTTTAAATTGTACTCAGTCATAGTCAACGACGCCCTGAACAAGAATCAATTGAAAATATTTGCATATCTCTTAAGGAATATTTTTAATGAATTTTTGAAAATGAGGAAAGTCTGTGCACTTAGGCAGTGACTTAACTTTTTTGTCAAAAAAGACCCCAAAAGTATCTTGGAATGTCTTGAAATTGTACACAGTCATAGTCAAGCATGCCCTGAACAAGAATCCGTTGAATATATTTGCATATCTCTTGAAGAATATTTTTAATGAACTTTTGAAAATCAGGAAAGCGATCCATGCACTTGGACATTCCAAGTATGTTGGAATGTCTTGAAATTGTACTCAGTCATAGTCAACGACGCCCTGAACAAGAATCCGTTGAAAATATTTGCATATCGCTTAAGGAATATTTTTAATGAATTTTTGAAAATCAGGAAAGCGATCCATGCACTTAGGCAGTGACTTAACTTTTTATTCAAAAAAGACCCCAAAAGTATCTTGGAATGTCTTGAAATTGTACACAGTCATAGTCAAGCATGCCCTGAACAAGAATCCGTTGAATATATTTGCATATCTCTTAAGGAATATTTTTAATGAATTTTTGAAAATGATGAAAGTCTGTGCACTTAGGCAGTGACTTAACTTTTTATTCAAAAAAGACCCCAAAAGTATCTTGGAATGTCTTGAAATTGTACTCAGTCATAGTCAACGACGATCTGAACAAGAATAAATTGAAAATATTTGCATATCTCTTAAGGAATATTTTTAATGAATTTTTCAAAATGAGGAAAGTCTGTGCACTTAGGCAGTGACTTAACTTTTTATTCAAAAAAGACCCCAAAAGTATCTTGGAATGTCTTGAAATTGTACACAGTCATAGTCAAGCATGCCCTGAACAAGAATCCGTTGAATATATTTGCATATCTCTTGAAGAATATTTTTAATGAACTTTTGAAAATCAGGAAAGCGATCCATGCACTTGGACATTCCAAGTATGTTGGAATGTCTTGAAATTGTACTCAGTCATAGTCAACGACGCCCTGAACAAGAATCCGTTGAAAATATTTGCATATCGTTTAAGGAATATTTTTAAAGAATTTCTGAAAATCAGGAAAGCGATCCATGCACTTAGGCAGTGACTTAACTTTTTCGTCAAAAAAGACCCCAAAAGTATCTTGGAATGTCTTGAAATTGTACACAGTCATAGTCAAGCATGCCCTGAACAAGAATCCGTTGAATATATTTGCATATCTCTTGAAGAATATTTTTAATGAACTTTTGAAAATCAGGAAAGCGATCCATGTTCTTGGACATTCAAAGTATGATGGAATGTCTTGAAATTGTACTCGGTCATAGTCAACGACGCCCTGAACAAGAATCCGTTGAAAATATTTGCATATCGCTTAAGGAATATTTTTAATGAATTTTTGAAAATCAGGAAAGCGATCCATGCACTTAGGCAGTGACTTAACTTTTTCGTCAAAAAAGACCCCAAAAGTATCTTGGAATGTCTTGAAATTGTACACAGTCATAGTCAAGCATGCCCTGAACAAGAATCCGTTGAATATATTTGCATATCTCTTGAAGAATATTTTTAATGAACTTTTGAAAATCCGGAAAGCGATCCATGCACTGGGACATTCCAAGTATGTTGGAATGTCTTGAAATTGTACTCAGTCATAGTCAACGACGCCCTGAACAAGAATCCGTTGAAAATAATTGCATATCGTTTAAGGAATATTTTTAAAGAATTTCTGAAAATCAGGAAAGCGATCCATGCACTTAGGCAGTGACTTAACTTTTTCGTCAAAAAAGACCCCAAAAGTATCTTGGAATGTCTTGAAATTGTACACAGTCATAGTCAAGCATGCCCTGAACAAGAACCTGTTGAATATATTTGCATATCTCTTGAAGAATATTTTTAATGAATTTTTGAAAATCCGGAAAGCTATCCATGCACTTGGACATTCCAAGTAAGTTTGAATGTCTTGAAATTGTACTCAGTCATAGTCAACGACGCCCTGAACAAGAATCTATTGAAAATATTTGCATATCTCTTAAGGAATATTTTTAATGAATTTTTGAAAATGAGGAATTTCTGTGCACTTAGGCAGTGACTTAACTTTTTATTCAAAAAAGACCCCAAAGGTATCTTGGAATGTCTTGAAATTGTACACAGTCATAGTCAAGCATGCCCTGAACAAGAATCCGTTGAATAAATTTGCATATCGCTTAAGGAATATTTTTAATGAATTTTTGAAAATCAGGAAAGCAATCCATGCACTTGGACATTCCAAGTATGTTGGAATGTCTTGAAATTGTACTCAGTCATAGTCAACGACGCCCTGAACAAGAATCAATTGAAAATATTTGCATATCTCTTAAGGAATATTTTTAATGAATTTTTGAAAATGAGAAAAGTCTGTGCACTTAGGCAGTGACTTAACTTTTTATTCAAAAAAGACCCCAAAAGTATCTTGGAATGTCTTGAAATTGTACTCAGTCATAGTCAACGACGCCCTGAACAAGAATCCGTTGAAAATATTTGCATATCGCTTAAGGAATATTTTTAATGAATTTTTGAAAATCAGGAAAGCGATCCATGCACTTAGGCAGTGACTTAACTTTTTTGTCAAAAAAGACCCCAAAAGTATCTTGGAATGTCTTGAAATTGTACACAGTCATAGTCAAGCATGCCCTGAACAAGAATCCGTTGAATATATTTGCATATCTCTTGAAGAATATTTTTAATGAATTTTTGAAAATCCGAAAAGCGATCCATGCACTTGGACATTCCAAGTATGTTGGAATGTCTTTAAATTGTACTCAGTCATAGTCAACGACGCCCTGAACAAGAATCAATTGAAAATATTTGCATATCTCTTAAGGAATATTTTTAATGAATTTTTGAAAATGAGGAAAGTCTGTGCACTTAGGCAGTGACTTAACTTTTTTGTCAAAAAAGACCCCAAAAGTATCTTGGAATGTCTTGAAATTGTACACAGTCATAGTCAAGCATGCCCTGAACAAGAATCCGTTGAATATATTTGCATATCTCTTGAAGAATATTTTTAATGAACTTTTGAAAATCAGGAAAGCGATCCATGCACTTGGACATTCCAAGTATGTTGGAATGTCTTGAAATTGTACTCAGTCATAGTCAACGACGCCCTGAACAAGAATCCGTTGAAAATATTTGCATATCGCTTAAGGAATATTTTTAATGAATTTTTGAAAATCAGGAAAGCGATCCATGCACTTAGGCAGTGACTTAACTTTTTATTCAAAAAAGACCCCAAAAGTATCTTGGAATGTCTTGAAATTGTACACAGTCATAGTCAAGCATGCCCTGAACAAGAATCCGTTGAATATATTTGCATATCTCTTAAGGAATATTTTTAATGAATTTTTGAAAATGATGAAAGTCTGTGCACTTAGGCAGTGACTTAACTTTTTATTCAAAAAAGACCCCAAAAGTATCTTGGAATGTCTTGAAATTGTACTCAGTCATAGTCAACGACGATCTGAACAAGAATAAATTGAAAATATTTGCATATCTCTTAAGGAATATTTTTAATGAATTTTTCAAAATGAGGAAAGTCTGTGCACTTAGGCAGTGACTTAACTTTTTATTCAAAAAAGACCCCAAAAGTATCTTGGAATGTCTTGAAATTGTACACAGTCATAGTCAAGCATGCCCTGAACAAGAATCCGTTGAATATATTTGCATATCTCTTGAAGAATATTTTTAATGAACTTTTGAAAATCAGGAAAGCGATCCATGTACTTGGACATTCAAAGTATGTTGGAATGTCTTGAAATTGTACTCGGTCATAGTCAACGACGCCCTGAACAAGAATCCGTTGAAAATATTTGCATATCGCTTAAGGAATATTTTTAATGAATTTTTGAAAATCAGGAAAGCGATCCATGCACTTAGGCAGTGACTTAACTTTTTCGTCAAAAAAGACCCCAAAAGTATCTTGGAATGTCTTGAAATTGTACACAGTCATAGTCAAGCATGCCCTGAACAAGAATCCGTTGAATATATTTGCATATCTCTTGAAGAATATTTTTAATGAATTTTTGAAAATCCGGAAAGCGATCCATGCACTTGGACTTTCCAAGTATGTTGGAATGTCTTGAAATTGTACTCGGTCATAGTCAACGACGCCCTGAACAAGAATCCATTGAAAATATTTGCATATCTCTTAAGGAATATTTTTAATGAATTTTTGAAAATGATGAAAGTCTGTGCACTTAGGCAGTGACTTAACTTTTTTGTCAAAAAAGACCCCAAAAGTATCTTGGAATGTCTTGAAATTGTACACAGTCATAGTCAAGCATGCCCTGAACAAGAATCCGTTGAATATATTTGCATATCTCTTGAAGAATATTTTTAATGAATTTTTGAAAATCCGAAAAGCGATCCATGCACTTGGACATTCCAAGTATGTTGGAATGTCTTGAAATTGTACTCAGTCATAGTCAACGACGCCCTGAACAAGAATCAATTGAAAATATTTGCATATCTCTTAAGGAATATTTTTAATGAATTTTTGAAAATGAGGAAAGTCTGTGCACTTAGGCAGTGACTTAACTTTTTATTCAAAAAAGACCCCAAAAGTATCTTGGAATGTCTTGAAATTGTACACAGTCATAGTCAAGCATGCCCTGAACAAGAATCCGTTGAATATATTTGCATATCTCTTGAAGAATATTTTTAATGAACTTTTGAAAATCAGGAAAGCGATCCATGCACTTGGACATTCCAAGTATGTTGGAATGTCTTGAAATTGTACTCAGTCATAGTCAACGACGCCCTGAACAAGAATCCGTTGAAAATATTTGCATATCGTTTAAGGAATTTTTTTTAAGAATTTCTGAAAATCAGGAAAGCGATCCATGCACTTAGGCAGTGACTTAACTTTTTGTCAAAAAAGACCCCAAAAGTATCTTGGAATGTCTTGAAATTGTACACAGTCATAGTCAAGCATGCCCTGAACAAGAATCCGTTGAATATATTTGCATATCTCTTGAAGAATATTTTTAATGAATTTTTGAAAATCAGGAAAGCGATCCATGCACTTGGACATTCCAAGTATGTTGGAATGTCTTGAAATTGTACTCAGTCATAGTCAACAACGCCCTGAACAAGAATCCATTGAAAATATTTGCATATCGCTTAAGGAATATTTTTAATGAATTTTTGAAAATCAGGAAAGCGATCCATGCACTTAGGCAGTGACTTAACTTTTCATTCAAAAAAGACCCCAAAAGTATCTTGGAATGTCTTGAAATTGTACACAGTCATAGTCAAGCATGCCCTGAACAAGAATCCGTTGAATATATTTGCATATCTCTTGAAGAATATTTTTAATGAACTTTTGAAAATCAGGAAATTGATCCATGCACTTGGACATTCCAAGTATGTTGGAATGTCTTGAAATTGTACTCGGTCATAGTCAACGACGCCCTGAACAAGAATCCATTGAAAATATTTGCATATCTCTTAAGGAATATTTTTAATGAATTTTTGAAAATGATGAAAGTCTGTGCACTTAGGCAGTGACTTAACTTTTTATTCAAAAAAGACCCCAAAAGTATCTTGGAATGTCTTGAAATTGTACTCAGTCATAGTCAACGACGATCTGAACAAGAATCAATTGAAAATATTTGCATATCTCTTAAGGAATATTTTTAATGAATTTTTGAAAATGAGGAAAGTCTGTGCACTTAGGCAGTGACTTAACTTTTTATTCAAAAAAGACCCCAAAAGTATCTTGGAATGTCTTGAAATTGTACACAGTCATAGTCAAGCATGCCCTGAACAAGAATCCGTTGAATATATTTGCATATCTCTTGAAGAATATTTTTAATGAACTTTTGAAAATCAGGAAAGCGATCCATGTACTTGGACATTCAAAGTATGTTGGAATGTCTTGAAATTGTACTCGGTCATAGTCAACGACGCCCTGAACAAGAATCCGTTGAAAATATTTGCATATCGCTTAAGGAATATTTTTAATGAATTTTTGAAAATCAGGAAAGCGATCCATGCACTTAGGCAGTGACTTAACTTTTTCGTCAAAAAAGACCCCAAAAGTATCTTGGAATGTCTTGAAATTGTACACAGTCATAGTCAAGCATGCCCTGAACAAGAATCCGTTGAATATATTTGCATATCTCTTGAAGAATATTTTTAATGAATTTTTGAAAATCCGGAAAGCGATCCATGCACTTGGACTTTCCAAGTATGTTGGAATGTCTTGAAATTGTACTCGGTCATAGTCAACGACGCCCTGAACAAGAATCCATTGAAAATATTTGCATATCTCTTAAGGAATATTTTTAATGAATTTTTGAAAATGATGAAAGTCTGTGCACTTAGGCAGTGACTTAACTTTTTATTCAAAAAAGACCCCAAAGGTATCTTGGAATGTCTTGAAATTGTACACAGTCATAGTCAAGCATGCCCTGAACAAGAATCCGTTGAATATATTTGCATATCTCTTGAAGAATATTTTTAATGAACTTTTGAAAATCAGGAAAGCGATCCATGCACTTGGACATTCCAAGTATGTTGGAATGTCTTGAAATTGTACTCAGTCATAGTCAACGACGCCCTGAACAAGAATCCGTTGAAAATATTTGCATATCGCTTAAGGAATATTTTTAATGAATTTTTGAAAATCAGGAAAGCGATCCATGCACTTAGGCAGTGACTTAACTTTTTATTCAAAAAAGACCCCAAAAGTATCTTGGAATGTCTTGAAATTGTACACAGTCATAGTCAAGCATGCCCTGAACAAGAATCCGTTGAATATATTTGCATATCTCTTGAAGAATATTTTTAATGAATTTTTGAAAATCCGAAAAGCGATCCATGCACTTGGACATTCCAAGTATGTTGGAATGTCTTGAAATTGTACTCAGTCATAGTCAACGACGCCCTGAACAAGAATCAATTGAAAATATTTGCATATCTCTTAAGGAATATTTTTAATGAATTTTTGAAAATGAGGAAAGTCTGTGCACTTAGGCAGTGACTTAACTTTTTATTCAAAAAAGACCCCAAAGGTATCTTGGAATGTCTTGAAATTGTACACAGTCACAGTCAAGCATCCCCTGAACAAGAATCCGTTGAATATATTTGCATATCTCTTGAAGAATATTTTTAATGAACTTTTGAAAATCAGGAAAGCGATCCATGCACTTGGACATTCCAAGTATGTTGGAATGTCTTGAAATTGTACTCAGTCATAGTCAACGACGCCCTGAACAAGAATCCGTTGAAAATATTTGCATATCGCTTAAGGAATATTTTTAATGAATTTTTGAAAATCAGGAAAGCGATCCATGCACTTAGGCAGTGACTTAACTTTTTTGTCAAAAAAGACCCCAAAAGTATCTTGGAATGTCTTGAAATTGTACTCAGTCATAGTCAACGACGCCCTGAACAAGAATCAATTGAAAATATTTGCATATCTCTTAAGGAATATTTTTAATGAATTTTTGAAAATGATGAAAGTCTGTGCACTTAGGCAGTGACTTAACTTTTTATTCAAAAAAGACCCCAAAAGTATCTTGGAATGTCTTGAAATTGTACACAGTCATAGTCAAGCATGCCCTGAACAAGAATCCGTTGAATATATTTGCATATCTCTTGAAGAATATTTTTAATGAACTTTTGAAAATCAGGAAAGCGATCCATGTACTTGGACATTCAAAGTATGTTGGAATGTCTTGAAATTGTACTCGGTCATAGTCAACGACGCCCTGAACAAGAATCCGTTGAAAATATTTGCATATCGCTTAAGGAATATTTTTAATGAATTTTTGAAAATCAGGAAAGCGATCCATGCACTTAGGCAGTGACTTAACTTTTTCGTCAAAAAAGACCCCAAAAGTATCTTGGAATGTCTTGAAATTGTACACAGTCATAGTCAAGCATGCCCTGAACAAGAATCCGTTGAATATATTTGCATATCTCTTGAAGAATATTTTTAATGAATTTTTGAAAATCCGGAAAGCGATCCATGCACTTGGACTTTCCAAGTATGTTGGAATGTCTTGAAATTGTACTCGGTCATAGTCAACGACGCCCTGAACAAGAATCAATTGAAAATATTTGCATATCTCTTAAGGAATATTTTTAATGAATTTTTGAAAATGAGGAAAGTCTGTGCACTTAGGCAGTGACTTAACTTTTTATTCAAAAAAGACCCCAAAAGTATCTTGGAATGTCTTGAAATTGTACACAGTCATAGTCAAGCATGCCCTGAACAAGAATCCGTTGAATATATTTGCATATCTCTTGAAGAATATTTTTAATGAACTTTTGAAAATCAGGAAAGCGATCCATGCACTTGGACATTCCAAGTATGTTGGAATGTCTTGAAATTGTACTCAGTCATAGTCAACGACGCCCTGAACAAGAATCCGTTGAAAATATTTGCATATCGTTTAAGGAATTTTTTTTAAGAATTTCTGAAAATCAGGAAAGCGATCCATGCACTTAGGCAGTGACTTAACTTTTTGTCAAAAAAGACCCCAAAAGTATCTTGGAATGTCTTGAAATTGTACACAGTCATAGTCAAGCATGCCCTGAACAAGAATCCGTTGAATATATTTGCATATCTCTTGAAGAATATTTTTAATGAATTTTTGAAAATCAGGAAAGCGATCCATGCACTTGGACATTCCAAGTATGTTGGAATGTCTTGAAATTGTACTCAGTCATAGTCAACAACGCCCTGAACAAGAATCCATTGAAAATATTTGCATATCGCTTAAGGAATATTTTTAATGAATTTTTGAAAATCAGGAAAGCGATCCATGCACTTAGGCAGTGACTTAACTTTTCATTCAAAAAAGACCCCAAAAGTATCTTGGAATGTCTTGAAATTGTACACAGTCATAGTCAAGCATGCCCTGAACAAGAATCCGTTGAATATATTTGCATATCTCTTGAAGAATATTTTTAATGAACTTTTGAAAATCAGGAAATTGATCCATGCACTTGGACATTCCAAGTATGTTGGAATGTCTTGAAATTGTACTCGGTCATAGTCAACGACGCCCTGAACAAGAATCCATTGAAAATATTTGCATATCTCTTAAGGAATATTTTTAATGAATTTTTGAAAATGATGAAAGTCTGTGCACTTAGGCAGTGACTTAACTTTTTATTCAAAAAAGACCCCAAAAGTATCTTGGAATGTCTTGAAATTGTACTCAGTCATAGTCAACGACGATCTGAACAAGAATCAATTGAAAATATTTGCATATCTCTTAAGGAATATTTTTAATGAATTTTTGAAAATGAGGAAAGTCTGTGCACTTAGGCAGTGACTTAACTTTTTATTCAAAAAAGACCCCAAAAGTATCTTGGAATGTCTTGAAATTGTACACAGTCATAGTCAAGCATGCCCTGAACAAGAATCCGTTGAATATATTTGCATATCTCTTGAAGAATATTTTTAATGAACTTTTGAAAATCAGGAAAGCGATCCATGTACTTGGACATTCAAAGTATGTTGGAATGTCTTGAAATTGTACTCGGTCATAGTCAACGACGCCCTGAACAAGAATCCGTTGAAAATATTTGCATATCGCTTAAGGAATATTTTTAATGAATTTTTGAAAATCAGGAAAGCGATCCATGCACTTAGGCAGTGACTTAACTTTTTATTCAAAAAAGACCCCAAAAGTATCTTGGAATGTCTTGAAATTGTACACAGTCATAGTCAAGCATGCCCTGAACAAGAATCCGTTGAATATATTTGCATATCTCTTGAAGAATATTTTTAATGAATTTTTGAAAATCAGGAAAGCGATCCATGCACTTGGACATTCCAAGTATGTTGGAATGTCTTGAAATTGTACTCAGTCATAGTCAACAACGCCCTGAACAAGAATCCATTGAAAATATTTGCATATCGCTTAAGGAATATTTTTAATGAATTTTTGAAAATCAGGAAAGCGATCCATGCACTTAGGCAGTGACTTAACTTTTCATTCAAAAAAGACCCCAAAAGTATCTTGGAATGTCTTGAAATTGTACACAGTCATAGTCAAGCATGCCCTGAACAAGAATCCGTTGAATATATTTGCATATCTCTTGAAGAATATTTTTAATGAACTTTTGAAAATCAGGAAATTGATCCATGCACTTGGACATTCCAAGTATGTTGGAATGTCTTGAAATTGTACTCGGTCATAGTCAACGACGCCCTGAACAAGAATCCATTGAAAATATTTGCATATCTCTTAAGGAATATTTTTAATGAATTTTTGAAAATGATGAAAGTCTGTGCACTTAGGCAGTGACTTAACTTTTTATTCAAAAAAGACCCCAAAAGTATCTTGGAATGTCTTGAAATTGTACTCAGTCATAGTCAACGACGCCCTGAACAAGAATCAATTGAAAATATTTGCATATCTCTTAAGGAATATTTTTAATGAATTTTTGAAAATGATGAAAGTCTGTGCACTTAGGCAGTGACTTAACTTTTTATTCAAAAAAGACCCCAAAAGTATCTTGGAATGTCTTGAAATTGTACTCAGTCATAGTCAACGACGATCTGAACAAGAATCAATTGAAAATATTTGCATATCTCTTAAGGAATATTTTTAATGAATTTTTGAAAATGAGGAAAGTCTGTGCACTTAGGCAGTGACTTAACTTTTTATTCAAAAAAGACCCCAAAAGTATCTTGGAATGTCTTGAAATTGTACACAGTCATAGTCAAGCATGCCCTGAACAAGAATCCGTTGAATATATTTGCATATCTCTTGAAGAATATTTTTAATGAACTTTTGAAAATCAGGAAAGCGATCCATGTACTTGGACATTCAAAGTATGTTGGAATGTCTTGAAATTGTACTCGGTCATAGTCAACGACGCCCTGAACAAGAATCCGTTGAAAATATTTGCATATCGCTTAAGGAATATTTTTAATGAATTTTTGAAAATCAGGAAAGCGATCCATGCACTTAGGCAGTGACTTAACTTTTTCGTCAAAAAAGACCCCAAAAGTATCTTGGAATGTCTTGAAATTGTACACAGTCATAGTCAAGCATGCCCTGAACAAGAATCCGTTGAATATATTTGCATATCTCTTGAAGAATATTTTTAATGAATTTTTGAAAATCCGGAAAGCGATCCATGCACTTGGACTTTCCAAGTATGTTGGAATGTCTTGAAATTGTACTCGGTCATAGTCAACGACGCCCTGAACAAGAATCCATTGAAAATATTTGCATATCTCTTAAGGAATATTTTTAATGAATTTTTGAAAATGATGAAAGTCTGTGCACTTAGGCAGTGACTTAACTTTTTATTCAAAAAAGACCCCAAAGGTATCTTGGAATGTCTTGAAATTGTACACAGTCATAGTCAAGCATGCCCTGAACAAGAATCCGTTGAATATATTTGCATATCTCTTGAAGAATATTTTTAATGAACTTTTGAAAATCAGGAAAGCGATCCATGCACTTGGACATTCCAAGTATGTTGGAATGTCTTGAAATTGTACTCAGTCATAGTCAACGACGCCCTGAACAAGAATCCGTTGAAAATATTTGCATATCGCTTAAGGAATATTTTTAATGAATTTTTGAAAATCAGGAAAGCGATCCATGCACTTAGGCAGTGACTTAACTTTTTATTCAAAAAAGACCCCAAAAGTATCTTGGAATGTCTTGAAATTGTACACAGTCATAGTCAAGCATGCCCTGAACAAGAATCCGTTGAATATATTTGCATATCTCTTGAAGAATATTTTTAATGAATTTTTGAAAATCCGAAAAGCGATCCATGCACTTGGACATTCCAAGTATGTTGGAATGTCTTGAAATTGTACTCAGTCATAGTCAACGACGCCCTGAACAAGAATCAATTGAAAATATTTGCATATCTCTTAAGGAATATTTTTAATGAATTTTTGAAAATGAGGAAAGTCTGTGCACTTAGGCAGTGACTTAACTTTTTATTCAAAAAAGACCCCAAAGGTATCTTGGAATGTCTTGAAATTGTACACAGTCACAGTCAAGCATGCCCTGAACAAGAATCCGTTGAATATATTTGCATATCTCTTGAAGAATATTTTTAATGAACTTTTGAAAATCAGGAAAGCGATCCATGCACTTGGACATTCCAAGTATGTTGGAATGTCTTGAAATTGTACTCAGTCATAGTCAACGACGCCCTGAACAAGAATCCGTTGAAAATATTTGCATATCGCTTAAGGAATATTTTTAATGAATTTTTGAAAATCAGGAAAGCGATCCATGCACTTAGGCAGTGACTTAACTTTTTCGTCAAAAAAGACCCCAAAAGTATCTTGGAATGTCTTGAAATTGTACACAGTCATAGTCAAGCATGCCCTGAACAAGAATCCGTTGAATATATTTGCATATCTCTTGAAGAATATTTTTAATGAATTTTTGAAAATCCGAAAAGTGATCCATGCACTTGGACATTCCAAGTATGTTGGAATGTCTTGAAATTGTACTCAGTCATAGTCAACGACGCCCTGAACAAGAATCAATTGAAAATATTTGCATATCTCTTAAGGAATATTTTTAATGAATTTTTGAAAATGATGAAGTCTGTGCACTTAGGCAGTGACTTAACTTTTTATTCAAAAAAGACCCCAAAGGTATCTTGGAATGTCTTGAAATTGTACACAGTCATAGTCAAGCATGCCCTGAACAAGAATCTGTTGAATATATTTGCATATCTCTTGAAGAATATTTTTAATGAATTTTTGAAAATCCGGAAAGCGATCCATGCACTTGGACATTCCAAGTATGTTGGAATGTCTTGAAATTGTACTCGGTCATAGTCAACGACGCCCTGAACAAGAATCCATTGAAAATATTTGCATATCTCTTAAGGAATATTTTTAATGAATTTTTGAAAATGAGGAAAGTCTGTGCACTTAGGCAGTGACTTAACTTTTTATTCAAAAAAGACCCCAAAGGTATCTTGGAATGTCTTGAAATTGTACACAGTCATAGTCAAGCATGCCCTGAACAAGAATCCGTTGAATATATTTGCATATCTCTTGAAGAATATTTTTAATGAACTTTTGAAAATCCGAAAAGCGATCCATGCACTTGGACATTCCAAGTATGTTGGAATGTCTTGAAATTGTACTCGGTCATAGTCAACGACGCCCTGAACAAGAATCCATTGAAAATATTTACATATCTCTTAAGGAATATTTTTAATGAATTTTTGAAAATGAGGAAAGTCTGTGCACTTAGGCAGTGACTTAACTTTTTATCCAAAAAAGACCCCAAAGGTATCTTGGAATGTCTTGAAATTGTACACAGTCATAGTCAAGCATGCCCTGAACAAGAATCCGTTGAATATATTTGCATATCTCTTGAAGAATATTTTTAATGAACTTTTGAAAATCAGGAAAGCGATCCATGCACTTGGACATTCCAAGTATGTTGGAATGTCTTGAAATTGTACTCAGTCATAGTCAACGACGCCCTGAACAAGAATCCGTTGAAAATATTTGCATATCGCTTAAGGAATATTTTTAATGAATTTTTGAAAATCATGAAAGCGATCCATGCACTTAGGCAGTGACTTAACTTTTTTGTCAAAAAAGACCCCAAAAGTATCTTGGAATGTCTTGAAATTGTACACAGTCATAGTCAAGCATGCCCTGAACAAGAATCCGTTGAATATATTTGCATATCTCTTGAAGAATATTTTTAATGAATTTTTGAAAATCCGAAAAGCGATCCATGCACTTGGACATTCCAAGTATGTTGGAATGTCTTGAAATTGTACTCAGTCATAGTCAACGACGCCCTGAACAAGAATCAATTGAAAATATTTGCATATCTCTTAAGGAATATTTTTAATGAATTTTTGAAAATGAGGAAAGTCTGTGCACTTAGGCAGTGACTTAACTTTTTATTCAAAAAAGACCCCAAAAGTATCTTGGAATGTCTTGAAATTGTACACAGTCATAGTCAAGCATGCCCTGAACAAGAATCCGTTGAATATATTTGCATATCTCTTGAAGAATATTTTTAATGAACTTTTGAAAATCAGGAAAGCGATCCATGCACTTGGACATTCCAAGTATGTTGGAATGTCTTGAAATTGTACTCAGTCATAGTCAACGACGCCCTGAACAAGAATCCGTTGAAAATATTTGCATATCGTTTAAGGAATATTTTTAAAGAATTTCTGAAAATCAGGAAAGCGATCCATGCACTTAGGCAGTGACTTAACTTTTTTGTCAAAAAAGACCCCAAAAGTATCTTGGAATGTCTTGAAATTGTACACAGTCATAGTCAAGCATGCCCTGAACAAGAATCCGTTGAATATATTTGCATATCTCTTGAAGAATATTTTTAATGAATTTTTGAAAATCCGGAAAGCGATCCATGCACTTGGACATTCCAAGTATGTTGGAATGTCTTGAAATTGTACTCGGTCATAGTCAACGACGCCCTGAACAAGAATCCATTGAAAATATTTGCATATCTCTTAAGGAATATTTTTAATGAATTTTTGAAAATGATGAAAGTCTGTGCACTTAGGCAGTGACTTAACTTTTTATTCAAAAAAGACCCCAAAGGTATCTTGGAATGTCTTGAAATTGTACACAGTCATAGTCAAGGATGCCCTGAACAAGAATCCGTTGAATATATTTGCATATCTCTTGAAGAATATTTTTAATGAACTTTTGAAAATCAGGAAAGCGATCCATGCACTTGGACATTCCAAGTATGTTGGAATGTCTTGAAATTGTACTCAGTCATAGACAACGACGCCCTGAACAAGAATCCGTTGAAAATATTTGCATATCGCTTAAGGAATATTTTTAATGAATTTTTGAAAATCAGGAAAGCGATCCATGCACTTAGGCAGTGACTTAACTTTTTTGTCAAAAAAGACCCCAAAAGTATCTTGGAATGTCTTGAAATTGTACACAGTCATAGTCAAGCATGCCCTGAACAAGAATCCGTTGAATATATTTGCATATCTCTTGAAGAATATTTTTAATGAATTTTTGAAAATCCGAAAAGCGATCCATGCACTTGGACATTCCAAGTATGTTGGAATGTCTTGAAATTGTACTCAGTCATAGTCAACGACGCCCTGAACAAGAATCAATTGAAAATATTTGCATATCTCTTAAGGAATATTTTTAATGAATTTTTGAAAATGAGGAAAGTCTGTGCACTTAGGCAGTGACTTAACTTTTTATTCAAAAAAGACCCCAAAAGTATCTTGGAATGTCTTGAAATTGTCCACAGTCATAGTCAAGCATGCCCTGAACAAGAATCCGTTGAATATATTTGCATATCTCTTGAAGAATATTTTTAATGAACTTTTGAAAATCAGGAAAGCGATCCATGCACTTGGACATTCCAAGTATGTTGGAATGTCTTGAAATTGTACTCAGTCATAGTCAACGATGCCCTGAACAAGAATCCGTTGAAAATATTTGCATGTCGTTTAAGGAATATTTTTAAAGAATTTCTGAAAATCAGGAAAGCGATCCATGCACTTAGGCAGTGACTTAACTTTTTTGTCAAAAAAGACCCCAAAAGTATCTTGGAATGTCTTGAAATTGTACAAAGTCATAGTCAAGCATGCCCTGAACAAGAATCCGTTGAATATATTTGCATATCTCTTGAAGAATATTTTTAATGAATTTTTGAAAATCCGAAAAGCGATCCATGCACTTGGACATTCCAAGTATGTTGGAATGTCTTGAAATTGTACTCGGTCATAGTCAACGACGCCCTGAACAAGAATCCATTGAAAATATTTGCATATCTCTTAAGGAATATTTTTAATGAATTTTTGAAAATCAGGAAAGCAATCCATGCACTTAGGCAGTGACTTAACTTTTTTGTCAAAAAAGACCCCAAAAGTATCTTGGAATGTCTTGAAATTGTACACAGTCATAGTCAAGCATGCCCTGAACAAGAATCCGTTGAATATATTTGCATATCTCTTGAAGAATATTTTTAATGAATTTTTGAAAATCCGAAAAGCGATCCATGCACTTGGACATTCCAAGTATGTTGGAATGTCTTGAAATTGTACTCAGTCATAGTCAACGACGCCCTGAACAAGAATCAATTGAAAATATTTGCATATCTCTTAAGGAATATTTTTAATGAATTTTTGAAAATGAGGAAAGTCTGTGCACTTAGGCAGTGACTTAACTTTTTATTCAAAAAAGACCCCAAAAGTATCTTGGAATGTCTTGAAATTGTACACAGTCATAGTCAAGCATGCCCTGAACAAGAATCCGTTGAATATATTTGCATATCTCTTGAAGAATATTTTTAATGAACTTTTGAAAATCAGGAAAGCGATCCATGCACTTGGACATTCCAAGTATGTTGGAATGTCTTGAAATTGTACTCAGTCATAGTCAACGACGCCCTGAACAAGAATCCGTTGAAAATATTTGCATATCGTTTAAGGAATATTTTTAAAGAATTTCTGAAAATCAGGAAAGCGATCCATGCACTTAGGCAGTGACTTAACTTTTTTGTCAAAAAAGACCCCAAAAGTATCTTGGAATGTCTTGAAATTGTACACAGTCATAGTCAAGCATGCCCTGAACAAGAATCCGTTGAATATATTTGCATATCTCTTGAAGAATATTTTTAATGAATTTTTGAAAATCCGGAAAGCGATCCATGCACTTGGACATTCCAAGTATGTTGGAATGTCTTGAAATTGTACTCGGTCATAGTCAACGACGCCCTGAACAAGAATCCATTGAAAATATTTGCATATCTCTTAAGGAATATTTTTAATGAATTTTTGAAAATGATGAAAGTCTGTGCACTTAGGCAGTGACTTAACTTTTTATTCAAAAAAGACCCCAAAGGTATCTTGGAATGTCTTGAAATTGTACACAGTCATAGTCAAGGATGCCCTGAACAAGAATCCGTTGAATATATTTGCATATCTCTTGAAGAATATTTTTAATGAACTTTTGAAAATCAGGAAAGCGATCCATGCACTTGGACATTCCAAGTATGTTGGAATGTCTTGAAATTGTACTCAGTCATAGACAACGACGCCCTGAACAAGAATCCGTTGAAAATATTTGCATATCGCTTAAGGAATATTTTTAATGAATTTTTGAAAATCAGGAAAGCGATCCATGCACTTAGGCAGTGACTTAACTTTTTTGTCAAAAAAGACCCCAAAAGTATCTTGGAATGTCTTGAAATTGTACACAGTCATAGTCAAGCATGCCCTGAACAAGAATCCGTTGAATATATTTGCATATCTCTTGAAGAATATTTTTAATGAATTTTTGAAAATCCGAAAAGCGATCCATGCACTTGGACATTCCAAGTATGTTGGAATGTCTTGAAATTGTACTCAGTCATAGTCAACGACGCCCTGAACAAGAATCAATTGAAAATATTTGCATATCTCTTAAGGAATATTTTTAATGAATTTTTGAAAATGAGGAAAGTCTGTGCACTTAGGCAGTGACTTAACTTTTTATTCAAAAAAGACCCCAAAAGTATCTTGGAATGTCTTGAAATTGTCCACAGTCATAGTCAAGCATGCCCTGAACAAGAATCCGTTGAATATATTTGCATATCTCTTGAAGAATATTTTTAATGAACTTTTGAAAATCAGGAAAGCGATCCATGCACTTGGACATTCCAAGTATGTTGGAATGTCTTGAAATTGTACTCAGTCATAGTCAACGATGCCCTGAACAAGAATCCGTTGAAAATATTTGCATGTCGTTTAAGGAATATTTTTAAAGAATTTCTGAAAATCAGGAAAGCGATCCATGCACTTAGGCAGTGACTTAACTTTTTTGTCAAAAAAGACCCCAAAAGTATCTTGGAATGTCTTGAAATTGTACAAAGTCATAGTCAAGCATGCCCTGAACAAGAATCCGTTGAATATATTTGCATATCTCTTGAAGAATATTTTTAATGAATTTTTGAAAATCCGAAAAGCGATCCATGCACTTGGACATTCCAAGTATGTTGGAATGTCTTGAAATTGTACTCGGTCATAGTCAACGACGCCCTGAACAAGAATCCATTGAAAATATTTGCATATCTCTTAAGGAATATTTTTAATGAATTTTTGAAAATCAGGAAAGCAATCCATGCACTTAGGCAGTGACTTAACTTTTTTGTCAAAAAAGACCCCAAAAGTATCTTGGAATGTCTTGAAATTGTACACAGTCATAGTCAAGCATGCCCTGAACAAGAATCCGTTGAATATATTTGCATATCTCTTGAAGAATATTTTTAATGAATTTTTGAAAATCCGAAAAGCGATCCATGCACTTGGACATTCCAAGTATGTTGGAATGTCTTTAAATTGTACTCAGTCATAGTCAACGACGCCCTGAACAAGAATCAATTGAAAATATTTGCATATCTCTTAAGGAATATTTTTAATGAATTTTTGAAAATGAGGAAAGTCTGTGCACTTAGGCAGTGACTTAACTTTTTATTCAAAAAAGACCCCAAAAGTATCTTGGAATGTCTTGAAATTGTACACAGTCATAGTCAAGCATGCCCTGAACAAGAATCCGTTGAATATATTTGCATATCTCTTGAAGAATATTTTTAATGAATTTTTGAAAATCCGAAAAGCGATCCATGCACTTGGACATTCCAAGTATGTTGGAATGTCTTGAAATTGTACTCAGTCATAGTCAACGACGCCCTGAACAAGAATCAATTGAAAATATTTGCATATCTCTTAAGGAATATTTTTAATGAATTTTTGAAAATTAGGAAAGCGATCCATGCACTTAGGCAGTGACTTAACTTTTGATGTTTTTGGTTTGTTTTTAAAGCATTAAAGCTGCAGGAGTTCATCCATGTCGCCCAGTCGCTGGAAACAAACGTTTGGACACCATGGATCACACAGCAGGAAATAAGGTGAGACGGAGGAAACGATCCATTTGCCCTGATGCACTTAGTGACTTGACTTTTTTTTCAAAAAAGACCCCAAAAGTATCTTGGAATGTCTTGAAATTGTACACAGTCATAGTCAAGCATGCCCTGAACAAGAATCCGTTGAATATATTTGCATATCTCTTGAGGAATATTTTTAATGAATTTTTGAAAATCAGGAAAGCGATCCATGCACTTGGACATTCCAAGTATGTTGGAATGTCTTGAAATTGTACTCAGTCATAGACAACAACGCCCTGAACAAGAATCCGTTGAAAATATTTGCATATCGCTTAAGGAATATTTTTAATGAATTTTTGAAAATCAGGAAAGCGATCCATGCACTTAGGCAGTGACTTAACTTTTTTGTCAAAAAAGACCCCAAAAGTATCTTGGAATGTCTTGAAATTGTACACAGTCATAGTCAAGCATGCCCTGAACAAGAATCCGTTGAATATATTTGCATATCTCTTGAAGAATATTTTTAATGAATTTTTGAAAATCCGAAAAGCGATCCATGCACTTGGACATTCCAAGTATGTTGGAATGTCTTGAAATTGTACTCAGTCATAGTCAACGACGCCCTGAACAAGAATCAATTGAAAATATTTGCATATCTCTTAAGGAATATTTTTAATGAATTTTTGAAAATGAGGAAAGTCTGTGCACTTAGGCAGTGACTTAACTTTTTATTCAAAAAAGACCCCAAAAGTATCTTGGAATGTCTTGAAATTGTACACAGTCATAGTCAAGCATGCCCTGAACAAGAATCCGTTGAATATATTTGCATATCTCTTGAAGAATATTTTTAATGAATTTTTGAAAATCAGGAAAGCGATCCATGCACTTGGACATTCCAAGTATGTTGGAATGTCTTGAAATTGTACTCAGTCATAGTCAACGACGCCCTGAACAAGAATCCGTTGAAAATATTTGCATATCGTTTAAGGAATATTTTTAAAGAATTTCGGAAAATCAGGGAAGCGATCCATGCACTTAGGCAGTGACTTAACTTTTTTGTCAAAAAAGACCCCAAAAGTATCTTGGAATGTCTTGAAATTGTACACAGTCATAGTCAAGCATGCCCTGAACAAGAATCCGTTGAATATATTTGCATATCTCTTGAAGAATATTTTTAATGAATTTTTGAAAATCCGAAAAGCGATCCATGCACTTGGACATTCCAAGTATGTTGGAATGTCTTGAAATTGTACTCAGTCATAGTCAACGACGCCCTGAACAAGAATCAATTGAAAATATTTGCATATCTCTTAAGGAATATTTTTAATGAATTTTTGAAAATGAGGAAAGTCTGTGCACTTAGGCAGTGACTTAACTTTTTATTCAAAAAAGACCCCAAAAGTATCTTGGAATGTCTTGAAATTGTACACAGTCATAGTCAAGCATGCCCTGAACAAGAATCCGTTGAATATATTTGCATATCTCTTGAAGAATATTTTTAATGAACTTTTGAAAATCAGGAAAGCGATCCATGCACTTGGACATTCCAAGTATGTTGGAATGTCTTGAAATTGTACTAAGTCATAGTCAACGACGCCCTGAACAAGAATCCGTTGAAAATATTTGCATATCGTTTAAGGAATATTTTTAAAGAATTTCTGAAAATCAGGAAAGCGATCCATGCACTTAGGCAGTGACTTAACTTTTTTGTCAAAAAAGACCCCAAAAGTATCTTGGAATGTCTTGAAATTGTACACAGTCATAGTCAAGCATGCCCTGAACAAGAATCCGTTGAATATATTTGCATATCTCTTGAAGAATATTTTTAATGAATTTTTGAAAATCCGAAAAGCGATCCATGCACTTGGACATTCCAAGTATGTTGGAATGTCTTGAAATTGTACTCAGTCATAGTCAACGACGCCCTGAACAAGAATCAATTGAAAATATTTGCATATCTCTTAAGGAATATTTTTAATGAATTTTTGAAAATGAGGAAAGTCTGTGCACTTAGGCAGTGACTTAACTTTTTATTCAAAAAAGACCCCAAAAGTATCTTGGAATGTCTTGAAATTGTCCACAGTCATAGTCAAGCATGCCCTGAACAAGAATCCGTTGAATATATTTGCATATCTCTTGAAGAATATTTTTAATGAACTTTTGAAAATCAGGAAAGCGATCCATGCACTTGGACATTCCAAGTATGTTGGAATGTCTTGAAATTGTACTCAGTCATAGTCAACAATGCCCTGAACAAGAATCCGTTGAAAATATTTGCATGTCGTTTAAGGAATATTTTTAAAGAATTTCTGAAAATCAGGAAAGCGATCCATGCACTTAGGCAGTGACTTAACTTTTTTGTCAAAAAAGACCCCAAAAGTATCTTGGAATGTCTTGAAATTGTACACAGTCATAGTCAAGCATGCCCTGAACAAGAATCCGTTGAATATATTTGCATATCTCTTGAAGAATATTTTTAATGAATTTTTGAAAATCCGAAAAGCGATCCATGCACTTGGACATTCCAAGTATGTTGGAATGTCTTGAAATTGTACTCGGTCATAGTCAACGACGCCCTGAACAAGAATCCATTGAAAATATTTGCATATCTCTTAAGGAATATTTTTAATGAATTTTTGAAAATGAGGAAAGTCTGTGCACTTAGGCAGTGACTTAACTTTTTATCCAAAAAAGACCCCAAAGGTATCTTGGAATGTGTTGAAATTGTACACAGTCATAGTCAAGCATGCCCTGAACAAGAATCCGTTGAATATATTTGCATATCTCTTGAAGAATATTTTTAATGAACTTTTGAAAATCAGGAAAGCGATCCATGCACTTGGACATTCCAAGTATGTTGGAATGTCTTGAAATTGTACTCAGTCATAGTCAACGACGCCCTGAACAAGAATCCGTTGAAAATATTTGCATATCGCTTAAGGAATATTTTTAATGAATTTTTGAAAATCAGGAAAGCGATCCATGCACTTAGGCAGTGACTTAACTTTTTTGTCAAAAAAGACCCCAAAAGTATCTTGGAATGTCTTGAAATTGTACACAGTCATAGTCAAGCATGCCCTGAACAAGAATCCGTTGAATATATTTGCATATCTCTTGAAGAATATTTTTAATGAATTTTTGAAAATCCGAAAAGCGATCCATGCACTTGGACATTCCAAGTATGTTGGAATGTCTTGAAATTGTACTCAGTCATAGTCAACGACGCCCTGAACAAGAATCAATTGAAAATATTTGCATATCTCTTAAGGAATATTTTTAATGAATTTTTGAAAATTAGGAAAGCGATCCATGCACTTAGGCAGTGACTTAACTTTTGATGTTTTTGGTTTGTTTTTAAAGCATTAAAGCTGCAGGAGTTCATCCATGTCGCCCAGTCGCTGGAAACAAACGTTTGGACACCATGGATCACACAGCAGGAAATAAGGTGAGACGGAGGAAACGATCCATTTGCCCTGATGCACTTAGTGACTTGACTTTTTTTTCAAAAAAGACCCCAAAAGTATCTTGGAATGTCTTGAAATTGTACACAGTCATAGTCAAGCATGCCCTGAACAAGAATCCGTTGAATATATTTGCATATCTCTTGAGGAATATTTTTAATGAATTTTTGAAAATCAGGAAAGCGATCCATGCACTTGGACATTCCAAGTATGTTGGAATGTCTTGAAATTGTACTCAGTCATAGACAACAACGCCCTGAACAAGAATCCGTTGAAAATATTTGCATATCGCTTAAGGAATATTTTTAATGAATTTTTGAAAATCAGGAAAGCGATCCATGCACTTAGGCAGTGACTTAACTTTTTTGTCAAAAAAGACCCCAAAAGTATCTTGGAATGTCTTGAAATTGTACACAGTCATAGTCAAGCATGCCCTGAACAAGAATCCGTTGAATATATTTGCATATCTCTTGAAGAATATTTTTAATGAATTTTTGAAAATCCGAAAAGCGATCCATGCACTTGGACATTCCAAGTATGTTGGAATGTCTTGAAATTGTACTCAGTCATAGTCAACGACGCCCTGAACAAGAATCAATTGAAAATATTTGCATATCTCTTAAGGAATATTTTTAATGAATTTTTGAAAATGAGGAAAGTCTGTGCACTTAGGCAGTGACTTAACTTTTTATTCAAAAAAGACCCCAAAAGTATCTTGGAATGTCTTGAAATTGTACACAGTCATAGTCAAGCATGCCCTGAACAAGAATCCGTTGAATATATTTGCATATCTCTTGAAGAATATTTTTAATGAATTTTTGAAAATCAGGAAAGCGATCCATGCACTTGGACATTCCAAGTATGTTGGAATGTCTTGAAATTGTACTCAGTCATAGTCAACGACGCCCTGAACAAGAATCCGTTGAAAATATTTGCATATCGTTTAAGGAATATTTTTAAAGAATTTCGGAAAATCAGGGAAGCGATCCATGCACTTAGGCAGTGACTTAACTTTTTTGTCAAAAAAGACCCCAAAAGTATCTTGGAATGTCTTGAAATTGTACACAGTCATAGTCAAGCATGCCCTGAACAAGAATCCGTTGAATATATTTGCATATCTCTTGAAGAATATTTTTAATGAATTTTTGAAAATCCGAAAAGCGATCCATGCACTTGGACATTCCAAGTATGTTGGAATGTCTTGAAATTGTACTCGGTCATAGTCAACGACGCCCTGAACAAGAATCCATTGAAAATATTTGCATATCTCTTAAGGAATATTTTTAATGAATTTTTGAAAATGAGGAAAGTCTGTGCACTTAGGCAGTGACTTAACTTTTTATCCAAAAAAGACCCCAAAGGTATCTTGGAATGTCTTGAAATTGTACACAGTCATAGTCAAGCATGCCCTGAACAAGAATCCGTTGAATATATTTGCATATCTCTTGAAGAATATTTTTAATGAACTTTTGAAAATCAGGAAAGCGATCCATGCACTTGGACATTCCAAGTATGTTGGAATGTCTTGAAATTGTACTCAGTCATAGTCAACGACGCCCTGAACAAGAATCCGTTGAAAATATTTGCATATCGCTTAAGGAATATTTTTAATGAATTTTTGAAAATCATGAAAGCGATCCATGCACTTAGGCAGTGACTTAACTTTTTTGTCAAAAAAGACCCCAAAAGTATCTTGGAATGTCTTGAAATTGTACACAGTCATAGTCAAGCATGCCCTGAACAAGAATCCGTTGAATATATTTGCATATCTCTTGAAGAATATTTTTAATGAATTTTTGAAAATCCGAAAAGCGATCCATGCACTTGGACATTCCAAGTATGTTGGAATGTCTTGAAATTGTACTCAGTCATAGTCAACGACGCCCTGAACAAGAATCAATTGAAAATATTTGCATATCTCTTAAGGAATATTTTTAATGAATTTTTGAAAATGAGGAAAGTCTGTGCACTTAGGCAGTGACTTAACTTTTTATTCAAAAAAGACCCCAAAAGTATCTTGGAATGTCTTGAAATTGTCCACAGTCATAGTCAAGCATGCCCTGAACAAGAATCCGTTGAATATATTTGCATATCTCTTGAAGAATATTTTTAATGAACTTTTGAAAATCAGGAAAGCGATCCATGCACTTGGACATTCCAAGTATGTTGGAATGTCTTGAAATTGTACTCAGTCATAGTCAACGATGCCCTGAACAAGAATCCGTTGAAAATATTTGCATGTCGTTTAAGGAATATTTTTAAAGAATTTCTGAAAATCAGGAAAGCGATCCATGCACTTAGGCAGTGACTTAACTTTTTTGTCAAAAAAGACCCCAAAAGTATCTTGGAATGTCTTGAAATTGTACACAGTCATAGTCAAGCATGCCCTGAACAAGAATCCGTTGAATATATTTGCATATCTCTTGAAGAATATTTTTAATGAATTTTTGAAAATCCGAAAAGCGATCCATGCACTTGGACATTCCAAGTATGTTGGAATGTCTTGAAATTGTACTCGGTCATAGTCAACGACGCCCTGAACAAGAATCCATTGAAAATATTTGCATATCTCTTAAGGAATATTTTTAATGAATTTTTGAAAATGAGGAAAGTCTGTGCACTTAGGCAGTGACTTAACTTTTTATCCAAAAAAGACCCCAAAGGTATCTTGGAATGTGTTGAAATTGTACACAGTCATAGTCAAGCATGCCCTGAACAAGAATCCGTTGAATATATTTGCATATCTCTTGAAGAATATTTTTAATGAACTTTTGAAAATCAGGAAAGCGATCCATGCACTTGGACATTCCAAGTATGTTGGAATGTCTTGAAATTGTACTCAGTCATAGTCAACGACGCCCTGAACAAGAATCCGTTGAAAATATTTGCATATCGCTTAAGGAATATTTTTAATGAATTTTTGAAAATCAGGAAAGCGATCCATGCACTTAGGCAGTGACTTAACTTTTTTGTCAAAAAAGACCCCAAAAGTATCTTGGAATGTCTTGAAATTGTACACAGTCATAGTCAAGCATGCCCTGAACAAGAATCCGTTGAATATATTTGCATATCTCTTGAAGAATATTTTTAATGAATTTTTGAAAATCCGAAAAGCGATCCATGCACTTGGACATTCCAAGTATGTTGGAATGTCTTGAAATTGTACTCAGTCATAGTCAACGACGCCCTGAACAAGAATCAATTGAAAATATTTGCATATCTCTTAAGGAATATTTTTAATGAATTTTTGAAAATTAGGAAAGCGATCCATGCACTTAGGCAGTGACTTAACTTTTGATGTTTTTGGTTTGTTTTTAAAGCATTAAAGCTGCAGGAGTTCATCCATGTCGCCCAGTCGCTGGAAACAAACGTTTGGACACCATGGATCACACAGCAGGAAATAAGGTGAGACGGAGGAAACGATCCATTTGCCCTGATGCACTTAGTGACTTGACTTTTTTTTCAAAAAAGACCCCAAAAGTATCTTGGAATGTCTTGAAATTGTACACAGTCATAGTCAAGCATGCCCTGAACAAGAATCCGTTGAATATATTTGCATATCTCTTGAGGAATATTTTTAATGAATTTTTGAAAATCAGGAAAGCGATCCATGCACTTGGACATTCCAAGTATGTTGGAATGTCTTGAAATTGTACTCAGTCATAGACAACAACGCCCTGAACAAGAATCCGTTGAAAATATTTGCATATCGCTTAAGGAATATTTTTAATGAATTTTTGAAAATCAGGAAAGCGATCCATGCACTTAGGCAGTGACTTAACTTTTTTGTCAAAAAAGACCCCAAAAGTATCTTGGAATGTCTTGAAATTGTACACAGTCATAGTCAAGCATGCCCTGAACAAGAATCCGTTGAATATATTTGCATATCTCTTGAAGAATATTTTTAATGAATTTTTGAAAATCCGAAAAGCGATCCATGCACTTGGACATTCCAAGTATGTTGGAATGTCTTGAAATTGTACTCAGTCATAGTCAACGACGCCCTGAACAAGAATCAATTGAAAATATTTGCATATCTCTTAAGGAATATTTTTAATGAATTTTTGAAAATGAGGAAAGTCTGTGCACTTAGGCAGTGACTTAACTTTTTATTCAAAAAAGACCCCAAAAGTATCTTGGAATGTCTTGAAATTGTACACAGTCATAGTCAAGCATGCCCTGAACAAGAATCCGTTGAATATATTTGCATATCTCTTGAAGAATATTTTTAATGAATTTTTGAAAATCAGGAAAGCGATCCATGCACTTGGACATTCCAAGTATGTTGGAATGTCTTGAAATTGTACTCAGTCATAGTCAACGACGCCCTGAACAAGAATCCGTTGAAAATATTTGCATATCGTTTAAGGAATATTTTTAAAGAATTTCGGAAAATCAGGGAAGCGATCCATGCACTTAGGCAGTGACTTAACTTTTTTGTCAAAAAAGACCCCAAAAGTATCTTGGAATGTCTTGAAATTGTACACAGTCATAGTCAAGCATGCCCTGAACAAGAATCCGTTGAATATATTTGCATATCTCTTGAAGAATATTTTTAATGAATTTTTGAAAATCCGAAAAGCGATCCATGCACTTGGACATTCCAAGTATGTTGGAATGTCTTGAAATTGTACTCGGTCATAGTCAACGACGCCCTGAACAAGAATCCATTGAAAATATTTGCATATCTCTTAAGGAATATTTTTAATGAATTTTTGAAAATGAGGAAAGTCTGTGCACTTAGGCAGTGACTTAACTTTTTATCCAAAAAAGACCCCAAAGGTATCTTGGAATGTCTTGAAATTGTACACAGTCATAGTCAAGCATGCCCTGAACAAGAATCCGTTGAATATATTTGCATATCTCTTGAAGAATATTTTTAATGAACTTTTGAAAATCAGGAAAGCGATCCATGCACTTGGACATTCCAAGTATGTTGGAATGTCTTGAAATTGTACTCAGTCATAGTCAACGACGCCCTGAACAAGAATCCGTTGAAAATATTTGCATATCGCTTAAGGAATATTTTTAATGAATTTTTGAAAATCATGAAAGCGATCCATGCACTTAGGCAGTGACTTAACTTTTTTGTCAAAAAAGACCCCAAAAGTATCTTGGAATGTCTTGAAATTGTACACAGTCATAGTCAAGCATGCCCTGAACAAGAATCCGTTGAATATATTTGCATATCTCTTGAAGAATATTTTTAATGAATTTTTGAAAATCCGAAAAGCGATCCATGCACTTGGACATTCCAAGTATGTTGGAATGTCTTGAAATTGTACTCAGTCATAGTCAACGACGCCCTGAACAAGAATCAATTGAAAATATTTGCATATCTCTTAAGGAATATTTTTAATGAATTTTTGAAAATGAGGAAAGTCTGTGCACTTAGGCAGTGACTTAACTTTTTATTCAAAAAAGACCCCAAAAGTATCTTGGAATGTCTTGAAATTGTACACAGTCATAGTCAAGCATGCCCTGAACAAGAATCCGTTGAATATATTTGCATATCTCTTGAAGAATATTTTTAATGAACTTTTGAAAATCAGGAAAGCGATCCATGCACTTGGACATTCCAAGTATGTTGGAATGTCTTGAAATTGTACTAAGTCATAGTCAACGACGCCCTGAACAAGAATCCGTTGAAAATATTTGCATATCGTTTAAGGAATATTTTTAAAGAATTTCTGAAAATCAGGAAAGCGATCCATGCACTTAGGCAGTGACTTAACTTTTTTGTCAAAAAAGACCCCAAAAGTATCTTGGAATGTCTTGAAATTGTACACAGTCATAGTCAAGCATGCCCTGAACAAGAATCCGTTGAATATATTTGCATATCTCTTGAAGAATATTTTTAATGAATTTTTGAAAATCCGGAAAGCGATCCATGCACTTGGACATTCCAAGTATGTTGGAATGTCTTGAAATTGTACTCGGTCATAGTCAACGACGCCCTGAACAAGAATCCATTGAAAATATTTGCATATCTCTTAAGGAATATTTTTAATGAATTTTTGAAAATGATGAAAGTCTGTGCACTTAGGCAGTGACTTAACTTTTTATTCAAAAAAGACCCCAAAGGTATCTTGGAATGTCTTGAAATTGTACACAGTCATAGTCAAGGATGCCCTGAACAAGAATCCGTTGAATATATTTGCATATCTCTTGAAGAATATTTTTAATGAACTTTTGAAAATCAGGAAAGCGATCCATGCACTTGGACATTCCAAGTATGTTGGAATGTCTTGAAATTGTACTCAGTCATAGACAACGACGCCCTGAACAAGAATCCGTTGAAAATATTTGCATATCGCTTAAGGAATATTTTTAATGAATTTTTGAAAATCAGGAAAGCGATCCATGCACTTAGGCAGTGACTTAACTTTTTTGTCAAAAAAGACCCCAAAAGTATCTTGGAATGTCTTGAAATTGTACACAGTCATAGTCAAGCATGCCCTGAACAAGAATCCGTTGAATATATTTGCATATCTCTTGAAGAATATTTTTAATGAATTTTTGAAAATCCGAAAAGCGATCCATGCACTTGGACATTCCAAGTATGTTGGAATGTCTTGAAATTGTACTCAGTCATAGTCAACGACGCCCTGAACAAGAATCAATTGAAAATATTTGCATATCTCTTAAGGAATATTTTTAATGAATTTTTGAAAATGAGGAAAGTCTGTGCACTTAGGCAGTGACTTAACTTTTTATCCAAAAAAGACCCCAAAGGTATCTTGGAATGTGTTGAAATTGTACACAGTCATAGTCAAGCATGCCCTGAACAAGAATCCGTTGAATATATTTGCATATCTCTTGAAGAATATTTTTAATGAACTTTTGAAAATCAGGAAAGCGATCCATGCACTTGGACATTCCAAGTATGTTGGAATGTCTTGAAATTGTACTCAGTCATAGTCAACGACGCCCTGAACAAGAATCCGTTGAAAATATTTGCATATCGCTTAAGGAATATTTTTAATGAATTTTTGAAAATCAGGAAAGCGATCCATGCACTTAGGCAGTGACTTAACTTTTTTGTCAAAAAAGACCCCAAAAGTATCTTGGAATGTCTTGAAATTGTACACAGTCATAGTCAAGCATGCCCTGAACAAGAATCCGTTGAATATATTTGCATATCTCTTGAAGAATATTTTTAATGAATTTTTGAAAATCCGAAAAGCGATCCATGCACTTGGACATTCCAAGTATGTTGGAATGTCTTGAAATTGTACTCAGTCATAGTCAACGACGCCCTGAACAAGAATCAATTGAAAATATTTGCATATCTCTTAAGGAATATTTTTAATGAATTTTTGAAAATGAGGAAAGTCTGTGCACTTAGGCAGTGACTTAACTTTTTATTCAAAAAAGACCCCAAAAGTATCTTGGAATGTCTTGAAATTGTACACAGTCATAGTCAAGCATGCCCTGAACAAGAATCCGTTGAATATATTTGCATATCTCTTGAAGAATATTTTTAATGAATTTTTGAAAATCCGGAAAGCGATCCATGCACTTGGACTTTCCAAGTATGTTGGAATGTCTTGAAATTGTACTCGGTCATAGTCAACGACGCCCTGAACAAGAATCCATTGAAAATATTTGCATATCTCTTAAGGAATATTTTTAATGAATTTTTGAAAATGATGAAAGTCTGTGCACTTAGGCAGTGACTTAACTTTTTATTCAAAAAAGACCCCAAAGGTATCTTGGAATGTCTTGAAATTGTACACAGTCATAGTCAAGCATGCCCTGAACAAGAATCCGTTGAATATATTTGCATATCTCTTGAAGAATATTTTTAATGAACTTTTGAAAATCAGGAAAGCGATCCATGCACTTGGACATTCCAAGTATGTTGGAATGTCTTGAAATTGTACTCAGTCATAGTCAACGACGCCCTGAACAAGAATCCGTTGAAAATATTTGCATATCGCTTAAGGAATATTTTTAATGAATTTTTGAAAATCAGGAAAGCGATCCATGCACTTAGGCAGTGACTTAACTTTTTATTCAAAAAAGACCCCAAAAGTATCTTGGAATGTCTTGAAATTGTACACAGTCATAGTCAAGCATGCCCTGAACAAGAATCCGTTGAATATATTTGCATATCTCTTGAAGAATATTTTTAATGAATTTTTGAAAATCCGAAAAGCGATCCATGCACTTGGACATTCCAAGTATGTTGGAATGTCTTGAAATTGTACTCAGTCATAGTCAACGACGCCCTGAACAAGAATCAATTGAAAATATTTGCATATCTCTTAAGGAATATTTTTAATGAATTTTTGAAAATGATGAAAGTCTGTGCACTTAGGCAGTGACTTAACTTTTTATTCAAAAAAGACCCCAAAAGTATCTTGGAATGTCTTGAAATTGTACACAGTCATAGTCAAGCATGCCCTGAACAAGAATCTGTTGAATATATTTGCATATCTCTTGAAGAATATTTTTAATGAACTTTTGAAAATCAGGAAATTGATCCATGCACTTGGACATTCCAAGTATGTTGGAATGTCTTGAAATTGTACTCAGTCATAGTCAACGACGCCCTGAACAAGAATCCGTTGAAAATATTTGCATATCGTTTAAGGAATATTTTTAATGAATTTTTGAAAATCAGGAAAGCGATCCATGCACTTAGGCAGTGACTTAACTTTTTATTCAAAAAAGACCCCAAAAGTATCTTGGAATGTCTTGAAATTGTACACAGTCATAGTCAAGCATGCCCTGAACAAGAATCCGTTGAATATATTTGCATATCTCTTGAAGAATCTTTTTAATGAACTTTTGAAAATCAGGAAAGCGATCCATGCACTTGGACATTCCAAGTATGTTGGAATGTCTTGAAATTGTACTCAGTCATAGTCAACGACGCCCTGAACAAGAATCCGTTGAAAATATTTGCATATCGCTTAAGGAATATTTTTAATGAATTTTTGAAAATCAGGAAAGCGATCCATGCACTTAGGCAGTGACTTAACTTTTTATTCAAAAAAGACCCCAAAAGTATCTTGGAATGTCTTGAAATTGTACACAGTCATAGTCAAGCATGCCCTGAACAAGAATCCGTTGAATATATTTGCATATCTCTTGAAGAATATTTTTAATGAACTTTTGAAAATCAGGAAATTGATCCATGCACTTGGACATTCCAAGTATGTTGGAATGTCTTGAAATTGTACTCGGTCATAGTCAACGACGCCCTGAACAAGAATCCATTGAAAATATTTGCATATCTCTTAAGGAATATTTTTAATGAATTTTTGAAAATGATGAAAGTCTGTGCACTTAGGCAGTGACTTAACTTTTTCGTCAAAAAAGACCCCAAAAGTATCTTGGAATGTCTTGAAATTGTACACAGTCATAGTCAAGCATGCCCTGAAAAAGAACCTGTTGAATATATTTGCATATCTCTTGAAGAATATTTTTAATGAATTTTTGAAAATCCGGAAAGCTATCCATGCACTTGGACATTCCAAGTAAGTTGGAATGTCTTGAAATTGTACTCAGTCATAGTCAACGACGCCCTGAACAAGAATCTATTGAAAATATTTGCATATCTCTTAAGGAATATTTTTAATGAATTTTTGAAAATGAGGAATTTCTGTGCACTTAGGCAGTGACTTAACTTTTTATTCAAAAAAGACCCCAAAAGTATCTTGGAATGTCTTGAAATTGTACACAGTCATAGTCAAGCATGCCCTGAACAAGAATCCGTTGAAAATATTTGCATATCGCTTAAGGAATATTTTAAATGAATTTTTGAAAATCAGGAAAGCGATCCATGCACTTGGACATTCCAAGTATGTTGGAATGTCTTGAAATTGTACTCAGTCATAGTCAACGACGCCCTGAACAAGAATCCGTTGAAAATATTTGCATATCGCTTAAGGAATATTTTTAATGAATTTTTGAAAATCAGGAAAGCGATCCATGCACTTAGGCAGTGACTTAACTTTTTTGTCAAAAAAGACCCCAAAAGTATCTTGGAATGTCTTGAAATTGTACACAGTCATAGTCAAGCATGCCCTGAACAAGAATCCGTTGAATATATTTGCATATCTCTTGAAGAATATTTTTAATGAATTTTTGAAAATCCGAAAAGTGATCCATGCACTTGGACATTCCAAGTATGTTGGAATGTCTTGAAATTGTACTCAGTCATAGTCAACGACGATCTGAACAAGAATCAATTGAAAATATTTGCATATCTCTTAAGGAATATTTTTAATGAATTTTTGAAAATGAGGAAAGTCTGTGCACTTAGTCAGTGACTTAACTTTTTATTCAAAAAAGACCCCAAAAGTATCTTGGAATGTCTTGAAATTGTACACAGTCATAGTCAAGCATGCCCTGAACAAGAATCCGTTGAATATATTTGCATATCTCTTGAAGAATATTTTTAATGAACTTTTGAAAATCAGGAAAGCGATCCATGTACTTGGACATTCAAAGTATGTTGGAATGTCTTGAAAATGTACTCGGTCATAGTCAACGACGCCCTGAACAAGAATCCGTTGAAAATATTTGCATATCGCTTAAGGAATATTTTTAATGAATTTTTGAAAATCAGGAAAGCGATCCATGCACTTAGGCAGTGACTTAACTTTTTTGTCAAAAAAGACCCCAAAAGTATCTTGGAATGTCTTGAAATTGTACACAGTCATAGTCAAGCATGCCCTGAACAAGAATCCGTTGAATATATTTGCATATCTCTTGAAGAATATTTTTAATGAATTTTTGAAAATCCGGAAAGCGATCCATGCACTTGGACATTCCAAGTATGTTGGAATGTCTTGAAATTGTACTCGGTCATAGTCAACGACGCCCTGAACAAGAATCCATTGAAAATATTTGCATATCTCTTAAGGAATATTTTTAATGAATTTTTGAAAATGATGAAAGTCTGTGCACTTAGGCAGTGACTTAACTTTTTATTCAAAAAAGACCCCAAAGGTATCTTGGAATGTCTTGAAATTGTACACAGTCATAGTCAAGCATGCCCTGAACAAGAATCCGTTGAATATATTTGCATATCTCTTGAAGAATATTTTTAATGAACTTTTGAAAATCAGGAAAGCGATCCATGCACTTGGACATTCCAAGTATGTTGGAATGTCTTGAAATTGTACTCAGTCATAGTCAACGACGCCCTGAACAAGAATCCGTTGAAAATATTTGCATATCGCTTAAGGAATATTTTTAATGAATTTTTGAAAATCAGGAAAGCGATCCATGCACTTAGGCAGTGACTTAACTTTTTTGTCAAAAAAGACCCCAAAAGTATCTTGGAATGTCTTGAAATTGTACACAGTCATAGTCAAGCATGCCCTGAACAAGAATCCGTTGAATATATTTGCATATCTCTTGAAGAATATTTTTAATGAACTTTTGAAAATCAGGAAAGCGATCCATGCACTTGGACATTCCAAGTATGTTGGAATGTCTTGAAATTGTACTCAGTCATAGTCAACGACGCCCTGAACAAGAATCCGTTGAAAATATTTGCATATCGCTGAAGGAATATTTTTAATGAATTTTTGAAAATCAGGAAAGCGATCCATGCACTTAGGCAGTGACTTAAGTTTTTCGTCAAAAAAGACCCCAAAAGTATCTTGGAATGTCTTGAAATTGTACACAGTCATAGTCAAGCATGCCCTGAACAAGAATCCGTTGAATATATTTGCATATCTCTTGAAGAATATTTTTAATGAATTTTTGAAAATCCGAAAAGTGATCCATGCACTTGGACATTCCAAGTATGTTGGAATGTCTTGAAATTGTACTCAGTCATAGTCAACGACGATCTGAACAAGAATCAATTGAAAATATTTGCATATCTCTTAAGGAATATTTTTAATGAATTTTTGAAAATGAGGAAAGTCTGTGCACTTAGTCAGTGACTTAACTTTTTATTCAAAAAAGACCCCAAAAGTATCTTGGAATGTCTTGAAATTGTACACAGTCATAGTCAAGCATGCCCTGAACAAGAATCCGTTGAATATATTTGCATATCTCTTGAAGAATATTTTTAATGAACTTTTGAAAATCAGGAAAGCGATCCATGTACTTGGACATTCAAAGTATGTTGGAATGTCTTGAAAATGTACCCGGTCATAGTCAACGACGCCCTGAACAAGAATCCGTTGAAAATATTTGCATATCGCTTAAGGAATATTTTTAATGAATTTTTGAAAATCAGGAAAGCGATCCATGCACTTAGGCAGTGACTTAACTTTTTTGTCAAAAAAGACCCCAAAAGTATCTTGGAATGTCTTGAAATTGTACACAGTCATAGTCAAGCATGCCCTGAACAAGAATCCGTTGAATATATTTGCATATCTCTTGAAGAATATTTTTAATGAATTTTTGAAAATCCGGAAAGCGATCCATGCACTTGGACATTCCAAGTATGTTGGAATGTCTTGAAATTGTACTCGGTCATAGTCAACGACGCCCTGAACAAGAATCCATTGAAAATATTTGCATATCTCTTAAGGAATATTTTTAATGAATTTTTGAAAATGATGAAAGTCTGTGCACTTAGGCAGTGACTTAACTTTTTATTCAAAAAAGACCCCAAAGGTATCTTGGAATGTCTTGAAATTGTACACAGTCATAGTCAAGCATGCCCTGAACAAGAATCCGTTGAATATATTTGCATATCTCTTGAAGAATATTTTTAATGAACTTTTGAAAATCAGGAAAGCGATCCATGCACTTGGACATTCCAAGTATGTTGGAATGTCTTGAAATTGTACTCAGTCATAGTCAACGACGCCCTGAACAAGAATCCGTTGAAAATATTTGCATATCGCTTAAGGAATATTTTTAATGAATTTTTGAAAATCAGGAAAGCGATCCATGCACTTAGGCAGTGACTTAACTTTTTTGTCAAAAAAGACCCCAAAAGTATCTTGGAATGTCTTGAAATTGTACACAGTCATAGTCAAGCATGCCCTGAACAAGAATCCGTTGAATATATTTGCATATCTCTTGAAGAATATTTTTAATGAATTTTTGAAAATCCGAAAAGCGATCCATGCACTTGGACATTCCAAGTATGTTGGAATGTCTTGAAATTGTACTCAGTCATAGTCAACGACGCCCTGAACAAGAATCAATTGAAAATATTTGCATATCTCTTAAGGAATATTTTTAATGAATTTTTGAAAATTAGGAAAGCGATCCATGCACTTAGGCAGTGACTTAACTTTTGATGTTTTTGGTTTGTTTTTAAAGCATTAAAGCTGCAGGAGTTCATCCATGTCGCCCAGTCGCTGGAAACAAACGTTTGGACACCATGGATCACACAGCAGGAAATAAGGTGAGACGGAGGAAACGATCCATTTGCCCTGATGCACTTAGTGACTTGACTTTTTTTTCAAAAAAGACCCCAAAAGTATCTTGGAATGTCTTGAAATTGTACACAGTCATAGTCAAGCATGCCCTGAACAAGAATCCGTTGAATATATTTGCATATCTCTTGAGGAATATTTTTAATGAATTTTTGAAAATCAGGAAAGCGATCCATGCACTTAGGCAGTGACTTAACTTTTGATGTTTTTGGGTTGTTTTTAAAGAATTAAAGCTGCAGGAGTTCATCCATGTCGTCCAGTCCCTGGAAACAAACGTTTGGACACCGTGGATCACACAGCAGGATATCAGGTGAGACGAAGGAAACGATCCATTTGCCCTGATGCACTTAGTGACTTGACTTTTTTTTCAAAAAAAACCCCAAAAGTAAATTGGAATGTCTTGAAATTGTACACAGTCATAGTCAAGCATGCCCTGAACAAGAATCCGTTGAATATATTTGCATATCTCTTGAAGAATATTTTTAATGAATTTTTGAAAATCCGGAAAGCGATCCATGCACTTGGACATTCCAAGTATGTTGGAATGTCTTGAAATTGTACTCAGTCATAGTCAACGACGCCCTGAACGAGAATCCGTTGAAAATATTTGCATATCGCTTAAGGAATATTTTTAATGAATTTTTGAAAATCAGGAAAGCGATCCATGCACTTAGGCAGTGACTTAACTTTTTCGTCAAAAAAGACCCCAAAAGTATCTTGGAATGTCTTGAAATTGTACACAGTCAGTCAAGCATGCCCTGAACAAGAATCCGTTGAATATATTTGCATATCTCTTGAAGAATATTTTTATTGAATTTTTGAAAATCCGGAAAGCGATCCATGCACTTGGACATTCCAAGTATGTTGGAATGTCTTGAAATTGTACTCAGTCATAGTCAACGACGCCCTGAACAAGAATCCGTTGAAAATATTTGCATATCGCTTAAGGAATATTTTTAATGAATTTTTGAAAATCAGGAAAGCAATCCATGCACTTAGGCAGTGACTTAACTTTTTTGTCAAAAAAGACCCCAAAAGTATCTTGGAATGTCTTGAAATTGTACACAGTCATAGTCAAGCATGCCCTGAACAAGAAACCGTTGAATATATTTGCATATCTCTTGAAGAATATTTTTAATTAATTTTTGAAAATCCGAAAAGCGATCCATGCACTTGGACATTCCAAGTATGTTGGAATGTCTTGAAATTGTACTCAGTCATAGTCAACGACGATCTGAACAAGAATCCATTGAAAATATTTGCATATCGCTTAAGGAATATTTTTAATGAATTTTTGAAATCAGGAAAGCGATCCATGCACTTAGGCAGTGACTTAACTTTTTTGTCAAAAAAGACCCCAAAAGTATCTTGGAATGTCTTGAAATTGTACACAGTCATAGTCAAGCATGCCCTGAACAAGAATCCGTTGAATATATTTGCATATCTCTTGAAGAATATTTTTAATGAACTTTTGAAAATCAGGAAAGCGATCCATGTACTTGGACATTCAAAGTATGTTGGAATGTCTTGAAATTGTACTCGGTCATAGTCAACGACGCCCTGAACAAGAATCCGTTGAAAATATTTGCATATCGCTTAAGGAATATTTTTAATGAATTTTTGAAAATCAGGAAAGCGATCCATGCACTTAGGCAGTGACTTAACTTTTTCGTCAAAAAAGACCCCAAAAGTATCTTGGAATGTCTTGAAATTGTACACAGTCATAGTCAAGCATGCCCTGAACAAGAAACCGTTGAATATATTTGCATATCTCTTGAAGAATATTTTTAATGAATTTTTGAAAATCCGAAAAGCGATCCATGCACTTGGACATTCCAAGTATGTTGGAATGTCTTGAAATTGTACTCAGTCATAGTCAACGACGCCCTGAACAAGAATCAATTGAAAATATTTGCATATCTCTTAAGGAATATTTTTAATGAATTTTTGAAAATGAGGAAAGTCTGTGCACTTAGGCAGTGACTTAACTTTTTATTCAAAAAAGACCCCAAAAGTATCTTGGAATGTCTTGAAATTGTACACAGTCATAGTCAAGCATGCCCTGAACAAGAATCCGTTGAATATATTTGCATATCTCTTGAAGAATATTTTTAATGAACTTTTGAAAATCAGGAAAGCGATCCATGCACTTGGACATTCCAAGTATGTTGGAATGTCTTGAAATTGTACTCAGTCATAGTCAACGACGCCCTGAACAAGAATCCGTTGAAAATATTTGCATATCGCTTAAGGAATATTTTTAATGAATTTTTGAAAATCAGGAAAGCGATCCATGCACTTAGGCAGTGACTTAACTTTTTCGTCAAAAAAGACCCCAAAAGTATCTTGGAATGTCTTGAAATTGTACACAGTCATAGTCAAGCATGCCCTGAACAAGAATCCGTTGAATATATTTGCATATCTCTTGAAGAATATTTTTAATGAATTTTTGAAAATCCGAAAAGCACCATGCACTTGGACATTCCAAGTATGTTGGAATGTCTTGAAATTGTACTCAGTCATAGTCAACGACGCTCTGAACAAGAATCAATTGAAAATATTTGCATATCTCTTAAGGAATATTTTTAATGAATTTTTGAAAATGAGGAAAGTCTGTGCACTTAGGCAGTGACTTAACTTTTTATTCAAAAAAGACCCCAAAAGTATCTTGGAATGTCTTGAAATTGTACACAGTCATAGTCAAGCATGCCCTGAACAAGAATCCGTTGAATATATTTGCATATCTCTTGAAGAATATTTTTAATGAACTTTTGAAAATCCGGAAAGCGATCCATGTACTTGGACATTCAAAGTATGTTGGAATGTCTTGAAATTGTACTCAGTCATAGTCAACAACGCCCTGAACAAGAATCCATTGAAAATATTTGCATATCGCTTAAGGAATATTTTTAATGAATTTTTGAAAATCAGGAAAGCGATCCATGCACTTAGGCAGTGACTTAACTTTTTATTCAAAAAAGACCCCAAAAGTATCTTGGAATGTCTTGAAATTGTACACAGTCATAGTCAAGCATGCCCTGAACAAGAATCCGTTGAATATATTTGCATATCTCTTGAAGAATCTTTTTAATGAACTTTTGAAAATCAGGAAAGCGATCCATGCACTTGGACATTCCAAGTATGTTGGAATGTCTTGAAATTGTACTCAGTCATAGTCAACGACGCCCTGAACAAGAATCCGTTGAAAATATTTGCATATCGCTTAAGGAATATTTTTAATGAATTTTTGAAAATCAGGAAAGCGATCCATGCACTTAGGCAGTGACTTAACTTTTTATTCAAAAAAGACCCCAAAAGTATCTTGGAATGTCTTGAAATTGTACACAGTCATAGTCAAGCATGCCCTGAACAAGAATCCGTTGAATATATTTGCATATCTCTTGAAGAATATTTTTAATGAATTTTTGAAAATCCGGAAAGCGATCCATGCACTTGGACATTCCAAGTATGTTGGAAAGTCTTGAAATTGTACTCGGTCATAGTCAACGACGCCCTGAACAAGAATCCATTGAAAATATTTGCATATCTCTTAAGGAATATTTTTAATGAATTTTTGAAAATGATGAAAGTCTGTGCACTTAGGCAGTGACTTAACTTTTTATTCAAAAAAGACCCCAAAAGTATCTTGGAATGTCTTGAAATTGTACACAGTCATAGTCAAGCATGCCCTGAACAAGAATCCGTTGAATATATTTGCATATCTCTTGAAGAATATTTTTAATGAATTTTTGAAAATCCGGAAAGCGATCCATGCACTTGGATATTCCAAGTATGTTGGAATGTCTTGAAATTGTACTCAGTCATAGTCAACGACGCCCTGAACAAGAATCCATTGAAAATATTTGCATATCGCTTAAGGAATATTTTTAATGAATTTTTGAAAATCAGGAAAGCAATCCATGCACTTAGGCAGTGACTTAACTTTTTTGTCAAAAAAGACCCCAAAAGTATCTTGGAATGTCTTGAAATTGTACACAGTCATAGTCAAGCATGCCCTGAACAAGAAACCGTTGAATATATTTGCATATCTCTTGAAGAATATTTTTAATGAATTTTTGAAAATCCGAAAAGCGATCCATGCACTTGGACATTCCAAGTATGTTGGAATGTCTTGAAATTGTACTCAGTCATAGTCAACGACGCCCTGAACAAGAATCAATTGAAAATATTTGCATATCTCTTAAGGAATATTTTTAATGAATTTTTGAAAATGAGGAAAGTCTGTGCACTTAGGCAGTGACTTAACTTTTTATTCAAAAAAGACCCCAAAAGTATCTTGGAATGTCTTGAAATTGTACACAGTCATAGTCAAGCATGCCCTGAACAAGAATCCGTTGAATATATTTGCATATCTCTTGAAGAATATTTTTAATGAACTTTTGAAAATCAGGAAAGCGATCCATGCACTTGGACATTCCAAGTATGTTGGAATGTCTTGAAATTGTACTCAGTCATAGTCAACGACGCCCTGAACAAGAATCCGTTGAAAATATTTGCATATCGCTTAAGGAATATTTTTAATGAATTTTTGAAAATCAGGAAAGCGATCCATGCACTTAGGCAGTGACTTAACTTTTTCGTCAAAAAAGACCCCAAAAGTATCTTGGAATGTCTTGAAATTGTACACAGTCATAGTCAAGCATGCCCTGAACAAGAATCCGTTGAATATATTTGCATATCTCTTGAAGAATATTTTTAATGAATTTTTGAAAATCCGAAAAGCACCATGCACTTGGACATTCCAAGTATGTTGGAATGTCTTGAAATTGTACTCAGTCATAGTCAACGACGCTCTGAACAAGAATCAATTGAAAATATTTGCATATCTCTTAAGGAATATTTTTAATGAATTTTTGAAAATGAGGAAAGTCTGTGCACTTAGGCAGTGACTTAACTTTTTATTCAAAAAAGACCCCAAAAGTATCTTGGAATGTCTTGAAATTGTACACAGTCATAGTCAAGCATGCCCTGAACAAGAATCCGTTGAATATATTTGCATATCTCTTGAAGAATATTTTTAATGAACTTTTGAAAATCCGGAAAGCGATCCATGTACTTGGACATTCAAAGTATGTTGGAATGTCTTGAAATTGTACTCAGTCATAGTCAACAACGCCCTGAACAAGAATCCATTGAAAATATTTGCATATCGCTTAAGGAATATTTTTAATGAATTTTTGAAAATCAGGAAAGCGATCCATGCACTTAGGCAGTGACTTAACTTTTTATTCAAAAAAGACCCCAAAAGTATCTTGGAATGTCTTGAAATTGTACACAGTCATAGTCAAGCATGCCCTGAACAAGAATCCGTTGAAAATATTTGCATATCGCTTAAGGAATATTTTTAATGAATTTTTGAAAATCAGGAAAGCGATCCATGCACTTAGGCAGTGACTTAACTTTTTATTCAAAAAAGACCCCAAAAGTATCTTGGAATGTCTTGAAATTGTACACAGTCATAGTCAAGCATGCCCTGAACAAGAATCCGTTGAATATATTTGCATATCTCTTGAAGAATATTTTTAATGAACTTTTGAAAATCAGGAAATTGATCCATGCACTTGGACATTCCAAGTATGTTGGAAAGTCTTGAAATTGTACTCGGTCATAGTCAACGACGCCCTGAACAAGAATCCATTGAAAATATTTGCATATCTCTTAAGGAATATTTTTAATGAATTTTTGAAAATGATGAAAGTCTGTGCACTTAGGCAGTGACTTAACTTTTTATTCAAAAAAGACCCCAAAAGTATCTTGGAATGTCTTGAAATTGTACTCAGTCATAGTCAACGACGATCTGAACAAGAATCAATTGAAAATATTTGCATATCTCTTAAGGAATATTTTTAATGAATTTTTGAAAATGAGGAAAGTCTGTGCACTTAGGCAGTGACTTAACTTTTTATTCAAAAAAGACCCCAAAAGTATCTTGGAATGTCTTGAAATTGTACACAGTCATAGTCAAGCATGCCCTGAACAAGAATCCGTTGAATATATTTGCATATCTCTTGAAGAATATTTTTAATGAACTTTTGAAAATCAGGAAAGCGATCCATGTACTTGGACATTCAAAGTATGTTGGAATGTCTTGAAATTGTACTCGGTCATAGTCAACGACGCCCTGAACAAGAATCCGTTGAAAATATTTGCATATCGCTTAAGGAATATTTTTAATGAATTTTTGAAAATCAGGAAAGCGATCCATGCACTTAGGCAGTGACTTAACTTTTTCGTCAAAAAAGACCCCAAAAGTATCTTGGAATGTCTTGAAATTGTACACAGTCATAGTCAAGCATGCCCTGAACAAGAATCCGTTGAATATATTTGCATATCTCTTGAAGAATATTTTTAATGAATTTTTGAAAATCCGGAAAGCGATCCATGCACTTGGACTTTCCAAGTATGTTGGAATGTCTTGAAATTGTACTCGGTCATAGTCAACGACGCCCTGAACAAGAATCCATTGAAAATATTTGCATATCTCTTAAGGAATATTTTTAATGAATTTTTGAAAATGATGAAAGTCTGTGCACTTAGGCAGTGACTTAACTTTTTATTCAAAAAAGACCCCAAAGGTATCTTGGAATGTCTTGAAATTGTACACAGTCATAGTCAAGCATGCCCTGAACAAGAATCCGTTGAATATATTTGCATATCTCTTGAAGAATATTTTTAATGAACTTTTGAAAATCAGGAAAGCGATCCATGCACTTGGACATTCCAAGTATGTTGGAATGTCTTGAAATTGTACTCAGTCATAGTCAACGACGCCCTGAACAAGAATCCGTTGAAAATATTTGCATATCGCTTAAGGAATATTTTTAATGAATTTTTGAAAATCAGGAAAGCGATCCATGCACTTAGGCAGTGACTTAACTTTTTCGTCAAAAAAGACCCCAAAAGTATCTTGGAATGTCTTGAAATTGTACACAGTCATAGTCAAGCATGCCCTGAACAAGAATCAGTTGAATATATTTGCATATCTCTTGAAGAATATTTTTAATGAATTTTTGAAAATCCGAAAAGCACCATGCACTTGGACATTCCAAGTATGTTGGAATGTCTTGAAATTGTACTCAGTCATAGTCAACGACGCTCTGAACAAGAATCAATTGAAAATATTTGCATATCTCTTAAGGAATATTTTTAATGAATTTTTGAAAATGAGGAAAGTCTGTGCACTTAGGCAGTGACTTAACTTTTTATTCAAAAAAGACCCCAAAAGTATCTTGGAATGTCTTGAAATTGTACACAGTCATAGTCAAGCATGCCCTGAACAAGAATCCGTTGAATATATTTGCATATCTCTTGAAGAATATTTTTAATGAACTTTTGAAAATCCGGAAAGCGATCCATGTACTTGGACATTCAAAGTATGTTGGAATGTCTTGAAATTGTACTCAGTCATAGTCAACAACGCCCTGAACAAGAATCCATTGAAAATATTTGCATATCGCTTAAGGAATATTTTTAATGAATTTTTGAAAATCAGGAAAGCGATCCATGCACTTAGGCAGTGACTTAACTTTTTATTCAAAAAAGACCCCAAAAGTATCTTGGAATGTCTTGAAATTGTACACAGTCATAGTCAAGCATGCCCTGAACAAGAATCCGTTGAATATATTTGCATATCTCTTGAAGAATATTTTTAATGAACTTTTGAAAATCAGGAAAGCGATCCATGCACTTGGACATTCCAAGTATGTTGGAATGTCTTGAAATTGTACTCAGTCATAGTCAACGACGCCCTGAACAAGAATCCGTTGAAAATATTTGCATATCGTTTAAGGAATATTTTTAAAGAATTTCTGAAAATCAGGAAAGCGATCCATGCACTTAGGCAGTGACTTAACTTTTTTGTCAAAAAAGACCCCAAAAGTATCTTGGAATGTCTTGAAATTGTACACAGTCATAGTCAACGACGCCCTGAACAAGAATCAATTGAAAATATTTGCATATCTCTTAAGGAATATTTTTAATGAATTTTCGAAAATGAGGAAAGTCTGTGCACTTCGGCAGTGACTTAACTTTTTATTCAAAAAAGACCCCAAAAGTATCTTGGAATGTCTTGAAATTGTACACAGTCATAGTCAAGCATGCCCTGAACAAGAATCCGTTGAATATATTTGCATATCTCTTGAAGAATATTTTTAATGAACTTTTGAAAATCAGGAAAGCGATCCATGCACTTGGACATTCCAAGTATGTTGGAATGTCTTGAAATTGTACTCAGTCATAGTCAACGACGCCCTGAACAAGAATCCGTTGAAAATATTTGCATATCGTTTAAGGAATATTTTTAAAGAATTTCTGAAAATCAGGAAAGCGATCCATGCACTTAGGCAGTGACTTAACTTTTTATTCAAAAAAGACCCCAAAAGTATCTTGGAATGTCTTGAAATTGTACACAGTCATAGTCAAGCATGCCCTGAACAAGAATCTGTTGAATATATTTGCATATCTCTTGAAGAATATTTTTAATGAACTTTTGAAAATCAGGAAATTGATCCATGCACTTGGACATTCCAAGTATGTTGGAATGTCTTGAAATTGTACTCAGTCATAGTCAACGACGCCCTGAACAAGAATCCGTTGAAAATATTTGCATATCGTTTAAGGAATATTTTTAATGAATTTTTGAAAATCAGGAAAGCGATCCATGCACTTAGGCAGTGACTTAACTTTTTATTCAAAAAAGACCCCAAAAGTATCTTGGAATGTCTTGAAATTGTACACAGTCATAGTCAAGCATGCCCTGAACAAGAATCCGTTGAATATATTTGCATATCTCTTGAAGAATATTTTTAATGAACTTTTGAAAATCAGGAAATTGATCCATGCACTTGGACATTCCAAGTATGTTGGAATGTCTTGAAATTGTACTCGGTCATAGTCAACGACGCCCTGAACAAGAATCCATTGAAAATATTTGCATATCTCTTAAGGAATATTTTTAATGAATTTTTGAAAATGATGAAAGTCTGTGCACTTAGGCAGTGACTTAACTTTTTATTCAAAAAAGACCCCAAAAGTATCTTGGAATGTCTTGAAATTGTACTCAGTCATAGTCAATGGCGATCTGAACAAGAATCAATTGAAAATATTTGCATATCTCTTAAGGAATATTTTTAATGAATTTTTGAAAATGAGGAAAGTCTGTGCACTTAGGCAGTGACTTAACTTTTTATTCAAAAAAGACCCCAAAAGTATCTTGGAATGTCTTGAAATTGTACACAGTCATAGTCAAGCATGCCCTGAACAAGAATCCGTTGAATATATTTGCATATCTCTTGAAGAATATTTTTAATGAACTTTTGAAAATCAGGAAAGCGATCCATGTACTTGGACATTCAAAGTATGTTGGAATGTCTTGAAATTGTACTCGGTCATAGTCAACGACGCCCTGAACAAGAATCCGTTGAAAATATTTGCATATCGCTTAAGGAATATTTTTAATGAATTTTTGAAAATCAGGAAAGCGATCCATGCACTTAGGCAGTGACTTAACTTTTTCGTCAAAAAAGACCCCAAAAGTATCTTGGAATGTCTTGAAATTGTACACAGTCATAGTCAAGCATGCCCTGAACAAGAATCCGTTGAATATATTTGCATATCTCTTGAAGAATATTTTTAATGAATTTTTGAAAATCCGGAAAGCGATCCATGCACTTGGACTTTCCAAGTATGTTGGAATGTCTTGAAATTGTACTCGGTCATAGTCAACGACGCCCTGAACAAGAATCCATTGAAAATATTTGCATATCTCTTAAGGAATATTTTTAATGAATTTTTGAAAATGATGAAAGTCTGTGCACTTAGGCAGTGACTTAACTTTTTATTCAAAAAAGACCCCAAAGGTATCTTGGAATGTCTTGAAATTGTACACAGTCATAGTCAAGCATGCCCTGAACAAGAATCCGTTGAATATATTTGCATATCTCTTGAAGAATATTTTTAATGAACTTTTGAAAATCAGGAAAGCGATCCATGCACTTGGACATTCCAAGTATGTTGGAATGTCTTGAAATTGTACTCAGTCATAGTCAACGACGCCCTGAACAAGAATCCGTTGAAAATATTTGCATATCGCTTAAGGAATATTTTTAATGAATTTTTGAAAATCAGGAAAGCGATCCATGCACTTAGGCAGTGACTTAACTTTTTTGTCAAAAAAGACCCCAAAAGTATCTTGGAATGTCTTGAAATTGTACACAGTCATAGTCAAGCATGCCCTGAACAAGAATCCGTTGAATATATTTGCATATCTCTTGAAGAATATTTTAAATGAATTTTTGAAAATCCGAAAAGCGATCCATGCACTTGGACATTCCAAGTATGTTGGAATGTCTTGAAATTGTACTCAGTCAAAGTCAACGACGCCCTGAACAAGAATCAATTGAAAATATTTGCATATCTCTTAAGGAATATTTTTAATGAATTTTTGAAAATGAGGAAAGTCTGTGCACTTAGGCAGTGACTTAACTTTTTATTCAAAAAAGACCCCAAAGGTATCTTGGAATGTCTTGAAATTGTACACAGTCACAGTCAAGCATGCCCTGAACAAGAATCCGTTGAATATATTTGCATATCTCTTGAAGAATATTTTTAATGAACTTTTGAAAATCAGGAAAGCGATCCATGCACTTGGACATTCCAAGTATGTTGGAATGTCTTGAAATTGTACTCAGTCATAGTCAACGACGCCCTGAACAAGAATCCGTTGAAAATATTTGCATATCGCTTAAGGAATATTTTTAATGAATTTTTGAAAATCAGGAAAGCGATCCATGCACTTAGGCAGTGACTTAACTTTTTTGTCAAAAAAGACCCCAAAAGTATCTTGGAATGTCTTGAAATTGTACACAGTCATAGTCAAGCATGCCCTGAACAAGAATCCGTTGAATATATTTGCATATCTCTTGAAGAATATTTTTAATGAATTTTTGAAAATGATGAAAGTCTGTGCACTTAGGCAGTGACTTAACTTTTTATTCAAAAAAGACCCCAAAAGTATCTTGGAATGTCTTGAAATTGTACTCAGTCATAGTCAATGGCGATCTGAACAAGAATCAATTGAAAATATTTGCATATCTCTTAAGGAATATTTTTAATGAATTTTTGAAAATGAGGAAAGTCTGTGCACTTAGGCAGTGACTTAACTTTTTATTCAAAAAAGACCCCAAAAGTATCTTGGAATGTCTTGAAATTGTACACAGTCATAGTCAAGCATGCCCTGAACAAGAATCCGTTGAATATATTTGCATATCTCTTGAAGAATATTTTTAATGAACTTTTGAAAATCAGGAAAGCGATCCATGTACTTGGACATTCAAAGTATGTTGGAATGTCTTGAAATTGTACTCGGTCATAGTCAACGATGCCCTGAACAAGAATCCGTTGAAAATATTTGCATATCGCTTAAGGAATATTTTTAATGAATTTTTGAAAATCAGGAAAGCGATCCATGCACTTAGGCAGTGACTTAACTTTTTCGTCAAAAAAGACCCCAAAAGTATCTTGGAATGTCTTGAAATTGTACACAGTCATAGTCAAGCATGCCCTGAACAAGAATCCGTTGAATATATTTGCATATCTCTTGAAGAATATTTTTAATGAATTTTTGAAAATCCGGAAAGCGATCCATGCACTTGGACTTTCCAAGTATGTTGGAATGTCTTGAAATTGTACTCGGTCATAGTCAACGACGTCCTGAACAAGAATCCATTGAAAATATTTGCATATCTCTTAAGGAATATTTTTAATGAATTTTTGAAAATGATGAAAGTCTGTGCACTTAGGCAGTGACTTAACTTTTTATTCAAAAAAGACCCCAAAGGTATCTTGGAATGTCTTGAAATTGTACACAGTCATAGTCAAGCATGCCCTGAACAAGAATCCGTTGAATATATTTGCATATCTCTTGAAGAATATTTTTAATGAACTTTTGAAAATCAGGAAAGCGATCCATGCACTTGGACATTCCAAGTATGTTGGAATGTCTTGAAATTGTACTCAGTCATAGTCAACGACGCCCTGAACAAGAATCCGTTGAAAATATTTGCATATCGCTTAAGGAATATTTTTAATGAATTTTTGAAAATCAGGAAAGCGATCCATGCACTTAGGCAGTGACTTAACTTTTTTGTCAAAAAAGACCCCAAAAGTATCTTGGAATGTCTTGAAATTGTACACAGTCATAGTCAAGCATGCCCTGAACAAGAATCCGTTGAATATATTTGCATATCTCTTGAAGAATATTTTAAATGAATTTTTGAAAATCCGAAAAGCGATCCATGCACTTGGACATTCCAAGTATGTTGGAATGTCTTGAAATTGTACTCAGTCAAAGTCAACGACGCCCTGAACAAGAATCAATTGAAAATATTTGCATATCTCTTAAGGAATATTTTTAATGAATTTTTGAAAATGAGGAAAGTCTGTGCACTTAGGCAGTGACTTAACTTTTTATTCAAAAAAGACCCCAAAGGTATCTTGGAATGTCTTGAAATTGTACACAGTCACAGTCAAGCATGCCCTGAACAAGAATCCGTTGAATATATTTGCATATCTCTTGAAGAATATTTTTAATGAACTTTTGAAAATCAGGAAAGCGATCCATGCACTTGGACATTCCAAGTATGTTGGAATGTCTTGAAATTGTACTCAGTCATAGTCAACGACGCCCTGAACAAGAATCCGTTGAAAATATTTGCATATCGCTTAAGGAATATTTTTAATGAATTTTTGAAAATCAGGAAAGCGATCCATGCACTTAGGCAGTGACTTAACTTTTTTGTCAAAAAAGACCCCAAAAGTATCTTGGAATGTCTTGAAATTGTACACAGTCATAGTCAAGCATGCCCTGAACAAGAATCCGTTGAATATATTTGCATATCTCTTGAAGAATATTTTTAATGAATTTTTGAAAATCCGAAAAGCGATCCATGCACTTGGACATTCCAAGTATGTTGGAATGTCTTGAAATTGTACTCAGTCATAGTCAACGATGCCCTGAACAAGAATCAATTGAAAATATTTGCATATCTCTTAAGGAATATTTTTAATGAATTTTTGAAAATGAGGAAAGTCTGTGCACTTCGGCAGTGACTTAACTTTTTATTCAAAAAAGACCCCAAAAGTATCTTGGAATGTCTTGAAATTGTACACAGTCATAGTCAAGCATGCCCTGAACAAGAATCCGTTGAATATATTTGCATATCTCTTGAAGAATATTTTTAATGAACTTTTGAAAATCAGGAAAGCGATCCATGCACTTGGACATTCCAAGTATGTTGGAATGTCTTGAAATTGTACTCAGTCATAGTCAACGACGCCCTGAACAAGAATCCGTTGAAAATATTTGCATATCGTTTAAGGAATATTTTTAAAGAATTTCTGAAAATCAGGAAAGCGATCCATGCACTTAGGCAGTGGCTTAACTTTTTTGTCAAAAAAGACCCCAAAAGTATCTTGGAATGTCTTGAAATTGTACACAGTCATAGTCAAGCATGCCCTGAACAAGAATCCGTTGAATATATTTGCATATCTCTTGAAGAATATTTTTAATGAATTTTTGAAAATCCGAAAAGCGATCCATGCACTTGGACATTCCAAGTATGTTGGAATGTCTTGAAATTGTACTCAGTCATAGTCAACGACGCCCTGAACAAGAATCAATTGAAAATATTTGCATATCTCTTAAGGAATATTTTTAATGAATTTTTGAAAATGAGGAAAGTCTGTGCACTTCGGCAGTGACTTAACTTTTTATTCAAAAAAGACCCCAAAAGTATCTTGGAATGTCTTGAAATTGTACACAGTCATAGTCAAGCATGCCCTGAACAAGAATCCGTTGAATATATTTGCATATCTCTTGAAGAATATTTTTAATGAACTTTTGAAAATCAGGAAAGCGATCCATGCACTTGGACATTCCAAGTATGTTGGAATGTCTTGAAATTGTACTCAGTCATAGTCAACGACGCCCTGAACAAGAATCCGTTGAAAATATTTGCATATCGTTTAAGGAATATTTTTAAAGAATTTCTGAAAATCAGGAAAGCGATCCATGCACTTAGGCAGTGACTTAACTTTTTTGTCAAAAAAGACCCCAAAAGTATCTTGGAATGTCTTGAAATTGTACACAGTCATAGTCAAGCATGCCCTGAACAAGAATCCGTTGAATATATTTGCATATCTCTTGAAGAATATTTTTAATGAATTTTTGAAAATCCGAAAAGCGATCCATGCACTTGGACATTCCAAGTATGTTGGAATGTCTTGAAATTGTACTCAGTCATAGTCAACGACGCCCTGAACAAGAATCAATTGAAAATATTTGCATATCTCTTAAGGAATATTTTTAATGAATTTTTGAAAATGAGGAAAGTCTGTGCACTTCGGCAGTGACTTAACTTTTTATTCAAAAAAGACCCCAAAAGTATCTTGGAATGTCTTGAAATTGTACACAGTCATAGTCAAGCATGCCCTGAAAAAGAACCTGTTGAATATATTTGCATATCTCTTGAAGAATATTTTTAATGAATTTTTGAAAATCCGGAAAGCTATCCATGCACTTGGACATTCCAAGTAAGTTGGAATGTCTTGAAATTGTACTCAGTCATATTCAACGACGCCCTGAACAAGAATCTATTGAAAATATTTGCATATCTCTTAAGGAATATTTTTAATGAATTTTTGAAAATGAGGAATTTCTGTGCACTTAGGCAGTGACTTAACTTTTTATTCAAAAAAGACCCCAAAAGTATCTTGGAATGTCTTGAAATTGTACACAGTCATAGTCAAGCATGCCCTGAACAAGAATCCGTTGAATATATTTGCATATCGCTTAAGGAATATTTTTAATGAATTTTTGAAAATCAGGAAAGCGATCCATGCACTTGGACATTCCAAGTATGTTGGAATGTCTTGAAATTGTACTCAGTCATAGTCAACGACGCCCTGAACAAGAATCCGTTGAAAATATTTGCATATCGCTTCAGGAATATTTTAAATGAATTTTTGAAAATCAGGAAAGCGATCCATGCACTTAGGCAGTGACTTAACTTTTTTGTCAAAAAAGACCCCAAAAGTATCTTGGAATGTCTTGAAATTGTACACAGTCATAGTCAAGCATGCCCTGAACAAGAATCCGTTGAATATATTTGCATATCTCTTGAAGAATATTTTTAATGAACTTTTGAAAATCAGGAAAGCGATCCATGCACTTGGACATTCCAAGTATGTTGGAATGTCTTGAAATTGTACTCAGTCATAGTCAACGACGCCCTGAACAAGAATCCGTTGAAAATATTTGCATATCGCTTAAGGAATATTTTTAATGAATTTTTGAAAATCAGGAAAGCGATCCATGCACTTAGGCAGTGACTTAACTTTTTCGTCAAAAAAGACCCCAAAGGTATCTTGGAATGTCTTGAAATTGTACACAGTCATAGTCAAGCATGCCCTGAACAAGAATCCGTTGAATATATTTGCATATCTCTTGAAGAATATTTTTAATGAATTTTTGAAAATCCGGAAAGCGATCCATGCACTTGGACATTCCAAGTATGTTGGAATGTCTTGAAATTGTACTCGGTCATAGTCAACGACGCCCTGAACAAGAATCCATTGAAAATATTTGCATATCTCTTAAGGAATATTTTTAATGAATTTTTGAAAATGATGAAAGTCTGTGCACTTAGGCAGTGACTTAACTTTTTATTCAAAAAAGACCCCAAAGGTATCTTGGAATGTCTTGAAATTGTACACAGTCATAGTCAAGCATGCCCTGAACAAGAATCCGTTGAATATATTTGCATATCTCTTGAAGAATATTTTTAATGAACTTTTGAAAATCAGGAAAGCGATCCATGCACTTGGACATTCCAAGTATGTTGGAATGTCTTGAAATTGTACTCAGTCATAGTCAACGACGCCCTGAACAAGAATCCGTTGAAAATATTTGCATATCGCTTAAGGAATATTTTTAATGAATTTTTGAAAATCAGGAAAGCGATCCATGCACTTAGGCAGTGACTTAACTTTTTTGTCAAAAAAGACCCCAAAAGTATCTTGGAATGTCTTGAAATTGTACACAGTCATAGTCAAGCATGCCCTGAACAAGAATCCGTTGAATATATTTGCATATCTCTTGAAGAATATTTTTAATGAATTTTTGAAAATCCGAAAAGCGATCCATGCACTTGGACATTCCAAGTATGTTGGAATGTCTTGAAATTGTACTCAGTCATAGTCAACGACGCCCTGAACAAGAATCAATTGAAAATATTTGCATATCTCTTAAGGAATATTTTTAATGAATTTTTGAAAATGAGGAATTTCTGTGCACTTAGGCAGTGACTTAACTTTTTATTCAAAAAAGACCCCAAAAGTATCTTGGAATGTCTTGAAATTGTACACAGTCATAGTCAAGCATGCCCTGAACAAGAATCCGTTGAATATATTTGCATATCTCTTGAAGAATATTTTTAATGAACTTTTGAAAATCAGGAAAGCGATCCATGCACTTGGACATTCCAAGTATGTTGGAATGTTTTGAAATTGTACTCAGTCATAGTCAACGACGCCCTGAACAAGAATCCGTTGAAAATATTTGCATATCGCTTAAGGAATATTTTTAATGAATTTTTGAAAATCAGGAAAGCGATCCATGCACTTAGGCAGTGACTTAACTTTTTCGTCAAAAAAGACCCCAAAAGTATCTTGGAATGTCTTGAAATTGTACACAGTCATAGTCAAGCATGCCCTGAACAAGAATCCGTTGAATATATTTGCATATCTCTTGAAGAATATTTTTAATGAATTTTTGAAAATCCGGAAAGCGATCCATGCACTTGGACATTCCAAGTATGTTGGAATGTCTTGAAATTGTACTCGGTCATAGTCAACGACGCCCTGAACAAGAATCCATTGAAAATATTTGCATATCTCTTAAGGAATATTTTTAATGAATTTTTGAAAATGATGAAAGTCTGTGCACTTAGGCAGTGACTTAACTTTTTATTCAAAAAAGACCCCAAAGGTATCTTGGAATGTCTTGAAATTGTACACAGTCATAGTCAAGCATGCCCTGAACAAGAATCCGTTGAATATATTTGCATATCTCTTGAAGAATATTTTTAATGAACTTTTGAAAATCAGGAAAGCGATCCATGCACTTGGACATTCCAAGTATGTTGGAATGTCTTGAAATTGTACTCAGTCATAGTCAACGACGCCCTGAACAAGAATCCGTTGAAAATATTTGCATATCGCTTCAGGAATATTTTAAATGAATTTTTGAAAATCAGGAAAGCGATCCATGCACTTAGGCAGTGACTTAACTTTTTTGTCAAAAAAGACCCCAAAAGTATCTTGGAATGTCTTGAAATTGTACACAGTCATAGTCAAGCATGCCCTGAACAAGAATCCGTTGAATATATTTGCATATCTCTTGAAGAATATTTTTAATGAACTTTTGAAAATCAGGAAAGCGATCCATGCACTTGGACATTCCAAGTATGTTGGAATGTCTTGAAATTGTACTCGGTCATAGTCAACGACGCCCTGAACAAGAATCCATTGAAAATATTTGCATATCTCTTAAGGAATATTTTTAATGAATTTTTGAAAATGATGAAAGTCTGTGCACTTAGGCAGTGACTTAACTTTTTATTCAAAAAAGACCCCAAAGGTATCTTGGAATGTCTTGAAATTGTACACAGTCATAGTCAAGCATGCCCTGAACAAGAATCCGTTGAATATATTTGCATATCTCTTGAAGAATATTTTTAATGAACTTTTGAAAATCAGGAAAGCGATCCATGCACTTGGACATTCCAAGTATGTTGGAATGTCTTGAAATTGTACTCAGTCATAGTCAACGACGCCCTGAACAAGAATCCGTTGAAAATATTTGCATATCGCTTAAGGAATATTTCTAATGAATTTTTGAAAATCAGGAAAGCGATCCATGCACTTAGGCAGTGACTTAACTTTTTTGTCAAAAAAGACCCCAAAAGTATCTTGGAATGTCTTGAAATTGTACACAGTCATAGTCAAGCATGCCCTGAACAAGAATCCGTTGAATATATTTCCATATCTCTTGAAGAATATTTTTAATGAATTTTTGAAAATCCTAAAAGCGATCCATGCACTTGGACATTCCAAGTATGTTGGAATGTCTTGAAATTGTACTCAGTCATAGTCAACGACGCCCTGAACAAGAATCAATTGAAAATATTTGCATATCTCTTAAGGAATATTTTTAATGAATTTTTGAAAATGAGGAAAGTCTGTGCACTTAGGCAGTGACTTAACTTTTTATTCAAAAAAGACCCCAAAAGTATCTTGGAATGTCTTGAAATTGTACACAGTCATAGTCAAGCATGCCCTGAACAAGAATCCGTTGAATATATTTACATATCTCTTGAAGAATATTTTTAATGAACTTTTGAAAATCAGGAAAGCGATCCATGCACTTGGACATTCCAAGTATGTTGGAATGTCTTGAAATTGTACTCAGTCATAGTCAACGACGCCCTGAACAAGAATCCGTTGAAAATATTTGCATATCGTTTGAGGAATATTTTTAAAGAATTTCTGAAAATCAGGAAAGCGATCCATGCACTTAGGCAGTGACTTAACTTTTTTGTCAAAAAAGACCCCAAAAGTATCTTGGAATGTCTTGAAATTGTACACAGTCATAGTCAAGCATGCCCTGAACAAGAATCCGTTGAATATATTTGCATATCTCTTGAAGAATATTTTTAATGAACTTTTGAAAATCAGGAAAGCGATCCATGCACTTGGACATTCCAAGTATGTTGGAATGTCTTGAAATTGTACTCAGTCATAGTCAAGCATGCCCTGAACAAGAATCCGTTGAATATATTTGCATATCTCTTGAAGAATATTTTTAATGAACTTTTGAAAATCAGGAAAGCGATCCATGCACTTGGACATTCCAAGTATGTTGGAATGTCTTGAAATTGTACTCAGTCATAGTCAACGACGCCCTGAACAAGAATCCGTTGAAAATATTTGCATATCGCTTAAGGAATATTTCTAATGAATTTTTGAAAATCAGGAAAGCGATCCATGCACTTAGGCAGTGACTTAACTTTTTTGTCAAAAAAGACCCCAAAAGTATCTTGGAATGTCTTGAAATTGTACACAGTCATAGTCAAGCATGCCCTGAACAAGAATCCGTTGAATATATTTCCATATCTCTTGAAGAATATTTTTAATGAATTTTTGAAAATCCGAAAAGCGATCCATGCACTTGGACATTCCAAGTATGTTGGAATGTCTTGAAATTGTACTCAGTCATAGTCAACGACGCCCTGAACAAGAATCAATTGAAAATATTTGCATATCTCTTAAGGAATATTTTTAATGAATTTTTGAAAATGAGGAAAGTCTGTGCACTTAGGCAGTGACTTAACTTTTTATTCAAAAAAGACCCCAAAAGTATCTTGGAATGTCTTGAAATTGTACACAGTCATAGTCAAGCATGCCCTGAACAAGAATCCGTTGAATATATTTGCATATCTCTTGAAGAATATTTTTAATGAACTTTTGAAAATCAGGAAAGCGATTCATGCACTTGGACATTCCAAGTATGTTGGAATGTCTTGAAATTGTACTCAGTCATAGTCAACGACGCCCTGAACAAGAATCCGTTGAAAATATTTGCATATCGTTTAAGGAATATTTTTGAAGAATTTCTGAAAATCAGGAAAGCGATCCATGCACTTAGGCAGTGACTTAACTTTTTCGTCAAAAAAGACCCCAAAAGTATCTTGGAATGTCTTGAAATTGTACACAGTCATAGTCAAGAATGCCCTGAACAAGAATCCGTTGAATATATTTGCATATCTCTTGAAGAATATTTTTAATGAATTTTTGAAAATCCGGAAAGCGATCCATGCACTTGGACATTCCAAGTATGTTGGAATGTCTTGAAATTGTACTCGGTCATAGTCAATGACGCCCTGAACAAGAATCCATTGAAAATATTTGCATATCTCTTAAGGAATATTTTTAATGAATTTTTGAAAATGATGAAAGTCTGTGCACTGAGGCAGTGACTTAACTTTTTATTCAAAAAAGACCCCAAAGGTATCTTGGAATGTCTTGAAATTGTACACAGTCATAGTCAAGCATGCCCTGAACAAGAATCCGTTGAATATATTTGCATATCTCTTGAAGAATATTTTTAATGAACTTTTGAAAATCAGGAAAGCGATCCATGCACTTGGACATTCCAAGTATGTTGGAATGTCTTGAAATTGTACTCAGTCATAGCCAACGACGCCCTGAACAAGAATCCGTTGAAAATATTTGCATATCGTTTAATGAATATTTTTAAAGAATTTCTGAAAATCAGGAAAGCGATCCATGCACTTAGGCAGTGACTTAACTTTTTCGTCAAAAAAGACCCCAAAAGTATCTTGGAATGTCTTGAAATTGTACACAGTCATAGTCAAGAATGCCCTGAACAAGAATCCGTTGAATATATTTGCATATCTCTTGAAGAATATTTTTAATGAATTTTTGAAAATCCGGAAAGCGATCCATGCACTTGGACATTCCAAGTATGTTGGAATGTCTTGAAATTGTACTCGGTCATAGTCAAGCATGCCCTGAACAAGAATCCGTTGAATATATTTGCATATCTCTTGAAGAATATTTTTAATGAACTTTTGAAAATCAGGAAAGCGATCCATGCACTTGGACTTTCCAAGTATGTTGGAATGTCTTGAAATTGTACTCAGTCATAGTCAACGACGCCCTGAACAAGAATCCGTTGAAAATATTTGCATATCTCTTAAGGAATATTTTTAATGAATTTTTGAAAATGATGAAAGTCTGTGCACTGAGGCAGTGACTTAACTTTTTATTCAAAAAAGACCCCAAAGGTATCTTGGAATGTCTTGAAATTGTACACAGTCATAGTCAAGCATGCCCTGAACAAGAATCCGTTGAATATATTTGCATATCTCTTGAAGAATATTTTTAATGAACTTTTGAAAATCAGGAAAGCGATCCATGCACTTGGACATTCCAAGTATGTTGGAATGTCTTGAAATTGTACTCAGTCATAGCCAACGACGCCCTGAACAAGAATCCGTTGAAAATATTTGCATATCGTTTAATGAATATTTTTAAAGAATTTCTGAAAATCAGGAAAGCGATCCATGCACTTAGGCAGTGACTTAACTTTTTCGTCAAAAAAGACCCCAAAAGTATCTTGGAATGTCTTGAAATTGTACACAGTCATAGTCAAGAATGCCCTGAACAAGAATCCGTTGAATATATTTGCATATCTCTTGAAGAATATTTTTAATGAATTTTTGAAAATCCGGAAAGCGATCCATGCACTTGGACATTCCAAGTATGTTGGAATGTCTTGAAATTGTACTCGGTCATAGTCAACGACGCCCTGAACAAGAATCCATTGAAAATATTTGCATATCTCTTAAGGAATATTTTTAATGAATTTTTGAAAATGATGAAAGTCTGTGCACTTAGGCAGTGACTTAACTTTTTATTCAAAAAAGACCCCAAAGGTATCTTGGAATGTCTTGAAATTGTACACAGTCATAGTCAAGCATGCCCTGAACAAGAATCCGTTGAATATATTTGCATATCTCTTGAAGAATATTTTTAATGAACTTTTGAAAATCAGGAAAGCGATCCATGCACTTGGACATTCCAAGTATGTTGGAATGTCTTGAAATTGTACTCAGTCATAGTCAACGACGCCCTGAACAAGAATCCGTTGAAAATATTTGCATATCGCTTAAGGAATATTTCTAATGAATTTTTGAAAATCAGGAAAGCGATCCATGCACTTAGGCAGTGACTTAACTTTTTTGTCAAAAAAGACCCCAAAAGTATCTTGGAATGTCTTGAAATTGTACACAGTCATAGTCAAGCATGCCCTGAACAAGAATCCGTTGAATATATTTCCATATCTCTTGAAGAATATTTTTAATGAATTTTTGAAAATCCTAAAAGCGATCCATGCACTTGGACATTCCAAGTATGTTGGAATGTCTTGAAATTGTACTCAGTCATAGTCAACGACGCCCTGAACAAGAATCAATTGAAAATATTTGCATATCTCTTAAGGAATATTTTTAATGAATTTTTGAAAATGAGGAAAGTCTGTGCACTTAGGCAGTGACTTAACTTTTTATTCAAAAAAGACCCCAAAAGTATCTTGGAATGTCTTGAAATTGTACACAGTCATAGTCAAGCATGCCCTGAACAAGAATCCGTTGAATATATTTGCATATCTCTTGAAGAATATTTTTAATGAACTTTTGAAAATCAGGAAAGCGATCCATGCACTTGGACATTCCAAGTATGTTGGAATGTCTTGAAATTGTACTCAGTCATAGTCAACGACGCCCTGAACAAGAATCCGTTGAAAATATTTGCATATCGTTTGAGGAATATTTTTAAAGAATTTCTGAAAATCAGGAAAGCGATCCATGCACTTAGGCAGTGACTTAACTTTTTCGTCAAAAAAGACCCCAAAAGTATCTTGGAATGTCTTGAAATTGTACACAGTCATAGTCAAGCATGCCCTGAACAAGAATCCGTTGAATATATTTGCATATCTCTTGAAGAATATTTTTAATGAACTTTTGAAAATCAGGAAAGCGATCCATGCACTTGGACATTCCAAGTATGTTGGAATGTCTTGAAATTGTACTCAGTCATAGTCAAGCATGCCCTGAACAAGAATCCGTTGAATATATTTGCATATCTCTTGAAGAATATTTTTAATGAACTTTTGAAAATCAGGAAAGCGATCCATGCACTTGGACATTCCAAGTATGTTGGAATGTCTTGAAATTGTACTCAGTCATAGTCAACGACGCCCTGAACAAGAATCCGTTGAAAATATTTGCATATCGCTTAAGGAATATTTCTAATGAATTTTTGAAAATCAGGAAAGCGATCCATGCACTTAGGCAGTGACTTAACTTTTTTGTCAAAAAAGACCCCAAAAGTATCTTGGAATGTCTTGAAATTGTACACAGTCATAGTCAAGCATGCCCTGAACAAGAATCCGTTGAATATATTTCCATATCTCTTGAAGAATATTTTTAATGAATTTTTGAAAATCCGAAAAGCGATCCATGCACTTGGACATTCCAAGTATGTTGGAATGTCTTGAAATTGTACTCAGTCATAGTCAACGACGCCCTGAACAAGAATCAATTGAAAATATTTGCATATCTCTTAAGGAATATTTTTAATGAATTTTTGAAAATGATGAAAGTCTGTGCACTTAGGCAGTGACTTAACTTTTTATTCAAAAAAGACCCCAAAGGTATCTTGGAATGTCTTGAAATTGTACACAGTCATAGTCAAGCATGCCCTGAACAAGAATCCGTTGAATATATTTGCATATCTCTTGAAGAATATTTTTAATGAACTTTTGAAAATCAGGAAAGCGATCCATGCACTTGGACATTCCAAGTATGTTGGAATGTCTTGAAATTGTACTCAGTCATAGCCAACGACGCCCTGAACAAGAATCCGTTGAAAATATTTGCATATCGTTTAATGAATATTTTTAAAGAATTTCTGAAAATCAGGAAAGCGATCCATGCACTTAGGCAGTGACTTAACTTTTTCGTCAAAAAAGACCCCAAAAGTATCTTGGAATGTCTTGAAATTGTACACAGTCATAGTCAAGAATGCCCTGAACAAGAATCCGTTGAATATATTTGCATATCTCTTGAAGAATATTTTTAATGAATTTTTGAAAATCCGGAAAGCGATCCATGCACTTGGACATTCCAAGTATGTTGGAATGTCTTGAAATTGTACTCGGTCATAGTCAACGACGCCCTGAACAAGAATCCATTGAAAATATTTGCATATCTCTTAAGGAATATTTTTAATGAATTTTTGAAAATGATGAAAGTCTGTGCACTTAGGCAGTGACTTAACTTTTTATTCAAAAAAGACCCCAAAGGTATCTTGGAATGTCTTGAAATTGTACACAGTCATAGTCAAGCATGTCCTGAACAAGAATTCGTTGAATATATTTGCATATCTCTTGAAGAATATTTTTAATGAACTTTTGAAAATCAGGAAAGCGATCCATGCACTTGGACATTCCAAATATGTTGGAATGTCTTGAAATTGTACTCAGTCATAGTCAACGACGCCCTGAACAAGAATCCGTTGAAAATATTTGCATATCGCTTAAGGAATATTTCTAATGAATTTTTGAAAATCAGGAAAGCGTTCCATGCACTTAGGCAGTGACTTAACTTTTTTGTCAAAAAAGACCCCAAAAGTATCTTGGAATGTCTTGAAATTGTACACAGTCATAGTCAAGCATGCCCTGAACAAGAATCCGTTGAATATATTTGCATATCTCTTGAAGAATATTTTTAATGAATTTTTGAAAATCCGAAAAGCGATCCATGCACTTGGACATTCCAAGTATGTTGGAATGTCTTGAAATTGTACTCAGTCATAGTCAACGACGCCCTGAACAAGAATCAATTGAAAATATTTGCATATCTCTTAAGGAATATTTTTAATGAATTTTTGAAAATGAGGAAAGTCTGTGCACTTAGGCAGTGACTTAACTTTTTATTCAAAAAAGACCCCAAAAGTATCTTGGAATGTCTTGAAATTGTACACAGTCATAGTCAAGCATGCCCTGAACAAGAATCCGTTGAATATATTTGCATATCTCTTGAAGAATATTTTTAATGAACTTTTGAAAATCCGGAAAGCGATCCATGCACTTGGACATTCCAAGTATGTTGGAATGTCTTGAAATTGTACTCAGTCATAGTCAACGACGCCCTGAACAAGAATCCGTTGAAAATATTTGCATATCGTTTAAGGAATATTTTTAAAGAATTTCTGAAAATCAGGAAAGCGATCCATGCACTTAGGCAGTGACTTAACTTTTTCGTCCAAAAAGACCCCAAAAGTATCTTGGAATGTCTTGAAATTGTACACAGTCATAGTCAAGCATGCCCTGAACAAGAATCCGTTGAATATATTTGCATATCTCTTGAAGAATATTTTTAATGAATTTTTGAAAATCCGGAAAGCTATCCATGCACTTGGACATTCCAAGTAAGTTGGAATGTCTTGAAATTGTACTCAGTCATAGCCAACGACGCCCTGAACAAGAATCCGTTGAAAATATTTGCATATCGTTTAATGAATATTTTTAAAGAATTTCTGAAAATCAGGAAAGCGATCCATGCACTTAGGCAGTGACTTAACTTTTTCGTCAAAAAAGACCCCAAAAGTATCTTGGAATGTCTTGAAATTGTACACAGTCATAGTCAAGAATGCCCTGAACAAGAATCCGTTGAATATATTTGCATATCTCTTGAAGAATATTTTTAATGAATTTTTGAAAATCCGGAAAGCGATCCATGCACTTGGACATTCCAAGTATGTTGGAATGTCTTGAAATTGTACTCGGTCATAGTCAACGACGCCCTGAACAAGAATCCATTGAAAATATTTGCATATCTCTTAAGGAATATTTTTAATGAATTTTTGAAAATGATGAAAGTCTGTGCACTTAGGCAGTGACTTAACTTTTTATTCAAAAAAGACCCCAAAGGTATCTTGGAATGTCTTGAAATTGTACACAGTCATAGTCAAGCATGTCCTGAACAAGAATTCGTTGAATATATTTGCATATCTCTTGAAGAATATTTTTAATGAACTTTTGAAAATCAGGAAAGCGATCCATGCACTTGGACATTCCAAATATGTTGGAATGTCTTGAAATTGTACTCAGTCATAGTCAACGACGCCCTGAACAAGAATCCGTTGAAAATATTTGCATATCGCTTAAGGAATATTTCTAATGAATTTTTGAAAATCAGGAAAGCGTTCCATGCACTTAGGCAGTGACTTAACTTTTTTGTCAAAAAAGACCCCAAAAGTATCTTGGAATGTCTTGAAATTGTACACAGTCATAGTCAAGCATGCCCTGAACAAGAATCCGTTGAATATATTTGCATATCTCTTGAAGAATATTTTTAATGAATTTTTGAAAATCCGAAAAGCGATCCATGCACTTGGACATTCCAAGTATGTTGGAATGTCTTGAAATTGTACTCAGTCATAGTCAACGACGCCCTGAACAAGAATCAATTGAAAATATTTGCATATCTCTTAAGGAATATTTTTAATGAATTTTTGAAAATGAGGAAAGTCTGTGCACTTAGGCAGTGACTTAACTTTTTATTCAAAAAAGACCCCAAAAGTATCTTGGAATGTCTTGAAATTGTACACAGTCATAGTCAAGCATGCCCTGAACAAGAATCCGTTGAATATATTTGCATATCTCTTGAAGAATATTTTTAATGAACTTTTGAAAATCCGGAAAGCGATCCATGCACTTGGACATTCCAAGTATGTTGGAATGTCTTGAAATTGTACTCAGTCATAGTCAACGACGCCCTGAACAAGAATCCGTTGAAAATATTTGCATATCGTTTAAGGAATATTTTTAAAGAATTTCTGAAAATCAGGAAAGCGATCCATGCACTTAGGCAGTGACTTAACTTTTTCGTCCAAAAAGACCCCAAAAGTATCTTGGAATGTCTTGAAATTGTACACAGTCATAGTCAAGCATGCCCTGAACAAGAATCCGTTGAATATATTTGCATATCTCTTGAAGAATATTTTTAATGAATTTTTGAAAATCCGGAAAGCTATCCATGCACTTGGACATTCCAAGTAAGTTGGAATGTCTTGAAATTGTACTCAGTCATAGTCAACGACGCCCTGAACAAGAATCTATTGAAAATATTTGCATATCTCTTAAGGAATATTTTTAATGAATTTTTGAAAATCAGGAATTTCTGTGCACTTAGGCAGTGACTTAACTTTTTATTCAAAAAAGACCCCAAAAGTATCTTGGAATGTCTTGAAATTGTACACAGTCATAGTCAAGCATGCCCTGAACAAGAATCCGTTGAATATATTTGCATATCTCTTGAAGAATATTTTTAATGAACTTTTGAAAATCCGGAAAGCGATCCATGCACTTGGACATTCCAAGTATGTTGGAATGTCTTGAAATTGTACTCAGTCATAGTCAACGACGCCCTGAACAAGAATCCGTTGAAAATATTTGCATATCATTTAAGGAATATTTTTAAAGAATTTCTGAAAATCAGGAAAGCGATCCATGCACTTAGGCAGTGACTTAACTTTTTCGTCCAAAAAGACCCCAAAAGTATCTTGGAATGTCTTGAAATTGTACACAGTCATAGTCAAGCATGCCCTGAACAAGAATCCGTTGAATATATTTGCATATCTCTTGAAGAATATTTTTAATGAACTTTTGAAAATCAGGAAAGCGATCCATGCACTTGGACATTCAAAGTATGTTGGAATGTCTTGAAATTGTACTCAGTCATAGTCAACGACGCCCTGAACAAGAATCCGTTGAAAATATTTGCATATCGCTTAAGGAATATTTTTAATGAATTTTTGAAAATCAGGAAAGCGATCCATGCACTTAGGCAGTGACTTAACTTTTTCGTCAAAAAAGACCCCAAAAGTATCTTGGAATGTCTTGAAATTGTACACAGTCATAGTCAAGCATGCCCTGAACAAGAATCCGTTGAATATATTTGCATATCTCTTGAAGAATATTTTTAATGAATTTTTGAAAATCCGGAAAGCTATCCATGCACTTGGACATTCCAAGTAAGTTGGAATGTCTTGAAATTGTACTCAGTCATAGTCAACGACGCCCTGAACAAGAATCTATTAAAAATATTTGCATATCTCTTAAGGAATATTTTTAATGAATTTTTGAAAATGAGGAATTTCTGTGCACTTAGGCAGTGACTTAACTTTTTATTCAAAAAAGACCCCAAAAGTATCTTGGAATGTCTTGAAATTGTACACAGTCATAGTCAAGCATGCCCTGAACAAGAATCCGTTGAATATATTTGCATATCTCTTGAAGAATATTTTTAATGAACTTTTGAAAATCCGGAAAGCGATCCATGCACTTGGACATTCCAAGTATGTTGGAATGTCTTGAAATTGTACTCAGTCATAGTCAACGACGCCCTGAACAAGAATCCGTTGAAAATATTTGCATATCGTTTAAGGAATATTTTTAAAGAATTTCTGAAAATCAGGAAAGCGATCCATGCACTTAGGCAGTGACTTAACTTTTTCGTCCAAAAAGACCCCAAAAGTATCTTGGAATGTCTTGAAATTGTACACAGTCATAGTCAAGCATGCCCTGAACAAGAATCCGTTGAATATATTTGCATATCTCTTGAAGAATATTTTTAATGAACTTTTGAAAATCAGGAAAGCGATCCATGCACTTGGACATTCAAAGTATGTTGGAATGTCTTGAAATTGTACTCAGTCATAGTCAACGACGCCCTGAACAAGAATCCGTTGAAAATATTTGCATATCGCTTAAGGAATATTTTTAATGAATTTTTGAAAATCAGGAAAGCGATCCATGCACTTAGGCAGTGACTTAACTTTTTCGTCAAAAAAGACCCCAAAAGTATCTTGGAATGTCTTGAAATTGTACACAGTCATAGTCAAGCATGTCCTGAACAAGAATCCGTTGAATATATTTGCATATCTCTTGAAGAATATTTTTAATGAATTTTTGAAAATCCGGAAAGCTATCCATGCACTTGGACATTCCAAGTAAGTTGGAATGTCTTGAAATTGTACTCAGTCATAGTCAACGACGCCCTGAACAAGAATCTATTGAAAATATTTGCATATCTCTTAAGGAATATTTTTAATGAATTTTTGAAAATGAGGAATTTCTGTGCACTTAGGCAGTGACTTAACTTTTTATTCAAAAAAGACCCCAAAAGTATCTTGGAATGTCTTGAAATTGTACACAGTCATAGTCAAGCATGCCCTGAACAAGAATCCGTTGAATATATTTGCATATCTCTTGAAGAATATTTTTAATGAACTTTTGAAAATCAGGAAAGCGATCCATGTACTTGGACATTCAAAGTATGTTGGAATGTCTTGAAATTGTACTCGGTCATAGTCAACGACGCCCTGAACAAGAATCCATTGAAAATATTTGCATATCGCTTAAGGAATATTTTTAATGAATTTTTGAAAATCAGGAAAGCGATCCATGCACTTAGGCAGTGACTTAACTTTTTTGTCAAAAAAGACCCCAAAAGTATCTTGGAATGTCTTGAAATTGTACACAGTCATAGTCAAGCATGCCCTGAACAAGAATCCGTTGAATATATTTGCATATCTCTTGAAGAATATTTTTAATGAACTTTTGAAAATCAGGAAAGCGATCCATGCACTTGGACATTCCAAGTATGTTGGAATGTCTTGAAATTGTACTCAGTCATAGTCAACAACGCCCTGAACAAGAATCCGTTGAAAATATTTGCATATCGCTTAAGGAATATTTTTAATGAATTTTTGAAAATCAGGAAAGCGATCCATGCACTTAGGCAGTGACTTAACTTTTTATTCAAAAAAGACCCCAAAAGTATCTTGGAATGTCTTGAAATTGTACACAGTCATAGTCAAGCATGCCCTGAACAAGAATCCGTTGAATATATTTGCATATCTCTTGAAGAATATTTTTAATGAATTTTTGAAAATCCGAAAAGCGATCCATGCACTTGGACATTCCAAGTATGTTGGAATGTCTTGAAATTGTACTCGGTCATAGTCAACGACGCCCTGAACAAGAATCCATTGAAAATATTTGCATATCTCTTAAGGAATATTTTTAATGAATTTTTGAAAATGATGAAAGTCTGTGCACTTAGGCAGTGACTTAACTTTTTATCCAAAAAAGACCCCAAAGGTATCTTGGAATGTCTTGAAATTGTACACAGTCATAGTCAAGCATGCCCTGAACAAGAATCCGTTGAATATATTTGCATATCTCTTGAAGAATATTTTTAATGAACTTTTGAAAATCAGGAAAGCGATCCATGCACTTGGACATTCCAAGTATGTTGGAATGTCTTGAAATTGTACTCAGTCATAGTCAACGACGCCCTGAACAAGAATCCGTTGAAAATATTTGCATATCGTTTAAGGAATATTTTTAAAGAATTTCTGAAAATCAGGAAAGCGATCCATGCACTTAGGCAGTGACTAAACTTTTTTGTCAAAAAAGACCCCAAAAGTATCTTGGAATGTCTTGAAATTGTACACAGTCATAGTCAAGCATGCCTTGAACAAGAATATGTTGAATATATTTGCATATCTCTTGAAGAATATTTTTAATTAATTTTTGAAAATCCGAAAAGCGATCCATGCACTTGGACATTCCAAGTATGTTGGAATGTCTTGAAATTGTACTCAGTCATAGTCAACGACGCCCTGAACAAGAATCAATTGAAAATATTTGCATATCTCTTAAGGAATATTTTTAATGAATTTTTGAAAATGAGGAAAGTCTGTGCACTTAGGCAGTGACTTAACTTTTTATTCAAAAAAGACCCCAAAAGTATCTTGGAATGTCTTGAAATTGTACACAGTCATAGTCAAGCATGCCCTGAACAAGAATCCGTTGAATATATTTGCATATCTCTTGAAGAATATTTTTAATAAACTTTTGAAAATCAGGAAAGCGATCCATGTACTTGGACATTCAAAGTATGTTGGAATGTCTTGAAATTGTACTCGGTCATAGTCAACGACGCTCTGAACAAGAATCCGTTGAAAATATTTGCATATCGTTTAAGGAATATTTTTAAAGAATTTCTGAAAATCAGGAAAGCGATCCATGCACTTAGGCAGTGACTTAACTTTTTCGTCAAAAAAGACCCCAAAAGTATCTTGGAATGTCTTGAAATTGTACACAGTCATAGTCAAGCATGCCCTGAACAAGAATCCGTTGAATATATTTGCATATCTCTTGAAGAATATTTTTAATGAATTTTTGAAAATCCGGAAAGCGATCCATGCACTTGGACATTCCAAGTATGTTGGAATGTCTTGAAATTGTACTCAGTCATAGTCAACGACGCCCTGAACAAGAATCAATTGAAAATATTTGCATATCTCTTAAGGAATATTTTGAATGAATTTTTGAAAATGATGAAAGTCTGTGCACTTAGGCAGTGACTTAACTTTTTATTCAAAAAAGACCCCAAAGGTATCTTGGAATGTCTTGAAATTGTACACAGTCATAGTCAAGCATGCCCTGAACAAGAATCCGTTGAATATATTTGCATATCTCTTGAAGAATATTTTTAATGAACTTTTGAAAATCAGGAAAGCGATCCATGCACTTGGACATTCCAAGTATGTTGGAATGTCTTGAAATTGTACTCAGTCATAGTCAACGACGCCCTGAACAAGAATCCGTTGCAAATATTTGCATATCGTTTAAGGAATATTTTTAAAGAATTTCTGAAAATCAGGAAAGCGATCCATGCACTTAGGCAGTGACTTAACTTTTTCGTCAAAAAAGACCCCAAAAGTATCTTGGAATGTCTTGAAATTGTACACAGTCATAGTCAAGAATGCCCTGAACAAGAATCCGTTGAATATATTTGCATATCTCTTGAAGAATATTTTTAATGAATTTTTGAAAATCCGGAAAGCGATCCATGCACTTGGACATTCCAAGTATGTTGGAATGTCTTGAAATTGTACTCGGTCATAGTCAACGACGCCCTGAACAAGAATCCATTGAAAATATTTGCATATCTCTTAAGGAATATTTTTAATGAATTTTTGAAAATGATGAAAGTCTGTGCACTTAGGCAGTGACTTAACTTTTTATTCAAAAAAGACCCCAAGTATGTTGGAATGTCTTGAAATTGTACTCAGTCATAGTCAACGACGCCCTGAACAAGAATCCGTTGAAAGTATTTGCATATCGCTTAAGGAATATTTCTAATGAATTTTTGAAAATCAGGAAAGCGATCCATGCACTTAGGCAGTGACTTAACTTTTTCGTCAAAAAAGACCCCAAAAGTATCTTGGAATGTCTTGAAATTGTACACAGTCATAGTCAAGCATGCCCTGAACAAGAATCCGTTGAATATATTTGCATATCTCTTGAAGAATATTTTTAATGAATTTTTGAAAATCCGAAAAGCGATCCATGCACTTGGACATTCCAAGTATGTTGGAATGTCTTGAAATTGTACTCAGTCATAGTCAACGACGCCCTGAACAAGAATCAATTGAAAATATTTGCATATCTCTTAAGGAATATTTTTAATGAATTTTTGAAAATCAGGAAAGTCTGTGCACTTAGGCAGTGACTTAACTTTTTATTCAAAAAAGACCCCAAAAGTATCTTGGAATGTCTTGAAATTGTACACAGTCATAGTCAAGCATGCCCTGAACAAGAATCCGTTGAATATATTTGCATATCTCTTGAAGAATATTTTTAATGAACTTTTGAAAATCAGGAAAGCGATCCATGCACTTGGACATTCCAAGTATGTTGGAATGTCTTGAAATTGTACTCAGTCATAGCCAACGACGCCCTGAACAAGAATCCGTTGAAAATATTTGCATATCGTTTAAGGAATATTTTTAAAGAATTTCTGAAAATCAGGAAAGCGATCCATGCACTAAGGCAGTGACTTAACTTTTTCTTCAAAAAAGACCCCAAAAATATCTTGGAATGTCTTGAAATTGTACACAGTCATAGTCAAGAATGCCCTGAACAAGAATCCGTTGAATATATTTGCATATCTCTTGAAGAATATTTTTAATGAATTTTTGAAAATCCGAAAAGCGATCCATGCACTTGGACATTCCAAGTATGTTGGAATGTCTTGAAATTGTACTCGGTCATAGTCAACGACGCCCTGAACAAGAATCCATTGAAAATATTTGCATATCTCTTAAGGAATATTTTTAATGAATTTTTGAAAATGATGAAAGTCTGTGCACTTAGGCAGTGACTTAACTTTTTATTCAAAAAAGACCCCAGGTATCTTGGAATGTCTTGAAATTGTACACAGTCATAGTCAAGCATGCCCTGAACAAGAATCCGTTGAATATATTTGCATATCTCTTGAAGAATATTTTTAATGAACTTTTGAAAATCAGGAAAGCGATCCATGCACTTGGACATTCCAAGTATGTTGGAATGTCTTGAAATTGTACTCAGTCATAGTCAACGACGCCCTGAACAAGAATCCGTTGAAAATATTTGCATATCGTTTAAGGAATATTTTTAAAGAATTTCTGAAAATCAGGAAAGCGATCCATGCACTTAGGCAGTGACTAAACTTTTTTGTCAAAAAAGACCCCAAAAGTATCTTGGAATGTCTTGAAATTGTACACAGTCATAGTCAAGCATGCCTTGAACAAGAATATGTTGAATATATTTGCATATCTCTTGAAGAATATTTTTAATTAATTTTTGAAAATCCGAAAAGCGATCCATGCACTTGGACATTCCAAGTATGTTGGAATGTCTTGAAATTGTACTCAGTCATAGTCAACGACGCCCTGAACAAGAATCAATTGAAAATATTTGCATATCTCTTAAGGAATATTTTTAATGAATTTTTGAAAATGAGGAAAGTCTGTGCACTTAGGCAGTGACTTAACTTTTTATTCAAAAAAGACCCCAAAAGTATCTTGGAATGTCTTGAAATTGTACACAGTCATAGTCAAGCATGCCCTGAACAAGAATCCGTTGAATATATTTGCATATCTCTTGAAGAATATTTTTAATAAACTTTTGAAAATCAGGAAAGCGATCCATGTACTTGGACATTCAAAGTATGTTGGAATGTCTTGAAATTGTACTCGGTCATAGTCAACGACGCTCTGAACAAGAATCCGTTGAAAATATTTGCATATCGTTTAAGGAATATTTTTAAAGAATTTCTGAAAATCAGGAAAGCGATCCATGCACTTAGGCAGTGACTTAACTTTTTCGTCAAAAAAGACCCCAAAAGTATCTTGGAATGTCTTGAAATTGTACACAGTCATAGTCAAGCATGCCCTGAACAAGAATCCGTTGAATATATTTGCATATCTCTTGAAGAATATTTTTAATGAATTTTTGAAAATCCGGAAAGCGATCCATGCACTTGGACATTCCAAGTATGTTGGAATGTCTTGAAATTGTACTCAGTCATAGTCAACGACGCCCTGAACAAGAATCAATTGAAAATATTTGCATATCTCTTAAGGAATATTTTGAATGAATTTTTGAAAATGATGAAAGTCTGTGCACTTAGGCAGTGACTTAACTTTTTATTCAAAAAAGACCCCAAAGGTATCTTGGAATGTCTTGAAATTGTACACAGTCATAGTCAAGCATGCCCTGAACAAGAATCCGTTGAATATATTTGCATATCTCTTGAAGAATATTTTTAATGAACTTTTGAAAATCAGGAAAGCGATCCATGCACTTGGACATTCCAAGTATGTTGGAATGTCTTGAAATTGTACTCAGTCATAGTCAACGACGCCCTGAACAAGAATCCGTTGCAAATATTTGCATATCGTTTAAGGAATATTTTTAAAGAATTTCTGAAAATCAGGAAAGCGATCCATGCACTTAGGCAGTGACTTAACTTTTTCGTCAAAAAAGACCCCAAAAGTATCTTGGAATGTCTTGAAATTGTACACAGTCATAGTCAAGAATGCCCTGAACAAGAATCCGTTGAATATATTTGCATATCTCTTGAAGAATATTTTTAATGAATTTTTGAAAATCCGGAAAGCGATCCATGCACTTGGACATTCCAAGTATGTTGGAATGTCTTGAAATTGTACTCGGTCATAGTCAACGACGCCCTGAACAAGAATCCATTGAAAATATTTGCATATCTCTTAAGGAATATTTTTAATGAATTTTTGAAAATGATGAAAGTCTGTGCACTTAGGCAGTGACTTAACTTTTTATTCAAAAAAGACCCCAAGTATGTTGGAATGTCTTGAAATTGTACTCAGTCATAGTCAACGACGCCCTGAACAAGAATCCGTTGAAAGTATTTGCATATCGCTTAAGGAATATTTCTAATGAATTTTTGAAAATCAGGAAAGCGATCCATGCACTTAGGCAGTGACTTAACTTTTTCGTCAAAAAAGACCCCAAAAGTATCTTGGAATGTCTTGAAATTGTACACAGTCATAGTCAAGCATGCCCTGAACAAGAATCCGTTGAATATATTTGCATATCTCTTGAAGAATATTTTTAATGAATTTTTGAAAATCCGAAAAGCGATCCATGCACTTGGACATTCCAAGTATGTTGGAATGTCTTGAAATTGTACTCAGTCATAGTCAACGACGCCCTGAACAAGAATCAATTGAAAATATTTGCATATCTCTTAAGGAATATTTTTAATGAATTTTTGAAAATCAGGAAAGTCTGTGCACTTAGGCAGTGACTTAACTTTTTATTCAAAAAAGACCCCAAAAGTATCTTGGAATGTCTTGAAATTGTACACAGTCATAGTCAAGCATGCCCTGAACAAGAATCCGTTGAATATATTTGCATATCTCTTGAAGAATATTTTTAATGAACTTTTGAAAATCAGGAAAGCGATCCATGCACTTGGACATTCCAAGTATGTTGGAATGTCTTGAAATTGTACTCAGTCATAGCCAACGACGCCCTGAACAAGAATCCGTTGAAAATATTTGCATATCGTTTAAGGAATATTTTTAAAGAATTTCTGAAAATCAGGAAAGCGATCCATGCACTAAGGCAGTGACTTAACTTTTTCTTCAAAAAAGACCCCAAAAATATCTTGGAATGTCTTGAAATTGTACACAGTCATAGTCAAGAATGCCCTGAACAAGAATCCGTTGAATATATTTGCATATCTCTTGAAGAATATTTTTAATGAATTTTTGAAAATCCGAAAAGCGATCCATGCACTTGGACATTCCAAGTATGTTGGAATGTCTTGAAATTGTACTCGGTCATAGTCAACGACGCCCTGAACAAGAATCCATTGAAAATATTTGCATATCTCTTAAGGAATATTTTTAATGAATTTTTGAAAATGATGAAAGTCTGTGCACTTAGGCAGTGACTTAACTTTTTATTCAAAAAAGACCCCAGGTATCTTGGAATGTCTTGAAATTGTACACAGTCATAGTCAAGCATGCCCTGAACAAGAATCCGTTGAATATATTTGCATATCTCTTGAAGAATATTTTTAATGAACTTTTGAAAATCAGGAAAGCGATCCATGCACTTGGACATTCCAAGTATGTTGGAATGTCTTGAAATTGTACTCAGTCATAGTCAACGACGCCCTGAACAAGAATCCGTTGAAAGTATTTGCATATCGCTTAAGGAATATTTCTAATGAATTTTTGAAAATCAGGAAAGCGATCCATGCACTTAGGCAGTGACTTAACTTTTTCGTCAAAAAAGACCCCAAAAGTATCTTGGAATGTCTTGAAATTGTACACAGTCATAGTCAAGCATGCCCTGAACAAGAATCCGTTGAATATATTTGCATATCTCTTGAAGAATATTTTTAATGAATTTTTGAAAATCCGGAAAGCGATCCATGCACTTGGACATTCCAAGTATGTTGGAATGTCTTGAAATTGTACTCGGTCATAGTCAACGACGCCCTGAACAAGAATCCATTGAAAATATTTGCATATCTCTTAAGGAATATTTTTAATGAATTTTTGAAAATGATGAAAGTCTGTGCACTTAGGCAGTGACTTAACTTTTTATCCAAAAAAGACCCCAAAGGTATCTTGGAATGTCTTGAAATTGTACACAGTCATAGTCAAGCATGCCCTGAACAAGAATCCGTTGAATATATTTGCATATCTCTTGAAGAATATTTTTAATGAACTTTTGAAAATCAGGAAAGCGATCCATGCACTTGGACATTCCAAGTATGTTGGAATGTCTTGAAATTGTACTCAGTCATAGTCAACGACGCCCTGAACAAGAATCCGTTGAAAATATTTGCATATCGCTTAAGGAATATTTTTAATGAATTTTTGAAAATCAGGAAAGCGATCCATGCACTTAGGCAGTGACTTAACTTTTTTGTCAAAAAAGACCCCAAAAGTATCTTGGAATGTCTTGAAATTGTACACAGTCATAGTCAAGCATGCCCTGAACAAGAATCCGTTGAATATATTTGCATATCTCTTGAAGAATATTTTTAATGAATTTTTGAAAATCCGAAAAGCGATCCATGCACTTGGACATTCCAAGTATGTTGGAATGTCTTGAAATTGTACTCAGTCATAGTCAACGACGCCCTGAACAAGAATCAATTGAAAATATTTGCATATCTCTTAAGGAATATTTTTAATGAATTTTTGAAAATGAGGAAAGTCTGTGCACTTAGGCAGTGACTTAACTTTTTATTCAAAAAAGACCCCAAAAGTATCTTGGAATGTCTTGAAATTGTACACAGTCATAGTCAAGCATGCCCTGAACAAGAATCCGTTGAATATATTTGCATATCTCTTGAAGAATATTTTTAATGAACTTTTGAAAATCAGGAAAGCGATCCATGCACTTGGACATTCCAAGTATGTTGGAATGTTTTGAAATTGTACTCAGTCATAGTCAACGACGCCCTGAACAAGAATCCGTTGAAAATATTTGCATATCGCTTAAGGAATATTTTTAATGAATTTTTGAAAATCAGGAAAGCGATCCATGCACTTAGGCAGTGACTTAACTTTTTATTCAAAAAAGACCCCAAAAGTATCTTGGAATGTCTTGAAATTGTACACAGTCATAGTCAAGCATGCCCTGAACAAGAATCCGTTGAATATATTTGCATATCTCTTGAAGAATATTTTTAATGAACTTTTGAAAATCAGGAAAGCGATCCATGTACTTGGACATTCAAAGTATGTTGGAATGTCTTGAAATTGTACTCGGTCATAGTCAACGACGCCCTGAACAAGAATCCGTTGAAAATATTTGCATATCGCTTAAGGAATATTTTTAATGAATTTTTGAAAATCAGGAAAGCGATCCATGCACTTAGGCAGTGACTTAACTTTTTTGTCAAAAAAGACCCCAAAAGTATCTTGGAATGTCTTGAAATTGTACACAGTCATAGTCAAGCATGCCCTGAACAAGAAACCGTTGAATATATTTGCATATCTCTTGAAGAATATTTTTAATGAATTTTTGAAAATCCGAAAAGCGATCCATGCACTTGGACATTCCAAGTATGTTGGAATGTCTTGAAATTGTACTCAGTCATAGTCAACAACGCCCTGAACAAGAATCAATTGAAAATATTTGCATATCTCTTAAGGAATATTTTTAATGAATTTTTGAAAATGAGGAAAGTCTGTGCACTTAGGCAGTGACTTAACTTTTTATTCAAAAAAGACCCCAAAAGTATCTTGGAATGTCTTGAAATTGTACACAGTCATAGTCAAGCATGCCCTGAACAAGAATCCGTTGAATATATTTGCATATCTCTTGAAGAATATTTTTAATGAACTTTTGAAAATCAGGAAAGCGATCCATGCACATGGACATTCCAAGTATGTTGGAATGTCTTGAAATTGTACTCAGTCATAGTCAACGACGCCCTGAACAAGAATCCGTTGAAAATATTTGCATATCGCTTAAGGAATATTTTTAATGAATTTTTGAAAATCAAGAAAGCGATCCATGCACTTAGGCAGTGACTTAACTTTTTTGTCAAAAAAGACCCCAAAAGTATCTTGGAATGTCTTGAAATTGTACACAGTCATAGTCAAGCATGCCCTGAACAAGAATCCGTTGAATATATTTGCATATCTCTTGAAGAATATTTTTAATGAACTTTTGAAAATCAGGAAAGCGATCCATGCACTTGGACATTCCAAGTATGTTGGAATGTCTTGAAATTGTACTCAGTCATAGTCAACGACGCCCTGAACAAGAATCCGTTGAAAATATTTGCATATCGCTTAAGGAATATTTTTAATGAATTTTTGAAAATGAGGAAAGTCTGTGCACTTAGGCAGTGACTTAACTTTTTCGTCAAAAAAGACCCCAAAAGTATCTTGGAATGTCTTGAAATTGTACACAGTCATAGTCAAGCATGCCCTGAACAAGAATCCGTTGACTATATTTGCATATCTCTTGAAGAATATTTTTAATGAATTTTTGAAAATCCGGAAAGCGATCCATGCACTTGGACATTCCAAGTATGTTGGAATGTCTTGAAATTGTACTCAGTCATAGTCAACGACGCCCTGAACAAGAATCAATTGAAAATATTTGCATATCTCTTAAGGAATATTTTGAATGAATTTTTGAAAATGATGAAAGTCTGTGCACTTAGGCAGTGACTTAACTTTTTATTCAAAAAAGACCCCAAAGGTATCTTGGAATGTCTTGAAATTGTACACAGTCATAGTCAAGCATGCCCTGAACAAGAATCCGTTGAATATATTTGCATATCTCTTGAAGAATATTTTTAATGAACTTTTGAAAATCAGGAAAGCGATCCATGCACTTGGACATTCCAAGTATGTTGGAATGTCTTGAAATTGTACTCAGTCATAGTCAACGACGCCCTGAACAAGAATCCGTTGCAAATATTTGCATATCGTTTAAGGAATATTTTTAAAGAATTTCTGAAAATCAGGAAAGCGATCCATGCACTTAGGCAGTGACTTAACTTTTTCGTCAAAAAAGACCCCAAAAGTATCTTGGAATGTCTTGAAATTGTACACAGTCATAGTCAAGAATGCCCTGAACAAGAATCCGTTGAATATATTTGCATATCTCTTGAAGAATATTTTTAATGAATTTTTGAAAATCCGGAAAGCGATCCATGCACTTGGACATTCCAAGTATGTTGGAATGTCTTGAAATTGTACTCGGTCATAGTCAACGACGCCCTGAACAAGAATCCATTGAAAATATTTGCATATCTCTTAAGGAATATTTTTAATGAATTTTTGAAAATGATGAAAGTCTGTGCACTTAGGCAGTGACTTAACTTTTTATTCAAAAAAGACCCCAAGTATGTTGGAATGTCTTGAAATTGTACTCAGTCATAGTCAACGACGCCCTGAACAAGAATCCGTTGAAAGTATTTGCATATCGCTTAAGGAATATTTCTAATGAATTTTTGAAAATCAGGAAAGCGATCCATGCACTTAGGCAGTGACTTAACTTTTTCGTCAAAAAAGACCCCAAAAGTATCTTTGAATGTCTTGAAATTGTACACAGTCATAGTCAAGCATGCCCTGAACAAGAATCCGTTGAATATATTTGCATATCTCTTGAAGAATATTTTTAATGAATTTTTGAAAATCCGAAAAGCGATCCATGCACTTGGACATTCCAAGTATGTTGGAATGTCTTGAAATTGTACTCAGTCATAGTCAACGACGCCCTGAACAAGAATCAATTGAAAATATTTGCATATCTCTTAAGGAATATTTTTAATGAATTTTTGAAAATCAGGAAAGTCTGTGCACTTAGGCAGTGACTTAACTTTTTATTCAAAAAAGACCCCAAAAGTATCTTGGAATGTCTTGAAATTGTACACAGTCATAGTCAAGCATGCCCTGAACAAGAATCCGTTGAATATATTTGCATATCTCTTGAAGAATATTTTTAATGAACTTTTGAAAATCAGGAAAGCGATCCATGCACTTGGACATTCCAAGTATGTTGGAATGTCTTGAAATTGTACTCAGTCATAGCCAACGACGCCCTGAACAAGAATCCGTTGAAAATATTTGCATATCGTTTAAGGAATATTTTTAAAGAATTTCTGAAAATCAGGAAAGCGATCCATGCACTTAGGCAGTGACTTAACTTTTTCTTCAAAAAAGACCCCAAAAATATCTTGGAATGTCTTGAAATTGTACACAGTCATAGTCAAGAATGCCCTGAACAAGAATCCGTTGAATATATTTGCATATCTCTTGAAGAATATTTTTAATGAATTTTTGAAAATCCGGAAAGCGATCCATGCACTTGGACATTCCAAGTATGTTGGAATGTCTTGAAATTGTACTCGGTCATAGTCAACGACGCCCTGAACAAGAATCCATTGAAAATATTTGCATATCTCTTAAGGAATATTTTTAATGAATTTTTGAAAATGATGAAAGTCTGTGCACTTAGGCAGTGACTTAACTTTTTATCCAAAAAAGACCCCAAAGGTATCTTGGAATGTCTTGAAATTGTACACAGTCATAGTCAAGCATGCCCTGAACAAGAATCCGTTGAATATATTTGCATATCTCTTGAAGAATATTTTTAATGAACTTTTGAAAATCAGGAAAGCGATCCATGCACTTGGACATTCCAAGTATGTTGGAATGTCTTGAAATTGTACTCAGTCATAGCCAACGACGCCCTGAACAAGAATCCGTTGAAAATATTTGCATATCGTTTAAGGAATATTTTTAAAGAATTTCTGAAAATCAGGAAAGCGATCCATGCACTTAGGCAGTGACTTAACTTTTTCTTCAAAAAAGACCCCAAAAATATCTTGGAATGTCTTGAAATTGTACACAGTCATAGTCAAGAATGCCCTGAACAAGAATCCGTTGAATATATTTGCATATCTCTTGAAGAATATTTTTAATGAATTTTTGAAAATCCGGAAAGCGATCCATGCACTTGGACATTCCAAGTATGTTGGAATGTCTTGAAATTGTACTCGGTCATAGTCAACGACGCCCTGAACAAGAATCCATTGAAAATATTTGCATATCTCTTAAGGAATATTTTTAATGAATTTTTGAAAATGATGAAAGTCTGTGCACTTAGGCAGTGACTTAACTTTTTATCCAAAAAAGACCCCAAAGGTATCTTGGAATGTCTTGAAATTGTACACAGTCATAGTCAAGCATGCCCTGAACAAGAATCCGTTGAATATATTTGCATATCTCTTGAAGAATATTTTTAATGAACTTTTGAAAATCAGGAAAGCGATCCATGCACTTGGACATTCCAAGTATGTTGGAATGTCTTGAAATTGTACTCAGTCATAGTCAACGACGCCCTGAACAAGAATCCGTTGAAAATATTTGCATATCGCTTAAGGAATATTTTTAATGAATTTTTGAAAATCAGGAAAGCGATCCATGCACTTAGGCAGTGACTTAACTTTTTTGTCAAAAAAGACCCCAAAAGTATCTTGGAATGTCTTGAAATTGTACACAGTCATAGTCAAGCATGCCCTGAACAAGAATCCGTTGAATATATTTGCATATCTCTTGAAGAATATTTTTAATGAATTTTTGAAAATCCGAAAAGCGATCCATGCACTTGGACATTCCAAGTATGTTGGAATGTCTTGAAATTGTACTCAGTCATAGTCAACGACGCCCTGAACAAGAATCAATTGAAAATATTTGCATGTCTCTTAAGGAATATTTTTAATGAATTTTTGAAAATGAGGAAAGTCTGTGCACTTAGGCAGTGACTTAACTTTTTATTCAAAAAAGACCCCAAAAGTATCTTGGAATGTCTTGAAATTGTACACAGTCATAGTCAAGCATGCCCTGAACAAGAATCCGTTGAATATATTTGCATATCTCTTGAAGAATATTTTTAATGAACTTTTGAAAATCCGGAAAGCGATCCATGCACTTGGACATTCCAAGTATGTTGGAATGTCTTGAAATTGTACTCGGTCATAGTCAACGACGCCCTGAACAAGAATCCATTGAAAATATTTGCATATCTCTTAAGGAATATTTTTAATGAATTTTTGAAAATGATGAAAGTCTGTGCACTTAGGCAGTGACTTAACTTTTTATTCAAAAAAGACCCCAAAGGTATCTTGGAATGTCTTGAAATTGTACACAGTCATAGTCAAGCATGCCCTGAACAAGAATCCGTTGAATATATTTGCATATCTCTTGAAGAATATTTTTAATGAACTTTTGAAAATCAGGAAAGCGATCCATGCACTTGGACATTCCAAGTATGTTGGAATGTCTTGAAATTGTACTCAGTCATAGTCAACGACGCTCTGAACAAGAATCCGTTGAAAATATTTGCATATCGCTTAAGGAATATTTTTAATGAATTTTTGAAAATCAGGAAAGCGATCCATGCACTTAGGCAGTGACTTAACTTTTTTGTCAAAAAAGACCCCAAAAGTATCTTGGAATGTCTTGAAATTGTACACAGTCATAGTCAAGCATGCCCTGAACAAGAATCCGTTGAATATATTTGCATATCTCTTGAAGAATATTTTTAATGAACTTTTGAAAATCAGGAAAGCGATCCATGCACTTGGACATTCCAAGTATGTTGGAATGTCTTGAAATTGTACTCAGTCATAGTCAACGACGCCCTGAACAAGAATCCGTTGAAAATATTTGCATATCGCTTAAGGAATATTTTTAATGAATTTTTGAAAATCAGGAAAGCGATCCATGCACTTAGGCAGTGACTTAACTTTTTTGTCAAAAAAGACCCCAAAAGTATCTTGGAATGTCTTGAAATTGTACACAGTCATAGTCAAGCATGCCCTGAACAAGAATCCGTTGAATATATTTGCATATCTCTTGAAGAATATTTTTAATGAATTTTTGAAAATCCGAAAAGCGATCCATGCACTTGGACATTCCAAGTATGTTGGAATGTCTTGAAATTGTACTCAGTCATAGTCAACGACGCCCTGAACAAGAATCAATTGAAAATATTTGCATATCTCTTAAGGAAAATTTTAATGAATTTTTGAAAATGAGGAAAGTCTGTGCACTTAGGCAGTGACTTAACTTTTTATTCAAAAAAGACCCCAAAAGTATCTTGGAATGTCTTGAAATTGTACACAGTCATAGTCAAGCATGCCCTGAACAAGAATCCGTTGAATATATTTGCATATCTCTTGAAGAATATTTTTAATGAACTTTTGAAAATCAGGAAAGCGATCCATGCACTTGGACATTCCAAGTATGTTGGAATGTCTTGAAATTGTACTCAGTCATAGTCAACGACGCCCTGAACAAGAATCCGTTGAAAATATTTGCATATCGTTTAAGGAATATTTTTAAAGAATTTCTGAAAATCAGGAAAGCGATCCATGCACTTATGCAGTGACTTAACTTTTTCGTCAAAAAAGACCCCAAAAGTATCTTGGAATGTCTTGAAATTGTACACAGTCATAGTCAAGCATGCCCTGAACAAGAATCCGTTGAATATATTTGCATATCTCTTGAAGAATATTTTTAATGAATTTTTGAAAATCCGGAAAGCGATCCATGCACTTGGACATTCCAAGTATGTTGGAATGTCTTGAAATTGTACTCGGTCATAGTCAACGACGCCCTGAACAAGAATCCATTGAAAATATTTGCATATCTCTTAAGGAATATTTTTAATGAATTTTTGAAAATGATGAAAGTCTGTGCACTTAGGCAGTGACTTAACTTTTTATCCAAAAAAGACCCCAAAGGTATCTTGGAATGTCTTGAAATTGTACACAGTCATAGTCAAGCATGCCCTGAACAAGAATCCGTTGAATATATTTGCATATCTCTTGAAGAATATTTTTAATGAACTTTTGAAAATCAGGAAAGCGATCCATGCACTTGGACATTCCAAGTATGTTGGAATGTCTTGAAATTGTACTCAGTCATAGTCAACGACGCCCTGAACAAGAATCCGTTGAAAATATTTGCATATCGCTTAAGGAATATTTTTAATGAATTTTTGAAAATCAGGAAAGCGATCCATGCACTTAGGCAGTGACTTAACTTTTTTGTCAAAAAAGACCCCAAAAGTATCTTGGAATGTCTTGAAATTGTACACAGTCATAGTCAAGCATGCCCTGAACAAGAAACCGTTGAATATATTTGCATATCTCTTGAAGAATATTTTTAATGAATTTTTGAAAATCCGAAAAGCGATCCATGCACTTGGACATTCCAAGTATGTTGGAATGTCTTGAAATTGTACTCAGTCATAGTCAACGACGCCCTGAACAAGAATCAATTGAAAATATTTGCATATCTCTTAAGGAATATTTTTAATGAATTTTTGAAAATGAGGAAAGTCTGTGCACTTAGGCAGTGACTTAACTTTTTATTCAAAAAAGACCCCAAAAGTATCTTGGAATGTCTTGAAATTGTACACAGTCATAGTCAAGCATGCCCTGAACAAGAATCCGTTGAATATATTTGCATATCTCTTGAAGAATATTTTTAATGAACTTTTGAAAATCAGGAAAGCGATCCATGCACTTGGACATTCCAAGTATGTTGGAATGTCTTGAAATTGTACTCAGTCATAGTCAACGACGCCCTGAACAAGAATCCGTTGAAAATATTTGCATATCGCTTAAGGAATATTTTTAATGAATTTTTGAAAATCAGGAAAGCGATCCATGCACTTAGGCAGTGACTTAACTTTTTTGTCAAAAAAGACCCCAAAAGTATCTTGGAATGTCTTGAAATTGTACACAGTCATAGTCAAGCATGCCCTGAACAAGAATCCGTTGAATATATTTGCATATCTCTTGAAGAATATTTTTAATGAACTTTTGAAAATCAGGAAAGCGATCCATGCACTTGGACATTCCAAGTATGTTGGAATGTCTTGAAATTGTACTCAGTCATAGTCAACGACGCCCTGAACAAGAATCCGTTGAAAATATTTGCATATCGCTTAAGGAATATTTTTAATGAATTTTTGAAAATGAGGAAAGTCTGTGCACTTAGGCAGTGACTTAACTTTTTATTCAAAAAAGACCCCAAAAGTATCTTGGAATGTCTTGAAATTGTACACAGTCATAGTCAAGAATGCCCTGAACAAGAATCCGTTGAATATATTTGCATATCTCTTGAAGAATATTTTTAATGAATTTTTGAAAATCCGAAAAAGGGATCCATGCACTTGGACATTCCAAGTATGTTGGAATGTCTTGAAATTGTACTCAGTCATAGTCAACGATGCTCTGAACAAGAATCAATTGAAAATATTTGCATATCTCTTAAGGAATATTTTTAATGAATTTTTGAAAATGAGGAAAGTCTGTGCACTTAGGCAGTGACTTAACTTTTTATTCAAAAAAGACCCCAAAAGTATCTTGGAATGTCTTGAAATTGTACACAGTCATAGTCAAGCATGCCCTGAACAAGAATCCGTTGAATATATTTGCATATCTCTTGAAGAATATTTTTAATGAACTTTTGAAAATCAGGAAAGCGATCCATGTACTTGGACATTCAAAGTATGTTGGAATGTCTTGAAATTGTACTCGGTCATAGTCAACGACGCCCTGAACAAGAATCCGTTGAAAATATTTGCATATCGCTTAAGGAATATTTTTAATGAATTTTTGAAAATCAGGAAAGCGATCCATGCACTTAGGCAGTGACTTAACTTTTTCGTCAAAAAAGACCCCAAAAGTATCTTGGAATGTCTTGAAATTGTACACAGTCATAGTCAAGCATGCCCTGAACAAGAAACCGTTGAATATATTTGCATATCTCTTGAAGAATATTTTTAATGAATTTTTGAAAATCCGAAAAGCGATCCATGCACTTGGACATTCCAAGTATGTTGGAATGTCTTGAAATTGTACTCAGTCATAGTCAACGACGCCCTGAACAAGAATCAATTGAAAATATTTGCATATCTCTTAAGGAATATTTTTAATGAATTTTTGAAAATGAGGAAAGTCTGTGCACTTAGGCAGTGACTTAACTTTTTATTCAAAAAAGACCCCAAAAGTATCTTGGAATGTCTTGAAATTGTACACAGTCATAGTCAAGCATGCCCTGAACAAGAATCCGTTGAATATATTTGCATATCTCTTGAAGAATATTTTTAATGAACTTTTGAAAATCAGGAAAGCGATCCATGCACTTGGACATTCCAAGTATGTTGGAATGTCTTGAAATTGTACTCAGTCATAGTCAACGACGCCCTGAACAAGAATCCGTTGAAAATATTTGCATATCGTTTAAGGAATATTTTTAAAGAATTTCTGAAAATCAGGAAAGCGATCCATGCACTTAGGCAGTGACTTAACTTTTTCGTCAAAAAAGACCCCAAAAGTATCTTGGAATGTCTTGAAATTGTACACAGTCATAGTCAAGCATGCCCTGAACAAGAATCCGTTGAATATATTTGCATATCTCTTGAAGAATATTTTTAATGAACTTTTGAAAATCAGGAAAGCGATCCATGCACTTGGACATTCAAAGTATGTTGGAATGTCTTGAAATTGTACTCTGTCATAGTCAACGACGCCCTGAACAAGAATCCGTTGAAAATATTTGCATATCGCTTAAGGAATATTTTTAATGAATTTTTGAAAATCAGGAAAGCGATCCATGCACTTAGGCAGTGACTTAACTTTTTCGTCAAAAAAGACCCCAAAAGTATCTTGGAATGTCTTGAAATTGTACACAGTCATAGTCAAGCATGCCCTGAACAAGAATCCGTTGAATATATTTGCATATCTCTTGAAGAATATTTTTAATGAATTTTTGAAAATCCGAAAAAGGGATCCATGCACTTGGACATTCCAAGTATGTTGGAATGTCTTGAAATTGTACTCAGTCATAGTCAACGATGCTCTGAACAAGAATCAATTGAAAATATTTGCATATCTCTTAAGGAATATTTTTAATGAATTTTTGAAAATGAGGAAAGTCTGTGCACTTAGGCAGTGACTTAACTTTTTATTCAAAAAAGACCCCAAAAGTATCTTGGAATGTCTTGAAATTGTACTCGGTCATAGTCAACGACGCCCTGAACAAGAATCCGTTGAAAATATTTGCATATCGCTTAAGGAATATTTTTAATGAATTTTTGAAAATCAGGAAAGCGATCCATGCACTTAGGCAGTGACTTAACTTTTTCGTCAAAAAAGACCCCAAAAGTATCTTGGAATGTCTTGAAATTGTACACAGTCATAGTCAAGCATGCCCTGAACAAGAATCCGTTGAATATATTTGCATATCTCTTGAAGAATATTTTTAATGAACTTTTGAAAATCAGGAAAGCGATCCATGCACTTGGACATTCCAAGTATGTTGGAATGTCTTGAAATTGTACTCAGTCATAGTCAACGACGCCCTGAACAAGAATCCGTTGAAAATATTTGCATATCGTTTAAGGAATATTTTTAAAGAATTTCTGAAAATCAGGAAAGCGATCCATGCACTTAGGCAGTGACTTAACTTTTTCGTCAAAAAAGACCCCAAAAGTATCTTGGAATGTCTTGAAATTGTACACAGTCATAGTCAAGCATGCCCTGAACAAGAATCCGTTGAATATATTTGCATATCTCTTGAAGAATATTTTTAATGAATTTTTGAAAATCCGGAAAGCGATCCATGCACTTGGACATTCCAAGTATGTTGGAATGTCTTGAAATTGTACTCTGTCATAGTCAACGACGCCCTGAACAAGAATCCATTGAAAATATTTGCATATCTCTTAAGGAATATTTTTAATGAATTTTTGAAAATGAGGAAAGTCTGTGCACTTAGGCAGTGACTTAACTTTTTATTCAAAAAAGACCCCAAAGGTATCTTGGAATGTCTTGAAATTGTACACAGTCATAGTCAAGCATGCCCTGAACAAGAATCCGTTGAATATATTTGCATATCTCTTGAAGAATATTTTTAATGAACTTTTGAAAATCAGGAAAGCGATCCATGCACTTGGACATTCCAAGTATGTTGGAATGTCTTGAAATTGTACTCAGTCATAGTCAACGACGCCCTGAACAAGAATCCGTTGAAAATATTTGCATATCGCTTAAGGAATATTTTTAATGAATTTTTGAAAATCAGGAAAGCGATCCATGCACTTAGGCAGTGACTTAACTTTTTTGTCAAAAAAGACCCCAAAAGTATCTTGGAATGTCTTGAAATTGTACACAGTCATAGTCAAGCATGCCCTGAACAAGAATCCGTTGAATATATTTGCATATCTCTTGAAGAATATTTTTAATGAATTTTTGAAAATCCGAAAAGCGATCCATGCACTTGGACATTCCAAGTATGTTGGAATGTCTTGAAATTGTACTCAGTCATAGTCAACGATGCCCTGAACAAGAATCAATTGAAAATATTTGCATATCTCTTAAGGAATATTTTTAATGAATTTTTGAAAATGAGGAAAGTCTGTGCACTTAGGCAGTGACTTAACTTTTTATTCAAAAAAGACCCCAAAAGTATCTTGGAATGTCTTGAAATTGTACACAGTCATAGTCAAGCATGCCCTGAACAAGAATCCGTTGAATATATTTGCATATCTCTTGAAGAATATTTTTAATGAACTTTTGAAAATCAGGAAAGCGATCCATGCACTTGGACATTCCAAGTATGTTGGAATGTTTTGAAATTGTACTCAGTCATAGTCAACGACGCCCTGAACAAGAATCCGTTGAAAATATTTGCATATCGCTTAAGGAATATTTTAAATGAATTTTTGAAAATCAGGAAAGCGATCCATGCACTTAGGCAGTGACTTAACTTTTTATTCAAAAAAGACCCCAAAAGTATCTTGGAATGTCTTGAAATTGTACACAGTCATAGTCAAGCATTCCCTGAACAAGAATCCGTTGAATATATTTGCATATCTCTTGAAGAATATTTTTAATGAATTTTTGAAAATCCGAAAAGCGATCCATGCACTTGGACATTCCAAGTATGTTGGAATGTCTTGAAATTGTACTCAGTCATAGTTAACGACGCCCTGAACAAGAATCAATTGAAAATATTTGCATATCTCTTAAGGAATATTTTTAATGAATTTTTGAAAATGAGGAAAGTCTGTGCACTTCGGCAGTGACTTAACTTTTTATTCAAAAAAGACCCCAAAAGTATCTTGGAATGTCTTGAAATTGTACACAGTCATAGTCAAGCATGCCCTGAACAAGAATCCGTTGAATATATTTGCATATCTCTTGAAGAATATTTTTAATGAACTTTTGAAAATCAGGAAAGCGATCCATGCACTTGGACATTCCAAGTATGTTGGAATGTCTTGAAATTGTACTCAGTCATAGTCAACGACGCCCTGAACAAGAATCCGTTGAAAATATTTGCATATCGCTTAAGGAATATTTTTAATGAATTTTTGAAAATCAGGAAAGCGATCCATGCACTTAGGCAGTGACTTAACTTTTTCGTCAAAAAAGACCCCAAAAGTATCTTGGAATGTCTTGAAATTGTACACAGTCATAGTCAAGCATGCCCTGAACAAGAATCCGTTGAATATATTTGCATATCTCTTGAAGAATATTTTTAATGAATTTTTGAAAATCCGGAAAGCGATCCATGCACTTGGACATTCCAAGTATGTTGGAATGTCTTGAAATTGTACTCGGTCATAGTCAACGACGCCCTGAACAAGAATCCATTGAAAATATTTGCATATCTCTTAAGGAATATTTTTAATGAATTTTTGAAAATGATGAAAGTCTGTGCACTTAGGCAGTGACTTAACTTTTTATTCAAAAAAGACCCCAAAGGTATCTTGGAATGTCTTGAAATTGTACACAGTCATAGTCAAGCATGCCCTGAACAAGAATCCGTTGAATATATTTGCATATCTCTTGAAGAATATTTTTAATGAACTTTTGAAAATCAGGAAAGCGATCCATGCACTTGGACATTCCAAGTATGTTGGAATGTCTTGAAATTGTACTCAGTCATAGTCAACGACGCCCTGAACAAGAATCCGTTGAAAATATTTGCATATCGCTTAAGGAATATTTTTAATGAATTTTTGAAAATCAGGAAAGCAATCTATGCACTTAGGCAGTGACTTAACTTTTTTGTCAAAAAAGACCCCAAAAGTATCTTGGAATGTCTTGAAATTGTACACAGTCATAGTCAAGCATGCCCTGAACAAGAATCCGTTGAATATATTTGCATATCTCTTGAAGAATATTTTTAATGAATTTTTGAAAATCCGGAAAGCGATCCATGCACTTGGACATTCCAAGTATGTTGGAATGTCTTGAAATTGTACTCGGTCATAGTCAACGACGCCCTGAACAAGAATCCATTGAAAATATTTGCATATCTCTTAAGGAATATTTTTAATGAATTTTTGAAAATGATGAAAGTCTGTGCACTTAGGCAGTGACTTAACTTTTTATTCAAAAAAGACCCCAAAGGTATCTTGGAATGTCTTGAAATTGTACACAGTCATAGTCAAGCATGCCCTGAACAAGAATCCGTTGAATATATTTGCATATCTCTTGAAGAATATTTTTAATGAACTTTTGAAAATCAGGAAAGCGATCCATGCACTTGGACATTCCAAGTATGTTGGAATGTCTTGAAATTGTACTCAGTCATAGTCAACGACGCCCTGAACAAGAATCCGTTGAAAATATTTGCATATCGTTTAAGGAATATTTTTAAAGAATTTCTGAAAATCAGGAAAGCGATCCATGCACTTAGGCAGTGACTTAACTTTTTCGTCAAAAAAGACCCCAAAAGTATCTTGGAATGTCTTGAAATTGTACACAGTCATAGTCAAGCATGCCCTGAACAAGAATCCGTTGAATATATTTGCATATCTCTTGAAGAATATTTTTAATGAATTTTTGAAAATCCGGAAAGCGATCCATGCACTTGGACATTCCAAGTATGTTGGAATGTCTTGAAATTGTACTCAGTCATAGTCAACAACGCCCTGAACAAGAATCCATTGAAAATATTTGCATATCTCTTAAGGAATATTTTTAATGAATTTTTGAAAATGAGGAAAGTCTGTGCACTTAGGCAGTGACTTAACTTTTTATTCAAAAAAGACCCCAAAAGTATCTTGGAATGTCTTGAAATTGTACACAGTCATAGTCAAGCATGCCCTGAACAAGAATCCGTTGAATATATTTGCATATCTCTTGAAGAATATTTTTAATGAACTTTTGAAAATCAGGAAAGCGATCCATGCACTTTGACATTCCAAGTATGTTGGAATGTTTTGAAATTGTACTCAGTCATAGTCAACGACGCCCTGAACAAGAATCCGTTGAAAATATTTGCATATCGCTTAAGGAATATTTTTAATGAATTTTTGAAAATCAGGAAAGCGATCCATGCACTTAGGCAGTGACTTAACTTTTTATTCAAAAAAGACCCCAAAAGTATCTTGGAATGTCTTGAAATTGTACACAGTCATAGTCAAGCATGCCCTGAACAAGAATCCGTTGAATATATTTGCATATCTCTTGAAGAATATTTTTAATGAATTTTTGAAAATCCGAAAAGCGATCCATGCACTTGGACATTCCAAGTATGTTGGAATGTCTTGAAATTGTACTCAGTCATAGTCAACGACGCCCTGAACAAGAATCAATTGAAAATATTTGCATATCTCTTAAGGAATATTTTTAATGAATTTTTGAAAATGAGGAAAGTCTGTGCACTTAGGCAGTGACTTAACTTTTTATTCAAAAAAGACCCCAAAAGTATCTTGTAATGTCTTGAAATTGTACACAGTCATAGTCAAGCATGCCCTGAACAAGAATCCGTTGAATATATTTGCATATCTCTTGAAGAATATTTTTAATGAACTTTTGAAAATCAGGAAAGCGATCCATGCACTTGGACATTCCAAGTATGTTGGAATGTTTTGAAATTGTACTCAGTCATAGTCAACGACGCCCTGAACAAGAATCCGTTGAAAATATTTGCATATCGCTTAAGGAATATTTTTAATGAATTTTTGAAAATCAGGAAAGCGATCCATGCACTTAGGCAGTGACTTAACTTTTTATTCAAAAAAGACCCCAAAAGTATCTTGGAATGTCTTGAAATTGTACACAGTCATAGTCAAGCATGCCCTGAACAAGAATCCGTTGAATATATTTGCATATCTCTTGAAGAATATTTTTAATGAACTTTTGAAAATCAGGAAAGCGATCCATGTACTTGGACATTCAAAGTATGTTGGAATGTCTTGAAATTGTACTCGGTCATAGTCAACGACGCCCTGAACAAGAATCCGTTGAAAATATTTGCATATCGCTTAAGGAATATTTTTAATGAATTTTTGAAAATCAGGAAAGCGATCCATGCACTTAGGCAGTGACTTAACTTTTTTGTCAAAAAAGACCCCAAAAGTATCTTGGAATGTCTTGAAATTGTACACAGTCATAGTCAAGCATGCCCTGAACAAGAAACCGTTGAATATATTTGCATATCTCTTGAAGAATATTTTTAATGAATTTTTGAAAATCCGAAAAGCGATCCATGCACTTGGACATTCCAAGTATGTTGGAATGTCTTGAAATTGTACTCAGTCATAGTCAACGACGCCCTGAACAAGAATCAATTGAAAATATTTGCATATCTCTTAAGGAATATTTTTAATGAATTTTTGAAAATGAGGAAAGTCTGTGCACTTAGGCAGTGACTTAACTTTTTATTCAAAAAAGACCCCAAAAGTATCTTGGAATGTCTTGAAATTGTACACAGTCATAGTCAAGCATGCCCTGAACAAGAATCCGTTGAATATATTTGCATATCTCTTGAAGAATATTTTTAATGAACTTTTGAAAATCAGGAAAGCGATCCATGCACTTGGACATTCCAAGTATGTTGGAATGTCTTGAAATTGTACTCAGTCATAGTCAACGACGCCCTGAACAAGAATCAATTGAAAATATTTGCATATCTCTTAAGGAATATTTTTAATGAATTTTTGAAAATGAGGAAAGTCTGTGCACTTAGGCAGTGACTTAACTTTTTATTCAAAAAAGACCCCAAAAGTATCTTGGAATGTCTTGAAATTGTACACAGTCATAGTCAAGCATGCCCTGAACAAGAATCCGTTGAATATATTTGCATATCTCTTGAAGAATATTTTTAATGAACTTTTGAAAATCAGGAAAGCGATCCATGCACTTGGACATTCCAAGTATGTTGGAATGTCTTGAAATTGTACTCAGTCATAGTCAACGACGCCCTGAACAAGAATCCGTTGAAAATATTTGCATATCGTTTAAGGAATATTTTTAAAGAATTTCTGAAAATCAGGAAAGCGATCCATGCACTTAGGCAGTGACTTAACTTTTTCGTCAAAAAAGACCCCAAAAGTATCTTGGAATGTCTTGAAATTGTACACAGTCATAGTCAAGCATGCCCTGAACAAGAATCCGTTGAATATATTTGCATATCTCTTGAAGAATATTTTTAATGAACTTTTGAAAATCAGGAAAGCGATCCATGCACTTGGACATTCAAAGTATGTTGGAATGTCTTGAAATTGTACTCAGTCATAGTCAACGACGCCCTGAACAAGAATCCGTTGAAAATATTTGCATATCGCTTAAGGAATATTTTTAATGAATTTTTGGAAATCAGGAAAGCGATCCATGCACTTAGGCAGTGACTTAACTTTTTCGTCAAAAAAGACCCCAAAAGTATCTTGGAATGTCTTGAAATTGTACACAGTCATAGTCAAGCATGCCCTGAACAAGAATCCGTTGAATATATTTGCATATCTCTTGAAGAATATTTTTAATGAATTTTTGAAAATCCGAAAAAGGGATCCATGCACTTGGACATTCCAAGTATGTTGGAATGTCTTGAAATTGTACTCAGTCATAGTCAACGATGCTCTGAACAAGAATCAATTGAAAATATTTGCATATCTCTTGAAGAATATTTTTAATGAACTTTTGAAAATCAGGAAAGCGATCCATGCACTTGGACATTCCAAGTATGTTGGAATGTCTTGAAATTGTACTCAGTCATAGTCAACGACGCCCTGAACAAGAATCCGTTGAAAATATTTGCATATCGTTTAAGGAATATTTTTAAAGAATTTCTGAAAATCAGGAAAGCGATCCATGCACTTAGGCAGTGACTTAACTTTTTCGTCAAAAAAGACCCCAAAAGTATCTTGGAATGTCTTGAAATTGTACACAGTCATAGTCAAGCATGCCCTGAACAAGAATCCGTTGAATATATTTGCATATCTCTTGAAGAATATTTTTAATGAACTTTTGAAAATCAGGAAAGCGATCCATGCACTTGGACATTCAAAGTATGTTGGAATGTCTTGAAATTGTACTCAGTCATAGTCAACGACGCCCTGAACAAGAATCCGTTGAAAATATTTGCATATCGCTTAAGGAATATTTTTAATGAATTTTTGGAAATCAGGAAAGCGATCCATGCACTTAGGCAGTGACTTAACTTTTTCGTCAAAAAAGACCCCAAAAGTATCTTGGAATGTCTTGAAATTGTACACAGTCATAGTCAAGCATGCCCTGAACAAGAATCCGTTGAATATATTTGCATATCTCTTGAAGAATATTTTTAATGAATTTTTGAAAATCCGAAAAAGGGATCCATGCACTTGGACATTCCAAGTATGTTGGAATGTCTTGAAATTGTACTCAGTCATAGTCAACGATGCTCTGAACAAGAATCAATTGAAAATATTTGCATATCTCTTAAGGAATATTTTTAATGAATTTTTGAAAATGAGGAAAGTCTGTGCACTTAGGCAGTGACTTAACTTTTTATTCAAAAAAGACCCCAAAAGTATCTTGGAATGTCTTGAAATTGTACACAGTCATAGTCAAGCATGCCCTGAACAAGAATCCGTTGAATATATTTGCATATCTCTTGAAGAATATTTTTAATGAACTTTTGAAAATCAGGAAAGCGATCCATGCACTTGGACATTCCAAGTATGTTGGAATGTCTTGAAATTGTACTCAGTCATAGTCAACGACGCCCTGAACAAGAATCCGTTGAAAATATTTGCATATCGCTTAAGGAATATTTTTAATGAATTTTTGAAAATCAGGAAAGCGATCCATGCACTTGGACATTCCAAGTATGTTGGAATGTCTTGAAATTGTACTCAGTCATAGTCAACGACGCCCTGAACAAGAATCCGTTGAAAATATTTGCATATCGCTTAAGGAATATTTTTAATGAATTTTTGAAAATCAGGAAAGCGATCCATGCACTTAGGCAGTGACTTAACTTTTTTGTCAAAAAAGACCCCAAAAGTATCTTGGAATGTCTTGAAATTGTACACAGTCATAGTCAAGCATGCCCTGAACAAGAATCCGTTGAATATATTTGCATATCTCTTGAAGAATATTTTTAATGAATTTTTGAAAATCCGAAAAGCGATCCATGCACTTGGACATTCCAAGTATGTTGGAATGTCTTGAAATTGTACTCAGTCATAGTCAACGACGCCCTGAACAAGAATCAATTGAAAATATTTGCATATCTCTTAAGGAATATTTTTAATGAATTTTTGAAAATGAGGAAAGTCTGTGCACTTCGGCAGTGACTTAACTTTTTATTCAAAAAAGACCCCAAAAGTATCTTGGAATGTCTTGAAATTGTACACAGTCATAGTCAAGCATGCCCTGAACAAGAATCCGTTGAATATATTTGCATATCTCTTGAAGAATATTTTTAATGAACTTTTGAAAATCAGGAAAGCGATCCATGCACTTGGACATTCCAAGTATGTTGGAATGTCTTGAAATTGTACTCAGTCATAGTCAACGACGCCCTGAACAAGAATCCGTTGAAAATATTTGCATATCGCTTAAGGAATATTTTTAATGAATTTTTGAAAATCAGGAAAGCGATCCATGCACTTAGGCAGTGACTTAACTTTTTCGTCAAAAAAGACCCCAAAAGTATCTTGGAATGTCTTGAAATTGTACACAGTCATAGTCAAGCATGCCCTGAACAAGAATCCGTTGAATATATTTGCATATCTCTTGAAGAATATTTTTAATGAACTTTTGAAAATCAGGAAAGCGATCCATGCACTTGGACATTCCAAGTATGTTGGAATGTCTTGAAATTGTACTCAGTCATAGTCAACGACGCCCTGAACAAGAATCCGTTGAATATATTTGCATATCTCTTGAAGAATATTTTTAATGAATTTTTGAAAATCCGGAAAGCGATCCATGCACTTGGACATTCCAAGTATGTTGGAATGTCTTGAAATTGTACTCGGTCATAGTCAACGACGCCCTGAACAAGAATCCATTGAAAATATTTGCATATCTCTTAAGGAATATTTTTAATGAATTTTTGAAAATGATGAAAGTCTGTGCACTTAGGCAGTGACTTAACTTTTTATTCAAAAAAGACCCCAAAGGTATCTTGGAATGTCTTGAAATTGTACACAGTCATAGTCAAGCATGCCCTGAACAAGAATCCGTTGAATATATTTGCATATCTCTTGAAGAATATTTTTAATGAACTTTTGAAAATCAGGAAAGCGATCCATGCACTTGGACATTCCAAGTATGTTGGAATGTCTTGAAATTGTACTCAGTCATAGTCAACGACGCCCTGAACAAGAATCCGTTGAAAATATTTGCATATCGCTTAAGGAATATTTTTAATGAATTTTTGAAAATCAGGAAAGCAATCCATGCACTTAGGCAGTGACTTAACTTTTTTGTCAAAAAAGACCCCAAAAGTATCTTGGAATGTCTTGAAATTGTACACAGTCATAGTCAAGCATGCCCTGAACAAGAATCCGTTGAATATATTTGCATATCTCTTGAAGAATATTTTTAATGAATTTTTGAAAATCCGGAAAGCGATCCATGCACTTGGACATTCCAAGTATGTTGGAATGTCTTGAAATTGTACTCGGTCATAGTCAACGACGCCCTGAACAAGAATCCATTGAAAATATTTGCATATCTCTTAAGGAATATTTTTAATGAATTTTTGAAAATGATGAAAGTCTGTGCACTTAGGCAGTGACTTAACTTTTTATTCAAAAAAGACCCCAAAGGTATCTTGGAATGTCTTGAAATTGTACACAGTCATAGTCAAGCATGCCCTGAACAAGAATCCGTTGAATATATTTGCATATCTCTTGAAGAATATTTTTAATGAACTTTTGAAAATCAGGAAAGCGATCCATGCACTTGGACATTCCAAGTATGTTGGAATGTCTTGAAATTGTACTCGGTCATAGTCAACGACGCCCTGAACAAGAATCCGTTGAAAATATTTGCATATCGTTTAAGGAATATTTTTAAAGAATTTCTGAAAATCAGGAAAGCGATCCATGCACTTAGGCAGTGACTTAACTTTTTCTTCAAAAAAGACCCCAAAAGTATCTTGGAATGTCTTGAAATTGTACACAGTCATAGTCAAGCATGCCCTGAACAAGAATCCGTTGAATATATTTGCATATCTCTTGAAGAATATTTTTAATGAATTTTTGAAAATCCGGAAAGCGATCCATGCACTTGGACATTCCAAGTATGTTGGAATGTCTTGAAATTGTACTCAGTCATAGTCAACAATGCCCTGAACAAGAATCCGTTGAAAATATTTGCATATCGCTTAAGGAATATTTTTAATGAATTTTTGAAAATCAGGAAAGCGATCCATGCACTTAGGCAGTGACTTAACTTTTTTGTCAAAAAAGACCCCAAAAGTATCTTGGAATGTCTTGAAATTGTACACAGTCATAGTCAAGCATGCCCTGAACAAGAATCCGTTGAATATATTTGCATATCTCTTGAAGAATATTTTTAATGAATTTTTGAAAATCCGGAAAGCGATCCATGCACTTGGACATTCCAAGTATGTTGGAATGTCTTGAAATTGTACTCAGTCATAGTCAACAACGCCCTGAACAAGAATCCATTGAAAATATTTGCATATCTCTTAAGGAATATTTTTAATGAATTTTTGAAAATGAGGAAAGTCTGTGCACTTAGGCAGTGACTTAACTTTTTATTCAAAAAAGACCCCAAAAGTATCTTGGAATGTCTTGAAATTGTACACAGTCATAGTCAAGCATGCCCTGAACAAGAATCCGTTGAATATATTTGCATATCTCTTGAAGAATATTTTTAATGAACTTTTGAAAATCAGGAAAGCGATCCATGCACTTGGACATTCCAAGTATGTTGGAATGTCTTGAAATTGTACTCAGTCATAGTCAACGACGCCCTGAACAAGAATCCGTTGAAAATATTTGCATATCGCTTAAGGAATATTTTTAATGAATTTTTGAAAATCAGGAAAGCGATCCATGCACTTAGGCAGTGACTTAACTTTTTATTCAAAAAAGACCCCAAAAGTATCTTGGAATGTCTTGAAATTGTACACAGTCATAGTCAAGCATGCCCTGAACAAGAATCCGTTGAATATATTTGCATATCTCTTGAAGAATATTTTTAATGAATTTTTGAAAATCCGAAAAGCGATCCATGCACTTGGACATTCCAAGTATGTTGGAATGTCTTGAAATTGTACTCAGTCATAGTCAACGACGCCCTGAACAAGAATCCGTTGAAAATATTTGCATATCGCTTAAGGAATATTTTTAATGAATTTTTGAAAATCAGGAAAGCGATCCATGCACTTAGGCAGTGACTTAACTTTTTCGTCAAAAAAGACCCCAAAAGTATCTTGGAATGTCTTGAAATTGTACACAGTCATAGTCAAGCATGCCCTGAACAAGAATCCGTTGAATATATTTGCATATCTCTTGAAGAATATTTTTAATGAATTTTTGAAAATCCGGAAAGCGATCCATGCACTTGGACATTCCAAGTATGTTGGAATGTCTTGAAATTGTACTCAGTTATAGTCAACAACGCCCTGAACAAGAATCCATTGAAAATATTTGCATATCTCTTAAGGAATATTTTTAATGAATTTTTGAAAATGAGGAAAGTCTGTGCACTTAGGCAGTGACTTAACTTTTTATTCAAAAAAGACCCCAAAAGTATCTTGGAATGTCTTGAAATTGTACACAGTCATAGTCAAGCATGCCCTGAACAAGAATCCGTTGAATATATTTGCATATCTCTTGAAGAATATTTTTAATGAACTTTTGAAAATCAGGAAAGCGATCCATGCACTTGGACATTCCAAGTATGTTGGAATGTCTTGAAATTGTACTCAGTCATAGTCAACGACGCCCTGAACAAGAATCCGTTGAAAATATTTGCATATCGTTAAAGGAATATTTTTAAAGAATTTCTGAAAATCAGGAAAGCGATCCATGCACTTAGGCAGTGACTTAACTTTTTCGTCAAAAAAGACCCCAAAAGTATCTTGGAATGTCTTGAAATTGTACACAGTCATAGTCAAGCATGCCCTGAACAAGAATCCGTTGAATATATTTGCATATCTCTTGAAGAATATTTTGAATGAATTTTTGAAAATCCGGAAAGCGATCCATGCACTTGGACATTCCAAGTATGTTGGAATGTCTTGAAATTGTACTCAGTCATAGTCAACAACGCCCTGAACAAGAATCCATTGAAAATATTTGCATATCTCTTAAGGAATATTTTTAATGAATTTTTGAAAATGAGGAAAGTCTGTGCACTTAGGCAGTGACTTAACTTTTTATTCAAAAAAGACCCCAAAAGTATCTTGGAATGTCTTGAAATTGTACATAGTCATAGTCAAGCATGCCCTGAACAAGAATCCGTTGAATATATTTGCATATCTCTTGAAGAATATTTTTAATGAACTTTTGAAAATCAGGAAATTTTCAAAAGTTCAACATACTTGGACATTCCAAGTATGTTGGAATCTTTTGAAATTGTACTCAGTCATAGTCAACGACGCCCTGAACAAGAATCCGTTGAAAATATTTGCATATCTCTTAAGGAATATTTTTAATGAATTTTTGAAAATGAGGAAAGTCTGTGCACTTCGGCAGTGACTTAACTTTTTATTCAAAAAAGACCCCAAAAGTATCTTGGAATGTCTTGAAATTGTAAACAGTCATAGTCAAGCATGCCCTGAACAAGAATCCGTTGAATATATTTGCATATCTCTTGAAGAATATTTTTAATGAACTTTTGAAAATCAGGAAAGCGATCCATGCACTTGGACATTCCAAGTATGTTGGAATGTCTTGAAATTGTACTCAGTCATAGTCAACGACGCCCTGAACAAGAATCCGTTGAAAATATTTGCATATCGCTTAAGGAATATTTTTAATGAATTTTTGAAAATCAGGAAAGCGATCCATGCACTTAGGCAGTGACTTAACTTTTTCGTCAAAAAAGACCCCAAAAGTATATTGGAATGTCTTGAAATTGTACACAGTCATAGTCAAGCATGCCCTGAACAAGAATCCGTTGAATATATTTGCATATCTCTTGAAGAATATTTTAAATGAATTTTTGAAAATCCAGAAAGCGATCCATGCACTTGGACATTCCAAGTATGTTGGAATGTCTTGAAATTGTACACAGTCATAGTCAACGACGCCCTGAACAAGAATCCGTTGAAAATATTTGCATATCGCTTAAGGAATATTTTTAATGAATTTTTGAAAATCAGGAAAGCGATCCATGCACTTGGACATTCCAAGTATGTTGGAATGTCTTGAAATTGTACTCAGTCATAGTCAACGACGCCCTGAACAAGAATCCGTTGAAAATATTTGCATATCGCTTAAGGAATATTTTTAATGAATTTTTGAAAATCAGGAAAGCGATCCATGCACTTAGGCAGTGACTTAACTTTTTTGTCAAAAAAGACCCCAAAAGTATCTTGGAATGTCTTGAAATTGTACACAGTCATAGTCAAGCATGCCCTGAACAAGAATCCGTTGAATATATTTGCATATCTCTTGAAGAATATTTTTAATGAATTTTTGAAAATCCGAAAAGCGATCCATGCACTTGGACATTCCAAGTATGTTGGAATGTCTTGAAATTGTACTCAGTCATAGTCAACGACGCCCTGAACAAGAATCAATTGAAAATATTTGCATATCTCTTAAGGAATATTTTTAATGAATTTTTGAAAATGAGGAAAGTCTGTGCACTTAGGCAGTGACTTAACTTTTTATTCAAAAAAGACCCCAAAAGTATCTTGGAATGTCTTGAAATTGTACACAGTCATAGTCAAGCATGCCCTGAACAAGAATCCGTTGAATATATTTGCATATCTCTTGAAGAATATTTTTAATGAACTTTTGAAAATCAGGAAAGCGATCCATGCACTTGGACATTCCAAGTATGTTGGAATGTCTTGAAATTGTACTCAGTCATAGTCAACGACGCCCTGAACAAGAATCCGTTGAAAATATTTGCATATCGTTTAAGGAATATTTTTAAAGAATTTCTGAAAATCAGGAAAGCGATCCATGCACTTAGGCAGTGACTTAACTTTTTCGTCAAAAAAGACCCCAAAAGTATCTTGGAATGTCTTGAAATTGTACACAGTCATAGTCAAGAATGCCCTGAACAAGAATCCGTTGAATATATTTGCATATCTCTTGAAGAATATTTTTAATTAATTTTTGAAAATCCGGAAAGCGATCCATGCACTTGGACATTCCAAGTATGTTGGAATGTCTTGAAATTGTACTCGGTCATAGTCAACGATGCCCTGAACAAGAATCCATTGAAAATATTTGCATATCTCTTAAGGAATATTTTACATGAATTTTTGAAAATGATGAAAGTCTGTGCACTTAGGCAGTGACTTAACTTTTTATTCAAAAAAGACCCCAAAGGTATCTTGGAATGTCTTGAAATTGTACACAGTCATAGTCAAGCATGCCCTGAACAAGAATCCGTTGAATATATTTGCATATCTCTTGAAGAATATTTTTAATGAACTTTTGAAAATCAGGAAAGCGATCCATGCACTTGGACATTCCAAGTATGTTGGAATGTCTTGAAATTGTACTCAGTCATAGTCAACGACGCCCTGAACAAGAATCCGTTGAAAATATTTGCATATCGCTTAAGGAATATTTTTAATGAATTTTTGAAAATCAGGAAAGCGATCCATGCACTTAGGCAGTGACTTAACTTTTTATTCAAAAAAGACCCCAAAAGTATCTTGGAATGTCTTGAAATTGTACACAGTCATAGTCAAGCATGCCCTGAACAAGAATCCGTTGAATATATTTGCATATCTCTTGAAGAATATTTTTAATGAATTTTTGAAAATCCGAAAAGCGATCCATGCACTTGGACATTCCAAGTATGTTGGAATGTCTTGAAATTGTACTCAGTCATAGTCAACGACGCCCTGAACAAGAATCCGTTGAAAATATTTGCATATCGCTTAAGGAATATTTTTAATGAATTTTTGAAAATCAGGAAAGCGATCCATGCACTTAGGCAGTGACTTAACTTTTTCGTCAAAAAAGACCCCAAAAGTATCTTGGAATGTCTTGAAATTGTACACAGTCATAGTCAAGCATGCCCTGAACAAGAATCCGTTGAATATATTTGCATATCTCTTGAAGAATATTTTTAATGAATTTTTGAAAATCCGGAAAGCGATCCATGCACTTGGACATTCCAAGTATGTTGGAATGTCTTGAAATTGTACTCAGTTATAGTCAACAACGCCCTGAACAAGAATCCATTGAAAATATTTGCATATCTCTTAAGGAATATTTTTAATGAATTTTTGAAAATGAGGAAAGTCTGTGCACTTAGGCAGTGACTTAACTTTTTATTCAAAAAAGACCCCAAAAGTATCTTGGAATGTCTTGAAATTGTACACAGTCATAGTCAAGCATGCCCTGAACAAGAATCCGTTGAATATATTTGCATATCTCTTGAAGAATATTTTTAATGAACTTTTGAAAATCAGGAAAGCGATCCATGCACTTGGACATTCCAAGTATGTTGGAATGTCTTGAAATTGTACTCAGTCATAGTCAACGACGCCCTGAACAAGAATCCGTTGAAAATATTTGCATATCGTTAAAGGAATATTTTTAAAGAATTTCTGAAAATCAGGAAAGCGATCCATGCACTTAGGCAGTGACTTAACTTTTTCGTCAAAAAAGACCCCAAAAGTATCTTGGAATGTCTTGAAATTGTACACAGTCATAGTCAAGCATGCCCTGAACAAGAATCCGTTGAATATATTTGCATATCTCTTGAAGAATATTTTTAATGAATTTTTGAAAATCCGGAAAGCGATCCATGCACTTGGACATTCCAAGTATGTTGGAATGTCTTGAAATTGTACTCAGTCATAGTCAACAACGCCCTGAACAAGAATCCATTGAAAATATTTGCATATCTCTTAAGGAATATTTTTAATGAATTTTTGAAAATGAGGAAAGTCTGTGCACTTAGGCAGTGACTTAACTTTTTATTCAAAAAAGACCCCAAAAGTATCTTGGAATGTCTTGAAATTGTACATAGTCATAGTCAAGCATGCCCTGAACAAGAATCCGTTGAATATATTTGCATATCTCTTGAAGAATATTTTTAATGAACTTTTGAAAATCAGGAAATTTTCAAAAGTTCAACATACTTGGACATTCCAAGTATGTTGGAATGTTTTGAAATTGTACTCAGTCATAGTCAACGACGCCCTGAACAAGAATCCGTTGAAAATATTTGCATATCTCTTAAGGAATATTTTTAATGAATTTTTGAAAATGAGGAAAGTCTGTGCACTTCGGCAGTGACTTAACTTTTTATTCAAAAAAGACCCCAAAAGTATCTTGGAATGTCTTGAAATTGTAAACAGTCATAGTCAAGCATGCCCTGAACAAGAATCCGTTGAATATATTTGCATATCTCTTGAAGAATATTTTGAATGAACTTTTGAAAATCAGGAAAGCGATCCATGCACTTGGACATTCCAAGTATGTTGGAATGTCTTGAAATTGTACTCAGTCATAGTCAACGACGCCCTGAACAAGAATCCGTTGAAAATATTTGCATATCGCTTAAGGAATATTTTTAATGAATTTTTGAAAATCAGGAAAGCGATCCATGCACTTAGGCAGTGACTTAACTTTTTCGTCAAAAAAGACCCCAAAAGTATATTGGAATGTCTTGAAATTGTACACAGTCATAGTCAAGCATGCCCTGAACAAGAATCCGTTGAATATATTTGCATATCTCTTGAAGAATATTTTAAATGAATTTTTGAAAATCCAGAAAGCGATCCATGCACTTGGACATTCCAAGTATGTTGGAATGTCTTGAAATTGTACACAGTCATAGTCAACGACGCCCTGAACAAGAATCCGTTGAAAATATTTGCATATCGCTTAAGGAATATTTTTAATGAATTTTTGAAAATCAGGAAAGCGATCCATGCACTTGGACATTCCAAGTATGTTGGAATGTCTTGAAATTGTACTCAGTCATAGTCAACGACGCCCTGAACAAGAATCCGTTGAAAATATTTGCATATCGCTTAAGGAATATTTTTAATGAATTTTTGAAAATCAGGAAAGCGATCCATGCACTTAGGCAGTGACTTAACTTTTTTGTCAAAAAAGACCCCAAAAGTATCTTGGAATGTCTTGAAATTGTACACAGTCATAGTCAAGCATGCCCTGAACAAGAATCCGTTGAATATATTTGCATATCTCTTGAAGAATATTTTTAATGAATTTTTGAAAATCCGAAAAGCGATCCATGCACTTGGACATTCCAAGTATGTTGGAATGTCTTGAAATTGTACTCAGTCATAGTCAACGACGCCCTGAACAAGAATCAATTGAAAATATTTGCATATCTCTTAAGGAATATTTTTAATGAATTTTTGAAAATGAGGAAAGTCTGTGCACTTAGGCAGTGACTTAACTTTTTATTCAAAAAAGACCCCAAAAGTATCTTGGAATGTCTTGAAATTGTACACAGTCATAGTCAAGCATGCCCTGAACAAGAATCCGTTGAATATATTTGCATATCTCTTGAAGAATATTTTTAATGAACTTTTGAAAATCAGGAAAGCGATCCATGCACTTGGACATTCCAAGTATGTTGGAATGTCTTGAAATTGTACTCAGTCATAGTCAACGACGCCCTGAACAAGAATCCGTTGAAAATATTTGCATATCGTTTAAGGAATATTTTTAAAGAATTTCTGAAAATCAGGAAAGCGATCCATGCACTTAGGCAGTGACTTAACTTTTTCGTCAAAAAAGACCCCAAAAGTATCTTGGAATGTCTTGAAATTGTACACAGTCATAGTCAAGAATGCCCTGAACAAGAATCCGTTGAATATATTTGCATATCTCTTGAAGAATATTTTTAATTAATTTTTGAAAATCCGGAAAGCGATCCATGCACTTGGACATTCCAAGTATGTTGGAATGTCTTGAAATTGTACTCGGTCATAGTCAACGATGCCCTGAACAAGAATCCATTGAAAATATTTGCATATCTCTTAAGGAATATTTTACATGAATTTTTGAAAATGATGAAAGTCTGTGCACTTAGGCAGTGACTTAACTTTTTATTCAAAAAAGACCCCAAAGGTATCTTGGAATGTCTTGAAATTGTACACAGTCATAGTCAAGCATGCCCTGAACAAGAATCCGTTGAATATATTTGCATATCTCTTGAAGAATATTTTTAATGAACTTTTGAAAATCAGGAAAGCGATCCATGCACTTGGACATTCCAAGTATGTTGGAATGTCTTGAAATTGTACTCAGTCATAGTCAACGACGCCCTGAACAAGAATCCGTTGAAAATATTTGCATATCGCTTAAGGAATATTTTTAATGAATTTTTGAAAATCAGGAAAGCGATCCATGCACTTGGACATTCCAAGTATGTTGGAATGTCTTGAAATTGTACTCAGTCATAGTCAACGACGCCCTGAACAAGAATCTGTTGAAAATATTTGCATATCGTTTAAGGAATATTTTTAAAGAATTTCTGAAAATCAGGAAAGCGATCCATGCACTTAGGCAGTGACTTAACTTTTTCGTCAAAAAAGACCCCAAAAGTATCTTGGAATGTCTTGAAATTGTACACAGTCATAGTCAAGCATGCCCTGAACAAGAATCCGTTGAATATATTTGCATATCTCTTGAAGAATATTTTTAATGAACTTTTGAAAATCAGGAAAGCGATCCATGCACTTGGACATTCCAAGTATGTTGGAATGTCTTGAAATTGTACTCAGTCATAGTCAACGACGCCCTGAACAAGAATCCGTTGAAAATATTTGCATATCGTTTAAGGAATATTTTTAAAGAATTTCTGAAAATCAGGAAAGCGATCCATGCACTTAGGCAGTGACTTAACTTTTTCGTCAAAAAAGACCCCAAAAGTATCTTGGAATGTCTTGAAATTGTACACAGTCATAGTCAAGCATGCCCTGAACAAGAATCCATTGAATATATTTGCATATCTTTTGAAGAATATTTTTAATGAATTTTTGAAAATCCGGAAAGCTATCCATGCACTTGGACATTCCAAGTATGTTGGAATGTCTTGAAATTGTACTCAGTCATAGTCAACAACGCCCTGAACAAGAATCCATTGAAAATATTTGCATATCTCTTAAGGAATATTTTTAATGAATTTTTGAAAATGAGGAAAGTCTGTGCACTTAGGCAGTGACTTAACTTTTTATTCAAAAAAGACCCCAAAAGTATCTTGGAATGACTTGAAATTGTACACAGTCATAGTCAAGCATGCCTTGAACAAGAATCCGTTGAATATATTTGCATATCTCTTGAAGAATATTTTTAATGAACTTTTGAAAATCAGGAAATTGATCCATGCACTTGGACATTCCAAGTATGTTGGAATGTCTTGAAATTGTACTCAGTCATAGTCAACGACGCCCTGAACAAGAATCCGTTGAAAATATTTGCATATCGCTTAAGGAATATTTTTAATGAATTTTTGAAAATCAGGAAAGCGATCCATGCACTTAGGCAGTGACTTAACTTTTTCGTCAAAAAAGACCCCAAAAGTATCTTGGAATGTCTTGAAATTGTACACAGTCATAGTCAAGCATGCCCTGAACAAGAACCTGTTGAATATATTTGCATATCTCTTGAAGAATATTTTTAATGAATTTTTGAAAATCCGGAAAGCTATCCATGCACTTGGACATTCCAAGTAAGTTGGAATGTCTTGAAATTGTACTCAGTCATAGTCAACGACGCCCTGAACAAGAATCTATTGAAAATATTTGCATATCTCTTAAGGAATATTTTTAATGAATTTTTGAAAATGAGGAATTTCTGTGCACTTAGGCAGTGACTTAACTTTTTATTCAAAAAAGACCCCAAAAGTATCTTGGAATGTCTTGAAATTGTACACAGTCATAGTCAAGCATGCCCTGAACAAGAATCCGTTGAATATATTTGCATATCGCTTAAGGAATATTTTTAATGAATTTTTGAAAATCAGGAAAGCGATCCATGCACTTGGACATTCCAAGTATGTTGGAATGTCTTGAAATTGTACTCAGTCATAGTCAACGACGCCCTGAACAAGAATCCGTTGAAAATATTTGCATATCGCTTCAGGAATATTTTAAATGAATTTTTGAAAATCAGGAAAGCGATCCATGCACTTAGGCAGTGACTTAACTTTTTTGTCAAAAAAGACCCCAAAAGTATCTTGGAATGTCTTGAAATTGTACACAGTCATAGTCAAGCATGCCCTGAACAAGAATCCGTTGAATATATTTGCATATCTCTTGAAGAATATTTTTAATGAACTTTTGAAAATCAGGAAAGCGATCCATGCACTTGGACATTCCAAGTATGTTGGAATGTCTTGAAATTGTACTCAGTCATAGTCAACGACGCCCTGAACAAGAATCCGTTGAAAATATTTGCATATCGCTTAAGGAATATTTTTATTGAATTTTTGAAAATCAGGAAAGCGATCCATGCACTTAGGCAGTGACTTAACTTTTTCGTCAAAAAAGACCCCAAAAGTATCTTGGAATGTCTTGAAATTGTACACAGTCATAGTCAAGCATGCCCTGAACAAGAATCCGTTGAATATATTTGCATATCTCTTGAAGAATGTTTTTAATGAATTTTTGATAATCCGAAAAGTGATCCATGCACTTGGACATTCCAAGTATGTTGGAATGTCTTGAAATTGTACTCAGTCATAGTCAACGACGATCTGAACAAGAATCAATTGAAAATATTTGCATATCTCTTAAGGAATATTTTTAATGAATTTTTGAAAATGAGGAAAGTCTGTGCACTTAGGCAGTGACTTAACTTTTTATTCAAAAAAGACCCCAAAAGTATCTTGGAATGTCTTGAAATTGTACACAGTCATAGTCAAGCATGCCCTGAACAAGAATCCGTTGAATATATTTGCATATCTCTTGAAGAATATTTTTAATGAACTTTTGAAAATCAGGAAAGCGATCCATGCACTTGGACATTCCAAGTATGTTGGAATGTCTTGAAATTGTACTCAGTCATAGTCAACGACGCCCTGAACAAGAATCCGTTGAAAATATTTGCATATCGCTTAAGGAATATTTTTAATGAATTTTTGAAAATCAGGAAAGCGATCCATGCACTTAGGCAGTGACTTAACTTTTTCGTCAAAAAAGACCCCAAAAGTATCTTGGAATGTCTTGAAATTGTACACAGTCATAGTCAAGCATGCCCTGAACAAGAATCCGTTGAATATATTTGCATATCTCTTGAAGAATATTTTTAATGAATTTTTGAAAATCCGGAAGCGATCCATGCACTTGGACATTCCAAGTATGTTGGAATGTCTTTAAATTGTACTCGGTCACAGTCAACGACGCCCTGAACAAGAATCCATTGAAAATATTTGCATATCTCTTAAGGAATATTTTTAATGAATTTTTGAAAATGATGAAAGTCTGTGCACTTAGGCAGTGACTTAACTTTTTATTCAAAAAAGACCCCAAAGGTATCTTGGAATGTCTTGAAATTGTACACAGTCATAGTCAAGCATGCCCTGAACAAGAATCCGTTGAATATATTTGCATATCTCTTGAAGAATATTTTTAATGAACTTTTGAAAATCAGGAAAGCGATCCATGCACTTGGACATTCCAAGTATGTTGGAATGTCTTGAAATTGTACTCAGTCATAGTCAACGACGCCCTGAACAAGAATCCGTTGAAAATATTTGCATATCGCTTAAGGAATATTTTTAATGAATTTTTGAAAATCAGGAAAGCGATCCATGCACTTAGGCAGTGACTTAACTTTTTTGTCAAAAAAGACCCCAAAAGTATCTTGGAATGTCTTGAAATTGTACACAGTCATAGTCAAGCATGCCCTGAACAAGAATCCGTTGAATATATTTGCATATCTCTTGAAGAATATTTTTAATGAACTTTTGAAAATCAGGAAAGCGATCCATGCACTTGTACATTCCAAGTATGTTGGAATGTCTTGAAATTGTACTCAGTCATAGTCAACGACGCCCTGAACAAGAATCCGTTGAAAATATTTGCATATCGTTTAAGGAATATTTTTAAAGAATTTCTGAAAATCAGGAAAGCGATCCATGCACTTAGGCAGTGACTTAACTTTTTCGTCAAAAAAGACCCCAAAAGTATCTTGGAATGTCTTGAAATTGTACACAGTCATAGTCAAGAATGCCCTGAACAAGAATCCGTTGAATATATTTGCATATCTCTTGAAGAATATTTTTAATGAATTTTTGAAAATCCGGAAAGCGATCCATGCACTTGGACATTCCAAGTATGTTGGAATGTCTTGAAATTGTGCTCAGTCATAGTCAACGACGCCCTGAACAAGAATCCGTTGAAAATATTTGCATATCGCTTAAGGAATATTTTTAATGAATTTTTGAAAATCAGGAAAGCGATCCATGCACTTAGGCAGTGACTTAACTTTTTATTCAAAAAAGACCCCAAAAGTATCTTGGAATGTCTTGAAATTGTACACAGTCATAGTCAAGCATGCCCTGAACAAGAATCCGTTGAATATATTTGCATATCTCTTGAAGAATATTTTTAATGAATTTTTGAAAATCCGGAAAGCGATCCATGCACTTGGACATTCCAAGTATGTTGGAATGTCTTGAAATTGTACTCAGTCATAGTCAACGACGCCCTGAACAAGAATCCGTTGAAAATATTTGCATATCGCTTAAGGAATATTTTTAATGAATTTTTGAAAATCAGGAAAGCGATCCATGCACTTGGACATTCCAAGTATGTTGGAATGTCTTGAAATTGTACTCAGTCATAGTCAACGACACCCTGAACAAGAATCAATTGAAAATATTTGCATATCTCTTAAGGAATATTTTTAATGAATTTTTGAAAATGAGGAAAGTCTGTGCACTTAGGCAGTGACTTAACTTTTTATTCAAAAAAGACCCCAAAAGTATCTTGGAATGTCTTGAAATTGTACACAGTCATAGTCAAGCATGCCCTGAACAAGAATCCGTTGAATATATTTGCATATCTCTTGAAGAATATTTTTAATGAACTTTTGAAAATCAGGAAAGCGATCCATGCACTTGGACATTCCAAGTATGTTGGAATGTCTTGAAATTGTACTCAGTCATAGTCAACGACGCCCTGAACAAGAATCAATTGAAAATATTTGCATATCTCTTAAGGAATATTTTTAATGAATTTTTGAAAATGAGGAAAGTCTGTGCACTTAGGCAGTGACTTAACTTTTTATTCAAAAAAGACCCCAAAAGTATCTTGGAATGTCTTGAAATTGTACACAGTCATAGTCAAGCATGCCCTGAACAAGAATCCGTTGAATATATTTGCATATCTCTTGAAGAATATTTTTAATGAACTTTTGAAAATCAGGAAAGCGATCCATGCACTTGGAAATTCCAAGTATGTTGGAATGTCTTGAAATTGTACTCAGTCATAGTCAACGACGCCCTGAACAAGAATCCGTTGAAAATATTTGCATATCGTTTAAGGAATATTTTTAAAGAATTTCTGAAAATCAGGAATGCGATCCATGCACTTACGCAGTGACTTAACTTTTTCGTCAAAAAAGACCCCAAAAGTATCTTGGAATGTCTTGAAATTGTACACAGTCATAGTCAAGCATGCCCTGAACAAGAATCCGTTGAATATATTTGCATATCTCTTGAAGAATATTTTTAATGAATTTTTGAAAATCCGGAAAGCGATCCATGCACTTGGACATTCCAAGTATGTTGGAATGTCTTGAAATTGTACTCAGTCATAGTCAACAACGCCCTGAACAAGAATCCATTGAAAATATTTGCATATCTCTTAAGGAATATTTTTAATGAATTTTTGAAAATGAGGAAAGTCTGTGCACTTAGGCAGTGACTTAACTTTTTATTCAAAAAAGACCCCAAAAGTATCTTGGAATGTCTTGAAATTGTACACAGTCATAGTCAAGCATGCCCTGAACAAGAATCCGTTGAATATATTTGCATATCTCTTGAAGAATATTTTAAATGAACTTTTGAAAATCAGGAAAGCGATCCATGCACTTGGACATTCCAAGTATGTTGGAATGTTTTGAAATTGTACTCAGTCATAGTCAACGACGCCCTGAACAAGAATCCGTTGAAAATATTTGCATATTGCTTAAGGAATATTTTAAATGAATTTTTGAAAATCAGGAAAGCGATCCATGCACTTAGGCAGTGACTTAACTTTTTCGTCAAAAAAGACCCCAAAAGTATCTTGGAATGTCTTGAAATTGTACACAGTCATAGTCAAGCATGCCCTGAACAAGAATCCGTTGAATATATTTGCATATCTCTTGAAGAATATTTTTAATGAATTTTTGAAAATCCGGAAAGCGATCCATGCACTTGGACATTCCAAGTATGTTGGAATGTCTTGAAATTGTACTCGGTCATAGTCAACGACGCCCTGAACAAGAATCTATTGAAAATATTTGCATATCTCTTAAGGAATATTTTTAATGAATTTTTGAAAATGATGAAAGTCTGTGCACTTAGGCAGTGACTTAACTTTTTATTCAAAAAAGACCCCAAAGGTATCTTGGAATGTCTTGAAATTGTACACAGTCATAGTCAAGCATGCCCTGAACAAGAATCCGTTGAATATATTTGCATATCTCTTGAAGAATATTTTTAATGAACTTTTGAAAATCAGGAAAGCGATCCATGCACTTGGACATTCCAAGTATGTTGGAATGTCTTGAAATTGTACTCAGTCATAGTCAACGACGCCCTGAACAAGAATCCGTTGAAAATATTTGCATATCGTTTAAGGAATATTTTTAAAGAATTTCTGAAAATCAGGAATGCGATCCATGCACTTAGGCAGTGACTTAACTTTTTCGTCAAAAAAGACCCCAAAAGTATCTTGGAATGTCTTGAAATTGTACACAGTCATAGTCAAGCATGCCCTGAACAAGAATCCATTGAATATATTTGCATATCTCTTGAAGAATATTTTTAATGAATTTTTGAAAATCCGAAAAGCGATCCATGCACTTGGACATTCCAAGTATGTTGGAATGTCTTGAAATTGTACTCAGTCATAGTCAACAACGCCCTGAACAAGAATCCATTGAAAATATTTGCATATCTCTTAAGGAATATTTTTAATGAATTTTTGAAAATCAGGAAAGCGATCCATGCACTTGGACATTCCAAGTATCTTGGAATGTCTTGAAATTGTACACAGTCATAGTCAAGCATGCCCTGAACAAGAATCCGTTGAAAATATTTGCATATCGCTTAAGGAATATTTTTAATGAATTTTTGAAAATCAGGAAAGCGATCCATGCACTTGGACATTCCAAGTATGTTGGAATGTCTTAAAATTGTACTCAGTCATAGTCAACGACGCCCTGAACAAGAATCCGTTGAAAATATTTGCATATCGCTTAAGGAATATTTTTAATGAATTTTTGAAAATCAGGAAAGCGATCCATGCACTTAGGCAGTGACTTAACTTTTTATTCAAAAAAGACCCCAAAAGTATCTTGGAATGTCTTGAAATTGTACACAGTCATAGTCAAGCATGCCCTGAACAAGAATCCGTTGAATATATTTGCATATCTCTTGAAGAATATTTTTAATGAATTTTTGAAAATCCGGAAAGTGATCCATGCACTTGGACATTCCAAGTATGTTGGAATGTCTTGAAATTGTACTCAGTCATAGTCAACGACGCCCTGAACAAGAATCCGTTGAAAATATTTGCATATCGCTTAAGGAATATTTTTAATGAATTTTTGAAAATCAGGAAAGCGATCCATGCACTTGGACATTCCAAGTATGTTGGAATGTCTTGAAATTGTACTCAGTCATAGTCAACGACGCCCTGAACAAGAATCAATTGAAAATATTTGCATATCTCTTAAGGAATATTTTTAATGAATTTTTGAAAATGAGGAAAGTCTGTGCACTTAGGCAGTGACTTAACTTTTTATTCAAAAAAGACCCCAAAAGTATCTTGGAATGTCTTGAAATTGTACACAGTCATAGTCAAGCATGCCCTGAACAAGAATCCGTTGAATATATTTGCATATCTCTTGAAGAATATTTTTAATGAACTTTTGAAAATCAGGAAAGCGATCCATGCACTTGGACATTCCAAGTATGTTGGAATGTCTTGAAATTGTACTCAGTCATAGTCAACGACGCCCTGAACAAGAATCCGTTGAAAATATTTGCATATCGTTTAAGGAATATTTTTAAAGAATTTCTGAAAATCAGGAAAGCGATCCATGCACTTAGGCAGTGACTTAACTTTTTCGTCAAAAAAGACCCCAAAGGTATCTTGGAATGTCTTGAAATTGTACACAGTCATAGTCAAGCATGCCCTGAACAAGAATCCGTTGAATATATTTGCATATCTCTTGAAGAATATTTTTAATGAATTTTTGAAAATCCGAAAAGCGATCCATGCACTTGGACATTCCAAGTATGTTGGAATGTCTTGAAATTGTACTCAGTCATAGTCAACGACGCCCTGAACAAGAATCAATTGAAAATATTTGCATATCTCTTAAGGAATATTTTTAATGAATTTTTGAAAATGAGGAAAGTCTGTGCACTTAGGCAGTGACTCAACTTTTTATTCAAAAAAGACCCCAAAAGTATCTTGGAATGTCTTGAAATTGTACACAGTCATAGTCAAGCATGCCCTGAACAAGAATCCGTTGAATATATTTGCATATCTCTTGAAGAATATTTTTAATGAACTTTTGAAAATCAGGAAAGCGATCCATGCACTTGGACATTCCAAGTATGTTGGAATGTCTTGAAATTGTACTCAGTCATAGTCAACGACGCCCTGAACAAGAATCAATTGAAAATATTTGCATATCTCTTAAGGAATATTTTTAATGAATTTTTGAAAATGAGGAAAGTCTGTGCACTTAGGCAGTGACTCAACTTTTTATTCAAAAAAGACCCCAAAAGTATCTTGGAATGTCTTGAAATTGTACACAGTCATAGTCAAGCATGCCCTGAACAAGAATCCGTTGAATATATTTGCATATCTCTTGAAGAATATTTTTAATGAACTTTTGAAAATCAGGAAAGCGATCCATGCACTTGGACATTCCAAGTATGTTGGAATGTCTTGAAATTGTACTCAGTCATAGTCAACGACGCCCTGAACAAGAATCCGTTGAAAATATTTGCATAACGTTTAAGGAATATTTTTAAAGAATTTCTGAAAATCAGGAAAGCGATCCATGCACTTAGGCAGTGACTTAACTTTTTTGTCAAAAAAGACCCCAAAAGTATCTTGGAATGTCTTGAAATTGTACACAGTCATAGTCAAGCATGCCCTGAACAAGAATCCGTTGAATATATTTGCATATCTCTTGAAGAATATTTTTAATGAATTTTTGAAAATCAGGAAAGCGATCCATGCACTTAGGCAGTGACTTAACTTTTTATTCAAAAAAGACCCCAAAAGTATCTTGGAATGTCTTGAAATTGTACACAGTCATAGTCAAGCATGCCCTGAACAAGAATCCGTTGAATATATTTGCATATCTCTTGAAGAATATTTTTAATGAATTTTTGAAAATCCGGAAAGTGATCCATGCACTTGGACATTCCAAGTATGTTGGAATGTCTTGAAATTGTACTCAGTCATAGTCAACGACGCCCTGAACAAGAATCCGTTGAAAATATTTGCATATCGCTTAAGGAATATTTTTAATGAATTTTTGAAAATCAGGAAAGCGATCCATGCACTTGGACATTCCAAGTATGTTGGAATGTCTTGAAATTGTACTCAGTCATAGTCAACGACGCCCTGAACAAGAATCAATTGAAAATATTTGCATATCTCTTAAGGAATATTTTTAATGAATTTTTGAAAATGAGGAAAGTCTGTGCACTTAGGCAGTGACTTAACTTTTTATTCAAAAAAGACCCCAAAAGTATCTTGGAATGTCTTGAAATTGTACACAGTCATAGTCAAGCATGCCCTGAACAAGAATCCGTTGAATATATTTGCATATCTCTTGAAGAATATTTTTAATGAACTTTTGAAAATCAGGAAAGCGATCCATGCACTTGGACATTCCAAGTATGTTGGAATGTCTTGAAATTGTACTCAGTCATAGTCAACGACGCCCTGAACAAGAATCCGTTGAAAATATTTGCATATCGTTTAAGGAATATTTTTAAAGAATTTCTGAAAATCAGGAAAGCGATCCATGCACTTAGGCAGTGACTTAACTTTTTCGTCAAAAAAGACCCCAAAGGTATCTTGGAATGTCTTGAAATTGTACACAGTCATAGTCAAGCATGCCCTGAACAAGAATCCGTTGAATATATTTGCATATCTCTTGAAGAATATTTTTAATGAATTTTTGAAAATCCGAAAAGCGATCCATGCACTTGGACATTCCAAGTATGTTGGAATGTCTTGAAATTGTACTCAGTCATAGTCAACGACGCCCTGAACAAGAATCAATTGAAAATATTTGCATATCTCTTAAGGAATATTTTTAATGAATTTTTGAAAATGAGGAAAGTCTGTGCACTTAGGCAGTGACTCAACTTTTTATTCAAAAAAGACCCCAAAAGTATCTTGGAATGTCTTGAAATTGTACACAGTCATAGTCAAGCATGCCCTGAACAAGAATCCGTTGAATATATTTGCATATCTCTTGAAGAATATTTTTAATGAACTTTTGAAAATCAGGAAAGCGATCCATGCACTTGGACATTCCAAGTATGTTGGAATGTCTTGAAATTGTACTCAGTCATAGTCAACGACGCCCTGAACAAGAATCCGTTGAAAATATTTGCATAACGTTTAAGGAATATTTTTAAAGAATTTCTGAAAATCAGGAAAGCGATCCATGCACTTAGGCAGTGACTTAACTTTTTTGTCAAAAAAGACCCCAAAAGTATCTTGGAATGTCTTGAAATTGTACACAGTCATAGTCAAGCATGCCCTGAACAAGAATCCGTTGAATATATTTGCATATCTCTTGAAGAATATTTTTAATGAATTTTTGAAAATCCGAAAAGCGATCCATGCACTTGGACATTCCAAGTATGTTGGAATGTCTTGAAATTGTACTCAGTCATAGTCAACAACGCCCTGAACAAGAATCCATTGAAAATATTTGCATATCTCTTAAGGAATATTTTTAATGAATTTTTGAAAATGATGAAAGTCTGTGCACTTAGGCAGTGACTTAACTTTTTATTCAAAAAAGACCCCAAAGGTATCTTGGAATGTCTTGAAATTGTACACAGTCATAGTCAAGCATGCCCTGAACAAGAATCCGTTGAATATATTTGCATATCTCTTGAAGAATATTTTTAATGAACTTTTGAAAATCAGGAAAGCGATCCATGCACTTGGACATTCCAAGTATGTTGGAATGTCTTGAAATTGTACTCAGTCATAGTCAACGACGCCCTGAACAAGAATCCGTTGAAAATATTTGCATATCGCTTAAGGAATATTTTTAATGAATTTTTGAAAATCAGGAAAGCGATCCATGCACTTGGACATTCCAAGTATGTTGGAATGTCTTGAAATTGTACTCAGTCATAGTCAACGACGCCCTGAACAAGAATCTGTTGAAAATATTTGCATATCGTTTAAGGAATATTTTTAAAGAATTTCTGAAAATCAGGAAAGCGATCCATGCACTTAGGCAGTGACTTAACTTTTTCGTCAAAAAAGACCCCAAAAGTATCTTGGAATGACTTGAAATTGTACACAGTCATAGTCAAGCATGCCTTGAACAAGAATCCGTTGAATATATTTGCATATCTCTTGAAGAATATTTTTAATGAACTTTTGAAAATCAGGAAATTGATCCATGCACTTGGACATTCCAAGTATGTTGGAATGTCTTGAAATTGTACTCAGTCATAGTCAACGACGCCCTGAACAAGAATCCGTTGAAAATATTTGCATATCGCTTAAGGAATATTTTTAATGAATTTTTGAAAATCAGGAAAGCGATCCATGCACTTAGGCAGTGACTTAACTTTTTCGTCAAAAAAGACCCCAAAAGTATCTTGGAATGTCTTGAAATTGTACACAGTCATAGTCAAGCATGCCCTGAACAAGAACCTGTTGAATATATTTGCATATCTCTTGAAGAATATTTTTAATGAATTTTTGAAAATCCGGAAAGCTATCCATGCACTTGGACATTCCAAGTAAGTTGGAATGTCTTGAAATTGTACTCAGTCATAGTCAACGACGCCCTGAACAAGAATCTATTGAAAATATTTGCATATCTCTTAAGGAATATTTTTAATGAATTTTTGAAAATGAGGAATTTCTGTGCACTTAGGCAGTGACTTAACTTTTTATTCAAAAAAGACCCCAAAAGTATCTTGGAATGTCTTGAAATTGTACACAGTCATAGTCAAGCATGCCCTGAACAAGAATCCGTTGAATATATTTGCATATCGCTTAAGGAATATTTTTAATGAATTTTTGAAAATCAGGAAAGCGATCCATGCACTTGGACATTCCAAGTATGTTGGAATGTCTTGAAATTGTACTCAGTCATAGTCAACGACGCCCTGAACAAGAATCCGTTGAAAATATTTGCATATCGCTTCAGGAATATTTTAAATGAATTTTTGAAAATCAGGAAAGCGATCCATGCACTTAGGCAGTGACTTAACTTTTTTGTCAAAAAAGACCCCAAAAGTATCTTGGAATGTCTTGAAATTGTACACAGTCATAGTCAAGCATGCCCTGAACAAGAATCCGTTGAATATATTTGCATATCTCTTGAAGAATATTTTTAATGAACTTTTGAAAATCAGGAAAGCGATCCATGTACTTGGACATTCAAAGTATGTTGGAATGTCTTGAAATTGTACTCGGTCATAGTCAACGACGCCCTGAACAAGAATCCTTTGAAAATATTTGCATATCGCTTAAGGAATATTTTTAATGAATTTTTGAAAATCAGGAAAGCGATCCATGCACTTAGGCAGTGACTTAACTTTTTCGTCAAAAAAGACCCCAAAAGTATCTTGGAATGTCTTGAAATTGTACACAGTCATAGTCAAGCATGCCCTGAACAAGAATCCGTTGAATATATTTGCATATCTCTTGAAGAATATTTTTAATGAATTTTTGAAAATCCGGAAAGCGATCCATGCACTTGGACATTCGAAGTATGTTGGAATGTCTTTAAATTGTACTCGGTCACAGTCAACGACGCCCTGAACAAGAATCCATTGAAAATATTTGCATATCTCTTAAGGAATATTTTTAATGAATTTTTGAAAATGATGAAAGTCTGTGCACTTAGGCAGTGACTTAACTTTTTATTCAAAAAAGACCCCAAAGGTATCTTGGAATGTCTTGAAATTGTACACAGTCATAGTCAAGCATGCCCTGAACAAGAATCCGTTGAATATATTTGCATATCTCTTGAAGAATATTTTTAATGAACTTTTGAAAATCAGGAAAGCGATCAATGCACTTGGACATTCCAAGTATGTTGGAATGTCTTGAAATTGTACTCAGTCATAGTCAACGACGCCCTGAACAAGAATCCGTTGAAAATATTTGCATATCGTTTAAGGAATATTTTTAAAGAATTTCTGAAAATCAGGAAAGCGATCCATGCACTTAGGCAGTGACTTAACTTTTTCGTCAAAAAAGACCCCAAAAGTATCTTGGAATGTCTTGAAATTGTACACAGTCATAGTCAAGAATGCCCTGAACAAGAATCCGTTGAATATATTTGCATATCTCTTGAAGAATATTTTTAATGAATTTTTGAAAATCCGGAAAGCGATCCATGCACTTGGACATTCCAAGTATGTTGGAATGTCTTGAAATTGTGCTCAGTCATAGTCAACGACGCCCTGAACAAGAATCAATTGAAAATATTTGCATATCTCTTAAGGAATATTTTTAATGAATTTTTGAAAATGAGGAAAGTCTGTGCACTTAGGCAGTGACTTAACTTTTTATTCAAAAAAGACCCCAAAAGTATCTTGGAATGTCTTGAAATTGTACACAGTCATAGTCAAGCATGCCCTGAACAAGAATCCGTTGAATATATTTGCATATCTCTTGAAGAATATTTTTAATGAACTTTTGAAAATCAGGAAAGCGATCCATGCACTTGGACATTCCAAGTATGTTGGATTGTCTTTAAATTGTACTCAGTCATAGTCAACGACGCCCTGAACAAGAATCCGTTGAAAATATTGGCATATCGCTTAAGGAATATTTTTAATGAATTTTTGAAAATCAGGAAAGCGATCCATGCACTTAGGCAGTGACTTAACTTTTTTGTCAAAAAAGACCCCAAAAGTATCTTGGAATGTCTTGAAATTGTACACAGTCATAGTCAAGCATGCCCTGAACAAGAATCCGTTGAATATATTTGCATATCTCTTGAAGAATATTTTTAATGAATTTTTGAAAATCCGAAAAGCGATCCATGCACTTGGACATTCCAAGTATGTTGGAATGTCTTGAAATTGTACTCAGTCATAGTCAACGACGCCCTGAACAAGAATCAATTGAAAATATTTGCATATCTCTTAAGGAATATTTTTAATGAATTTTTGAAAATGAGGAAAGTCTGTGCACTTAGGCAGTGACTTAACTTTTTATTCAAAAAAGACCCCAAAAGTATCTTGGAATGTCTTGAAATTGTACACAGTCATAGTCAAGCATGCCCTGAACAAGAATCCGTTGAATATATTTGCATATCTCTTGAAGAATATTTTTAATGAACTTTTGAAAATCAGGAAAGCGATCCATGCACTTGGACATTCCAAGTATGTTGGAATGTTTTGAAATTGTACTCAGTCATAGTCAACGACGCCCTGAACAAGAATCCATTGAAAATATTTGCATATCGCTTAAGGAATATTTTTAATGAATTTTTGAAAATCAGGAAAGCGATCCATGCACTTAGGCAGTGACTTAACTTTTTCGTCAAAAAAGACCCCAAAAGTATCTTGGAATGTCTTGAAATTGTACACAGTCATAGTCAAGCATGCCCTGAACAAGAATCCGTTGAATATATTTGCATATCTCATGAAGAATATTTTTAATGAATTTTTGAAAATCCGGAAAGCGATCCATGCACTTGGACATTCCAAGTATGTTGGAATGTCTTGAAATTGTACTCAGTCATAGTCAACGACGCCCTGAACAAGAATCAATTGAAAATATTTGCATATCTCTTAAGGAATATTTTTAATGAATTTTTGAAAATGAGGAAAGTCTGTGCACTTAGGCAGTGACTTAACTTTTTATTCAAAAAAGACCCCAAAAGTATCTTGGAATGTCTTGAAATTGTACACAGTCATAGTCAAGCATGCCCTGAACAAGAATCCGTTGAATATATTTGCATATCTCTTGAAGAATATTTTTAATGAATTTTTGAAAATCAGGAAAGCGATCCATGCACTTGGACATTCCAAGTATGTTGGAATGTCTTGAAATTGTACTCAGTCATAGTCAACGATGCCCTGAACAAGTATCCGTTGAAAATATTTGCATATCGTTTAAGGAAGATTTTTAAAGAATTTCTGAAAATCAGGAAAGCGATCCATGCACTTAGGCAGTGACTTAACTTTTTCGTCAAAAAAGACCCCAAAAGTATCTTTGAATGTCTTGAAATTGTACTCAGTCATAGTCAACAACGCCCTGAACAAGAATCCATTGAAAATATTTGCATATCTCTTAAGGAATATTTTTAATGAATTTTTGAAAATGAGGAAAGTCTGTGCACTTAGGCAGTGACTTAACTTTTTATTCAAAAAAGACCCCAAAAGTATCTTGGAATGTCTTGAAATTGTACACAGTCATAGTCAAGCATGCCCTGAACAAGAATCTGTTGAATATATTTGCATATCTCTTGAAGAATATTTTTAATGAACTTTTGAAAATCAGGAAAGCGATCCATGCACTTGGACATTCCAAGTATGTTGGAATGTTTTGAAATTGTACTCAGTCATAGTCAACGATGGCCTGAACAAGAATCCGTTGAAAATATTTGCATATTGCTTAAGGAATATTTTTAATGAATTTTTGAAAATCAGGAAAGCGATCCATGCACTTAGGCAGTGACTTAACTTTTTATTCAAAAAAGACCCCAAAAGTATCTTGGAATGTCTTGAAATTGTACACAGTCATAGTCAAGCATGCCCTGAACAAGAATCCGTTGAATATATTTGCATATCTCTTGAAGAATATTTTTAATGAATTTTTGAAAATCCGAAAAGCGATCCATGCACTTGGACATTCCAAGTATGTTGGAATGTCTTGAAATTGTACTCAGTCATAGTCAACGACGCCCTGAACAAGAATCAATTGAAAATATTTGCATATCTCTTAAGGAATATTTTTAATGAATTTTTGAAAATGAGGAAAGTCTGTGCACTTCGGCAGTGACTTAACTTTTTATTCAAAAAAGACCCCAAAAGTATCTTGCAATGTCTTGAAATTGTACACAGTCATAGTCAAGCATGCCCTGAACAAGAATCCGTTGAATATATTTGCATATCTCTTGAAGAATATTTTAAATGAACTTTTGAAAATCAGGAAAGCGATCCATGCACTTGGACATTCCAAGTATGTTGGAATGTCTTGAAATTGTACTCAGTCATAGTCAACGACGCCCTGAACAAGAATCCGTTGAAAATATTTGCATATCGTTTAAGGAATATTTTTAAAGAATTTCTGAAAATCAGGAAAGCGATCCATGCACTTAGGCAGTGACTTAACTTTTTATTCAAAAAAGACCCCAAAAGTATCTTGGAATGTCTTGAAATTGTACACAGTCATAGTCAAGCATGCCCTGAACAAGAATCCGTTGAATATATTTGCATATCTCTTGAAGAATATTTTTAATGAACTTTTGAAAATCAGGAAATTGATCCATGCACTTGGACATTCCAAGTATGTTGGAATGTCTTGAAATTGTACTCAGTCATAGTCAACGACGCCCTGAACAAGAATCCGTTGAAAATATTTGCATATCGCTTAAGGAATATTTTTAATGAATTTTTGAAAATCAGGAAAGCGATCCATGCACTTAGGCAGTGACTTAACTTTTTCGTCAAAAAAGACCCCAAAAGTATCTTGGAATGTCTTGAAATTGTACACAGTCATAGTCAAGCATGCCCTGAACAAGAACCTGTTGAATATATTTGCATATCTCTTGAAGAATATTTTTAATGAATTTTTGAAAATCCGGAAAGCTATCCATGCACTTGGACATTCCAAGTAAGTTGGAATGTCTTGAAATTGTACTCAGTCATAGTCAACGACGCCCTGAACAAGAATCTATTGAAAATATTTGCATATCTCTTAAGGAATATTTTTAATGAATTTTTGAAAATGAGGAATTTCTGTGCACTTAGGCAGTGACTTAACTTTTTATTCAAAAAAGACCCCAAAAGTATCTTGGAATGTCTTGAAATTGTACACAGTCATAGTCAAGCATGCCCTGAACAAGAATCCGTTGAATATATTTGCATATCGCTTAAGGAATATTTTTAATGAATTTTTGAAAATCAGGAAAGCGATCCATGCACTTGGACATTCCAAGTATGTTGGAATGTCTTGAAATTGTACTCAGTCATAGTCAACGACGCCCTGAACAAGAATCCGTTGAAAATATTTGCATATCGCTTCAGGAATATTTTAAATGAATTTTTGAAAATCAGGAAAGCGATCCATACACTTAGGCAGTGACTTAACTTTTTCGTCAAAAAAGACCCCAAAAGTATCTTGGAATGTCTTGAAATTGTACACAGTCATAGTCAAGCATGCCCTGAACAAGAATCTGTTGAATATATTTGCATATCTCTTGAAGAATATTTTTAATGAATTTTTGAAAATCCGAAAAGTGATCCATGCACTTGGACATTCCAAGTATGTTGGAATGTCTTGAAATTGTACTCAGTCATAGTCAACGACGATCTGATCAAGAATCAATTGAAAATATTTGCATATCTCTTAAGGAATATTTTTAATGAATTTTTGAAAATGAGGAAAGTCTGTGCACTTAGGCAGTGACTTAACTTTTTATTCAAAAAGACCCCAAAAGTATCTTGGAATGTCTTGAAATTGTACACAGTCATAGTCAAGCATGCCCTGAACAAGAATCCGTTGAATATATTTGCATATCTCTTGAAGAATATTTTTAATGAATTTTTGAAAATCCGGAAAGTGATCCATGTACTTGGACATTCCAAGTATGTTGGAATGTCTTGAAATTGTACTCGGTCATAGTCAACGACGCCCTGAACAAGAATCCATTGAAAATATTTGCATATCTCTTAAGGAATATTTTTAATGAATTTTTGAAAATCAGGAAAGCGATCCATGCACTTAGGCAGTGACTTAACTTTTTCGTCAAAAAAGACCCCAAAAGTATCTTGGAATGTCTTGAAATTGTACACAGTCATAGTCAAGCATGCCCTGAACAAGAATCCGTTGAATATATTTGCATATCTCTTGAAGAATATTTTTAATGAACTTTTGAAAATCCGGAAAGCGATCCATGCACTTGGACATTCCAAGTATGTTGGAATGTCTTGAAATTGTACTCAGTCATAGTCAACGACGCCCTGAACAAGAATCCATTGAAAATATTTGCATATCTCTTTGAGGAATTGAGGAATTGAGGAAAGTCTGTGCACTTAGGCAGTGACTTAACTTTTTCGTCAAAAAAGACCCCAAAAGTATCTTGGAATGTCTTGAGGACCATAACTGACTGTGTGTGTGTGTGAGGACCATAACTGACTGTGTGTGTGTGTCTCAGTGTTCCTTCGAGATGCTTCATGAAGGAGAAAACCTGAGGATGGACTGTGTGAGCTGCAAGAAGAGCACCTGCAGTCAGTGTGGATCAGCTGTAAGACACACACACACATATGTCTCTGATGTCTGTGATGTCTTTGATGTCTGTGATGTCTCTCTGATGTCACTGTGATGTCTCTGCGATGTCTTTGATGTCTGTGATGTCTCTGATGTCTTTGATGGCTTTGATGTTTTTGATGTCTCTGATGTCTCTGATGTCCTTGATGTCTTTGATGTGATGTCTATGATGTCTTTGATGTCTTTATGATGTCTGTGATGTCTTTGATGTCTGTGATGTCTGTGATGTCTTTGATGGCTTTGATGGCTTTGATGTCGTTGATGTCTCTGATGTCTCTGATGTCTCTGATGTCCTTGATGTCTTTGATGTGATGTCTTTGATGTCTTTATGATGTCTTTGATCTCTTTATGATGTCTGTGATGTCTTTGATGTCTGTGATGTCTGTGATGTCCTTGATGTCTTTGATGTGATGTCTATGATGTCTTCGATGTCTTTATGATGTCTGTGATGTCTATTAATGTATGTGATGTCTTTGATGACTGTGATGTCTTTGATGTCTTTGATGTCTTTGATGTCTCTGATGTCTCTCTGATGTCTGTAATGTCTTTGATGTCTTTGATGTCTCTGATGTCTCTGATGTCCTTGATGTCTTTGATGTGATGTCTCTGATGTCTCTCTGATGTCTGTAATGTCTTTGATGTCTTTATGATGTCTGTGATGTCTTTTAATGTATGTGATGTCGTTGATGTCTTTGATGTCTTTGATGTGATGTCTATGATGTCTTTGATGTCTTTATGATGTCTGTGATGTCTTTTAATGTATGTGATGTCGTTGATGTCTTTGATGTCTTTGATGTCTTTGATGTCTCTGATGTCTCTCTGATGTCTTTGATGTCTTTGATGTCTTTGATGGCTTTGATGTATTTGATGTCTTTGATGTCTTTGATGTCTCTGATGTCCTTGATGTCCTTGATGTCTTTGATGTGATGTCTATGATGTCTTTGATGTCTTTATGATGTCTGTGATGTCTTTGATGTCTGTGATGTCTGTGATGTCCTTGATGTCTTTGATGTGATGTCTATGATGTCTTCGATGTCTTTATGATGTCTGTGATGTCTTTTAATGTATGTGATGTCTTTGATGACTGTGATGTCTTTGATGTCTTTGATGTCTTTGATGTCTCTGATGTCTCTCTGATGTCTGTAATGTCTTTGATGTCTTTGATGTCTTTGATGTCTTTGATGTCTTTGATGGCTTTGATGTCTTTGATGTCTTTGATGTCTCTGATGTCTCTGATGTCCTTGATGTCTTTGATGTGATGTCTATGATGTCTTTGATGTCTTCATGATGTCTGTGATGTCTTTGATGTCTGTGATGTCTGTGATGTCTGTGATGTCCTTGATGTCTTTGATGTGATGTCTATGATGTCTTTGATGTCTTTATGATGTCTGTGATGTCTTTTAATGTATGTGATGTCTTTGATGTCTTTGATGTCTTTGATGTCTTTGATGTCTCTGATGTCTCTCTGATGTCTGTAATGTCTTTGATGTCTTTGATGGCTTTGATGTCTTTGATGGCTTTGATGTCTCTGATGTCTCTGATGTCTCTGATGTCCTTGATGTCTTTGATGTCTTTATGATGTCTGTGATGTCTTTGATGTCTGTGATGTCTGTGATGTCTGTGATGTCCTTGATGTCTTTGATGTGATGTCTATGATGTCTTTGATGTCTTTATGATGTCTGTGATGTCTTTTAATGTATGTGATGTCTTTGATGACTGTGATGTCTTTGATGTCTTTGATGTCTCTGATGTCTCTCTGATGTCTGTAATGTCTTTGATGTCTGTGATGTCTTTCTGATGTCTTTGATGTCTTTCTGATGTCTGTGATGTCTGTGATGTCTTTTATGTCTCTGATGTCTCTCTGATGTCTCTCTGATGTCTCTGTGATGTCTCTGTGATGTCTCTGTGATGTCTCTCTGATGTCACTGTGATGTCTCTCTGATGTCTCTGTGATGTCTCTCTGATGTCTCTGTGATGTCACTGTGATGTCTCTGTGATGTCTCTCTGATGTCACTGTGATGTCTCTGTGATGTCTCTCTGATGTCTCTGTGATGTCTCTCTGATGTCTCCTGAGATGTCTCCTGAGATGTCTCTGTGATGTCTCTGTGATGTCTCTCTGATCTCTCTGATGTCTTTGATGTCTCCTCAGTGGTCTCCTGAACATCAGGGTTTGTCATGTGACCAGTTCAGACTGTTGCAGCAGCAGAACCAGCTTGGCTCCGCCCCCTTCAGTGACACCAGCATCGGTATCAACAGCATCACCTGACACACCTACTGACACACCCACTGACACACATACTGACATCTACTGACACACCCACTGACACCTACTGACACACCCACTGACACTGTAAAGTGTCATAGTCAAGCATGCCCTGAACAAGAATCCGTTGAATATATTTGCATATCTCTTGAAGAATATTTTTAATGAATTTTTGAAAATCCGAAAAGCGATCCATGCACTTGGACATTCCAAGTATGTTGGAATGTCTTGAAATTGTACTCAGTCATAGTCAACGACGCCCTGAACAAGAATCAATTGAAAATATTTGCATATCTCTTAAGGAATATTTTTAATGAATTTTTGAAAATGAGGAAAGTCTGTGCACTTAGGCAGTGACTTAACTTTTTATTCAAAAAAGACCCCAAAAGTATCTTGGAATGTCTTGAAATTGTACACAGTCATAGTCAAGCATGCCCTGAACAAGAATCCGTTGAATATATTTGCATATCTCTTGAAGAATATTTTTAATGAACTTTTGAAAATCAGGAAAGCGATCCATGCACTTGGACATTCCAAGTATGTTGGAATGTCTTGAAATTGTACTCAGTCATAGTCAACGACGCCCTGAACAAGAATCCGTTGAAAATATTTGCATATCGTTTAAGGAATTGTTACGATTCCACCTGCACCTTCTCCTCAATTTTATTATTAGTGTTGTTTTTATGGTTGCTGCTCTTTCCCTCTCCTCTGACTCTGCAGGGGGCGTGGCTGACCCAGTTCCCAGACACCGGTGATCATTTGCACCTGCGCGGCTCCTCCTCACCTGCACCAGATGTGTAATCAGCGGGGCTTAAAGGCGGAGCCATTTCTCCTCACCGGTGTCAGATCGTTTTCCAACTTACATGGGTAAAGACATGCTGCTAGCTCTCTCGCTGTACTTACCTAGCAAAGATACTTACCCGTTCATCTCCGCTCCAGGTCGTCACGTCTCCTGCTGGTCTTCAACTCCTTGGCTGTTCCGGTCTCCCTATTCTCCTGGGATCTCCTGTGCCACGTTCGTGAGTTGTTTCCGCTCTGGATTTCCGCCGACCTGCCGAGTCACCCCCGCAGTAGCTGCAAGGACAATTTTCCTCCCATCTCTCCATCTATCCCCTATCGCTTCCCACTTTTGGGAAGTCGTTTTATGTTACTCGTTTTTGTAAATAAATTTATATTGTTTTGAAATAGCCACCTCCGTCTCCGTCTGCTTTCGGGTCCACGCCACTAATCATTACAGGAATATTTTTAAAGAATTTCTGAAAATCAGGAAAGCGATCCATGCACTTAGGCAGTGACTTAACTTTTTCGTCAAAAAAGACCCCAAAAGTATCTTGGAATGTCTTGAAATTGTACACAGTCATAGTCAAGCATGCCCTGAACAAGAATCCGTTGAATATATTTGCATATCTCTTGAAGAATATTTTTAATGAATTTTTGAAAATCCGGAAAGCGATCCATGCACTTGGACATATCAAGTATGTTGGAATGTCTTGAAATTGTACTCGGTCATAGTCAACGACGCCCTGAACAAGAATCCATTGAAAATATTTGCATATCTCTTAAGGAATATTTTTAATGAATTTTTGAAAAGGAGGAAAGTCTGTGCACTCAGGCAGACTTAACTTTTTATTCAAAAAAGACCCCAAAAGTATCTTGGAATGTCTTGAAATTGTACACAGTCATAGTCAAGCATGCCCTGAACAAGAATCCGTTGAATATATTTGCATATCTCTTGAAGAATATTTTTATAGAATTTTTGAAAATCCGGAAAGCGATCCATGCACTTGGACATTCCAAGTATGTTGGAATGTCTTGAAATTGTACTCGGTCATAGTCAACGACGCCCTGAACAAGAATCCATTAAAAATATTTGCAAATCTCTTAAGGAATATTTTTAATGAATTTTTGAAAAGGAGGAAAGTCTGTGCACTTAGGCAGTGACTTAACTTTTTATTCAAAAAAGACCCCAAAAGTATCTTGGAATGTCTTGAAATTGTACACAGTCATAGTCAAGCATGTCCTGAACAAGAATCCGTTGAATATATTTGCATATCTCTTGAAGAATATTTTTATAGAACTTTTGAAAATCAGGAAAGCGATCCATGCATTTGGACATTCCAAGTATGTTGGAATGTCTTGAAATTGTACTCAGTCATAGTCAACGACGCCCTGAACAAGTATCCGTTGAAAATATTTGCATATCGCTTAAGGAATATTTTTAATGAATTTTTGAAAATCAGGAAAGCGATCCATGCACTTAGGCAGTGACTTAACTTTTTCGTCAAAAAAGACCCCAAAAGTATCTTGGAATGTCTTGAAATTGTACACAGTCATAGTCAAGCATGCCCTGAACAAGAACCTGTTGAATATATTTGCATATCTCTTGAAGAATATTTTTAATGAATTTTTGAAAATCCGGAAAGCTATCCATGCACTTGGACATTCCAAGTAAGTTGGAATGTCTTGAAATTGTACTCAGTCATAGTCAACGACGCCCTGAACAAGAATCTATTGAAAATATTTGCATATCTCTTAAGGAATATTTTTAATGAATTTTTGAAAATGAGGAATTTCTGTGCACTAAGGCAGTGACTTAACTTTTTATTCAAAAAAGACCCCAAAAGTATCTTGGAATGTCTTGAAATTGTACACAGTCATAGTCAAGCATGCCCTGAACAAGAATCCGTTGAATATATTTGCATATCGCTTAAGGAATATTTTTAATGAATTTTTGAAAATGAGGAAAGTCTGTGCACTTAGGCAGTGACTTAACTTTTTATTCAAAAAAGACCCCAAAAGTATCTTGGAATGTCTTGAAATTGTACACAGTCATAGTCAAGCATGCCCTGAACAAGAATCCGTTGAATATATTTGCATATCTCTTGAAGAATATTTTTAATGAACTTTTGAAAATCAGGAAAGCGATCCATGCACTTGGACATTCCAAGTATGTTGGAATGTCTTGAAATTGTACTCAGTCATAGTCAACGACGCCCTGAACAAGAATCCGTTGAAAATATTTGCATATCGTTTAAGGAATATTTTTAAAGAATTTCTGAAAATCAGGAAAGCGATCCATGCACTTAGGCAGTGACTAAACTTTTTTGTCAAAAAAGACCCCAAAAGTATCTTGGAATGTCTTGAAATTGTACACAGTCATAGTCAAGCATGCCCTGAACAAGAATCCGTTGAATATATTTGCATATCTCTTGAAGAATATTTTTAATGAACTTTTGAAAATCAGGAAAGCGATCCATGCACTTGGACATTCCAAGTATGTTGGAATGTCTTGAAATTGTACTCAGTCATAGTCAACGACGCCCTGAACAAGAATCCGTTGAAAATATTTGCATATCGTTTAAGGAATTGTTACGATTCCACCTGCACCTTCTCCTCAATTTTATTATTAGTGTTGTTTTTGTGGCTGCTGCTCTTTCCCTCTCCTCTGACTCTGCAGGGGGCGTGGCTGACCCAGTTCCCAGACACCGGTGATCATTTGCACCTGCGCGGCTCCTCCTCACCTGCACCAGATGTGTAATCAGCGGGGCTTAAAGGCGGAGCCATTTCTCCTCACCGGTGTCAGATCGTTTTCCAACTTACATGGGTAAAGACATGCTGCTAGCTCTCTCGCTGTACTTACCTAGCAAAGATACTTACCCGTTCATCTCCGCTCCAGGTCGTCACGTCTCCTGCTGGTCTTCAACTCCTTGGCTGTTCCGGTCTCCCTATTCTCCTGGGATCTCCTGTGCCACGTTCGTGAGTTGTTTCCGCTCTGGATTTCCGCCGACCTGCCGAGTCACCCCCGCAGTAGCTGCAAGGACAATTTTCCTCCCATCTCTCCATCTATCCCCTATCGCTTCCCACTTTTGGGAAGTCGTTTTATGTTACTCGTTTTTGTAAATAAATTTATATTGTTTTGAAATAGCCACCTCCGTCTCCGTCTGCTTTCGGGTCCACGCCACTAATCATTACAGGAATATTTTTAAAGAATTTCTGAAAATCAGGAAAGCGATCCATGCACTTAGGCAGTGACTTAACTTTTTCGTCAAAAAAGACCCCAAAAGTATCTTGGAATGTCTTGAAATTGTACACAGTCATAGTCAAGCATGCCCTGAACAAGAATCCGTTGAATATATTTGCATATCTCTTGAAGAATATTTTTAATGAATTTTTGAAAATCCGGAAAGCGATCCATGCACTTGGACATTCCAAGTATGTTGGAATGTCTTGAAATTGTACTCGGTCATAGTCAACGACGCCCTGAACAAGAATCCATTGAAAATATTTGCATATCTCTTAAGGAATATTTTTAATGAATTTTTGAAAAGGAGGAAAGTCTGTGCACTTAGGCAGTGACTTAACTTTTTTGTCAAAAAAGACCCCAAAAGTATCTTGGAATGTCTTGAAATTGTACACAGTCATAGTCAAGCATGTCCTGAACAAGAATCCGTTGAATATATTTGCATATCTCTTGAAGAATATTTTTATAGAACTTTTGAAAATCAGGAAAGCGATCCATGCATTTGGACATTCCAAGTATGTTGGAATGTCTTGAAATTGTACTCAGTCATAGTCAACGACGCCCTGAACAAGAATCCGTTGAAAATATTTGCATATCGCTTAAGGAATATTTTTAATGAATTTTTGAAAATCAGGAAAGCGATCCATGCACTTAGGCAGTGACTTAACTTTTTCGTCAAAAAAGACCCCAAAAGTATCTTGGAATGTCTTGAAATTGTACACAGTCATAGTCAAGCATGCCCTGAACAAGAACCTGTTGAATATATTTGCATATCTCTTGAAGAATATTTTTAATGAATTTTTGAAAATCCGGAAAGCTATCCATGCACTTGGACATTCCAAGTAAGTTGGAATGTCTTGAAATTGTACTCAGTCATAGTCAACGACGCCCTGAACAAGAATCTATTGAAAATATTTGCATATCTCTTAAGGAATATTTTTAATGAATTTTTGAAAATGAGGAATTTCTGTGCACTTAGGCAGTGACTTAACTTTTTATTCAAAAAAGACCCCAAAAGTATCTTGGAATGTCTTGAAATTGTACACAGTCATAGTCAAGCATGCCCTGAACAAGAATCCGTTGAATATATTTGCATATCGCTTAAGGAATATTTTTAATGAATTTTTGAAAATGAGGAAAGTCTGTGCACTTAGGCAGTGACTTAACTTTTTATTCAAAAAAGACCCCAAAAGTATCTTTGAATGTCTTGAAATTGTACACAGTCATAGTCAAGCATGCCCTGAACAAGAATCCGTTGAATATATTTGCATATCTCTTAAGGAATATTTTTAATGAATTTCTGAAAATGAGGAAAGTCTGTGCACTTAGGCAGTGACTTAACTTTTTATTCAAAAAAGACCCCAAAAGTATCTTGGAATGTCTTGAAATTGTACACAGTCATAGTCAAGCATGCCCTGAACAAGAACCTGTTGAATATATTTGCATATCTCTTGAAGAATATTTTTAATGAATTTTTGAAAATCCGGAAAGCTATCCATGCACTTGGACATTCCAAGTAAGTTGGAATGTCTTGAAATTGTACTCAGTCATAGTCAACGACGCCCTGAACAAGAATCTATTGAAAATATTTGCATATCTCTTAAGGAATATTTTTAATGAATTTTTGAAAATGAGGAATTTCTGTGCACTTAGGCAGTGACTTAACTTTTTATTCAAAAAAGACCCCAAAAGTATCTTGGAATGTCTTGAAATTGTACACAGTCATAGTCAAGCATGCCCTGAACAAGAATCCGTTGAATATATTTGCATATCGCTTAAGGAATATTTTTAATGAATTTTTGAAAATGAGGAAAGTCTGTGCACTTAGGCAGTGACTTAACTTTTTATTCAAAAAAGACCCCAAAAGTATCTTTGAATGTCTTGAAATTGTACACAGTCATAGTCAAGCATGCCCTGAACAAGAATCCGTTGAATATATTTGCATATCTCTTAAGGAATATTTTTAATGAGTTTCTGAAAATGAGGAAAGTCTGTGCACTTAGGCAGTGACTTAACTTTTTATTCAAAAAAGACCCCAAAAGTATCTTGGAATGTCTTGAAATTGTACACAGTCATAGTCAAGCATGCCCTGAACAAGAATCCGTTGAATATATTTGCATATCTCTTGAAGAATATTTTTAATGAACTTTTGAAAATCAGGAAAGCGATCCATGCACTTGGACATTCCAAATATGTTGGAATGTCTTGAAATTGTACTCAGTCATAGTCAACGACGCCCTGAACAAGAATCAATTGAAAATATTTGCATATCGCTTAAGGAATATTTTTAATGAATTTTTGAAAATCAGGAAAGCGATCGATGCACTTAGGCAGTGACTTAACTTTTTTGTCAAAAAAGACCCCAAAAGCATCTTGGAATGTCTTGAAATTGTACACAGTCATAGTCAAGCATGCCCTGAACAAGAATCCGTTGAATATATTTGCACATCTCTTGAAGAATATTTTTAATGAATTTTTGAAAATCCGGAAAGCGATCCATGCACTTGGACATTCCAAGTATGTTGGAATGTCTTGAAATTGTACTCAGTCATAGTCAACGACACCCTGAACAAGAATCAGTTGAAAATATTTGCATATCTCTTAAGGAATATTTTTAATGAATTTTTGAAAATCCGGAAAGCGATCCATGCACTTGGACATTCCAAGTATGTTGGAATGTCTTGAAATTGTACTCAGTCATAGTCAACGACACCCTGAACAAGAATCCGTTGAAAATATTTGCATATCGCCTAACAAATATTTTAAATGAATTTTTGAAAATCAGGAAAGCGAACCATGCACTTACGCAGTGACTTAACTTTTTTGTCAAAAAAGACCCCAAAAGTATCTTGGAATGTCTTGAAATTGTACACAGTCATAGTCAAGCATGCCCTGAACAAGAATCCGTTGAATATATTTGCATATCTCTTAAAGAATATTTTTAATGAACTTTTGAACATGACATAGTTTGGCATGGGTTAACCCATGTCATGACAAACATGACATGTTTGTCCACTAGAGGGCAGTTTGAAGAACCAAGCAGCCATGAATCAGATTTGACCTTACTTGTAATGTCAAACTTGTCCACTGGAGGGCAGTTGAAATAATTAAGTATCCATACATCAAATTTGAGCTTACATGTAATGACACCTTTATCCACTAAAGGGCAGTTCCAAGAATTTAGCATGCCATAAATCAGATTTGAGCTTACATGTAATGACACATTTGTCCACCAGAGGGCAGTCTGACCAATCCAGCAGCCATAAATCAGATTTGACCTTACTTGCAATGTCAAACTTGTCCACTAGAGGGCAGTTGAAATAATTAGGTATCCATACATCAAATTTGAGCTTACATGTAATGACACCTTTATCCACTAGAGAGCAGTCTGAAGAATTTAGCATGCCATAAATCAGATTTGAGCTTACATGTAATGACACCTTTATCCACTAGAGAGCAGTCTGAAGAATTTAGCATGCCATAAATCAGATTTGAGCTTACATGTAGTGACACATTTGTCCACCAGAGGGCAGTCTGACCAATCCAGCAGCCATAAATCAGATTTGACCTTACTTGTAATGTCAAACTTGTCCACTAGATGGCAGTTGAAATAATTAAGCAGCTATAAATCAGATTTGACATAACATATAATGACATGTTTGTCCACCAGAGGGCAGTTGAAATAATTTAGTATCCATAAATCAAATTTGAGCGTGCATGTAATGACATGTTTATCCACCAGAGGGCAGTCTGAAGAATCCAGCAGCCAAAAGTCAAATTTGACCTTACATGTAATGACACCTTTATCCACTAGAGGGCAGTCTGAAGAATTTAACAGCCATAAATCAGATTTGAGCTTACATGTAATGACACATTTGTCCACCAGAGGGCAGTCTGACCAATCCAGCAGCCATAAATCAGATTTGACCTTACTTGTAATGTCAAACTTGTCCACTAGAGGGCAGTTGAAATAATTTATCAGCTATAAATCAAATTTGAGCGTGCATGTTATGACATGTTTATCCACCAGAGGGCAGTCTGAAGAATCCAGCAGCCAAAAGTCAAATTTGACCTTACATGTAATGACATCTTTTTCCACTAGAGGGCAGTCTGAAGAATTTAGCAGCCATAAATCAGATTTGACCTTACATGTAATAACACCTTTGTCCACCAGAGGGCAGTCTGACCAATCCAGCAGCCATAAATCAGATTTGACCTTACTTGTAATGTCAAACTTGTCCACTAGAGGGCAGTTGAAATAATTAGGTATCCATACATCAAATTTGAGCTTACATGTAATGACACCTTTATCCACTAGAGGGCAGTCCGAAGAATTTAGCATGCCATAAATCAGATTTGAGCTTACATGTAATGACACATTTGTCCACCAGAGGGCAGTCTGACCAATCCAGCAGCCAAAAATCAGATTTGACCTTACTTGTGATGTCAAACTTGTCCACTAGAGGGCAGTTGAAATAATTAAGCAGCTACAAATCAAATTTGAGCGTGCATGTAATGACATGTTTATCCACCAGAGGGCAGTCTGAAGAATCCAGCAGCCAAAAGTCAAATTTGACCTTACATGTAATGACACCTTTATCCACTAGAGGGCAGTCTGAAGAATTTAACAGCCATAAATCAGATTTGAGCTTACATGTAATGACACATTTGTCCACCAGAGGGCAGTCTGACCAATCCAGCAGCCATAAATCAGATTTGACCTTACTTGTAATGTCAAACTTGTCCACTAGAGGGCAGTTGAAATAATTTATCAGCTATAAATCAAATTTGAGCGTGCATGTAATGACATGTTTATCCACCAGAGGGCAGTCTGAAGAATCCAGCAGCCAAAAGTCAAATTTGACCTTACATGTAATGACATCTTTTTCCACTAGAGGGCAGTCTGAAGAATTTAGCAGCCATAAATCAGATTTGACCTTACATGTAATAACACATTTGTCCACCAGAGGGCAGTCTGACCAATCCAGCACCCATAAATCAGATTTGAACTTACTTGTAATGTCAAACTTGTCCACTAGAGGGCAGTTGAAATAATTAAGTATCCATACATCAAATTTGAGCTTACATGTAACGACATGTTTGTCCACTAGAGGGCAGTTTGAAGAACCCAGCAGCCATGAATCAGATTTGACCTTACTTGTAATGTCAAACTTGTCCACTAGAGGGCAGTTGAAATAATTAAGTATCCATACATCAAATTTGAGCTTACATGTAATGACACCTTTATCCACTAGAGGGCAATTTGAAGAACCCAGCAGCCATAAATCAGATTTGACCTTACATGTAATAACAACTTTGTCCACCAGAGAGCAGTCTGAATAATTCAGCAGCCATAAATCAAATGTGACCCTCCTTGTAAAAACACATTGGTTCACCAGGAAGCTGTTACACCATGTGAACCAATCCATTACCCATAATGCTTTGTGAAAACTTAAAAGTGAAGAAAACAGTGTCAGCCAATCGGCTTTTTCAGCCAATCAGCTGACGATCACAGAGAATACACATGGCTAATTATACGGAGAGAGAGTGTGTCGAATGTCCAGCGTATGTGTGCAGTGTGTGTGTGCAGTGTGTGTGTGTGCAGTGCGAAATTGAAGCGTGAATATCATCAAAGCAGTCATCATCAAAGCTTTGTTTGACAAAGGAAGACAAAGAGAAAAGGACAATAAGTCTGTGGCTGAGCAGCTTCTTCACGGACAAGGACAGCGAACGTACAGAGACTGCTGTGTGTGGACTGTTAGCATTTTAAGCTAGCGATCTTTATGCTAACGTGTTAGCAGACTTCATCGTCACAAAAACAACAAACAGATGATTATTCCGCGGCTGAAAGAGAGCAGGACACACACGGTAGTTGTCTGAGATGATGACATGACGCCAGCACCGCTCTATCTCCTATCGAATTGGACTTTTGGAGGCGAACAGACGTAAAACTGTTATGATCAGAGGCACTGAGGTTCTTATGGGGTGAGTTTTCCTTAACGTTGTTAATCGATGTTATGTTAGTGTTCATTCAAAGTCACATACAGACGCACATAGGGAAGCTGTCTTTTAATAATCCACTGTGCGTTTCATAACGCCGTTTGGCTACATTGTTATTAGCCATGCTTGCTTAGCTCGCTAGCTTAGCTCGCTAGCTCGGTACTGTATTATTACAATGAGAATGATGCGCACATCGAAACTTTTGTTCGGTCAGATGAGCGTATTATAAGCCGTAAGAGGAGCATGTCACGGCCCTCTTTGAGATTTTGTACACCCGCAGGTTCAGTTTGATAATTCAAATGCTTTGAGACGAAACTCCCGTGTTCGAAACCTAACATTGCATTGAATGATGTGTGAATGCCACACCTTTGCATGCATGAATCACACATGATTAACACAATGTGTGATGAACGTGTTAATTACACGTGCAATTCATGCACATAAAGGTGTGGCATTCACACATAATTCAAGCAATACTACTGATCAATCTATACTGATTCAGTGATTAAATGCCTTTTAACATGAACCATGATCTGAAATAAGTATTTTTTAATTTTTTTTCAGAATCCTGGGCATAAGGATTGGCATGTGAAGTTGCTGCCAACCCATGTGTCCAAGGCCTCAGTGTGGCGTCAATACATGAGGTCGGCTAAGGCTCTTGGTATGTGTATAAATTGATTTCTATACAATAGCCAAATGCTTATATAGACTGCAATATGTAATGTGTAAAATGTGAGTTTTTTGGAAAAATAAAATCATTATTTTCATTGTGGTTCTTGCTGTCAACAGGTAGTGGAACACAGCTCTGCTGAAAGTCGCCTCAATATTCCGCAGCTTGTTGGAACGGCAGATGGCAGAGTGATAGTAAAGACCATCGACTGGCAGACACATCTGAGTCCCTACTTTCAAAAGCTCCCACAGATCAAGAGTTATCAGAACTTTAGGTATTTATATTCAAAATTCTGCATTTTATGAATAAAAAAATCACGAATGAACATAATAGTGTTCCATGTGAACAGTGAGCCATGTTTTAAATATCCTGTTGTGTGCTTCTATTCTGTCACAGCTTTGATGCCAACAGACCAGGTGTGGTGCTTGCTCAAACTCACAGTGATGCAGAGCCTATCGAGTTTCAGCTACTGCGCAACCCAGGAGTTCTGCCCCCTGTTGACAGTCTCCCCGTCCTGGCCCCACCTGGACTGACCATGGACAGGCAGACGTATCTTTTTGAAAAAATCCGGCCTTTCTGTTCTGATGAGGCAAAATTCTTCACATGCCCAGCACCAAAGGTTACAGCACAGAAGAGGGTGCGTTTGTGATGTCATCATTTAGTCCGCATATCAACTGTGATGGACAGAGTGGGTACAGCCACATTGTGGGGGAGGAACTGGTATTGAAGATGATAATATAGTCCATGGTCTGGAAAATATTCCTTCACACACTTAGATATATTTTATTTCTTTATTTTAGTTCTATGCACCATATATCTGGAACAAACTCCCAGAAAACTGTAGGTCTGCTGAAACTCTCACCTCTTTTAAATCAAGAGTGAAGACTTTTCTGTTTGCCGCTGCATTTCAGTCATTTCCAATACTGCACTGTAACCTTTATTCCTTATATATACTCTTGATTTTATTTGTTATCTTTTTATTTTATTTGTATCTATTTAATTTTTTAATCTTAATCTTTAAATTTTACCTGCTTGTTTTTATTTTGATGTTATATCTGATTTTATAAATGTCTCTTTTCTATGCTTTTTAATGCTTTATGTAAAGCACTTTGAATTACCTTGTTGTTGAAATGTGCTATACAAATAAACTTGCCTTGCCTTGCCTTACATTGACATGAACTACATTCATTCCTTTTTTTTTTTTCCAAACTGCTACACTGTTACTGTCCTGTGGGCTAACAGACATCAGATGTCACTGACAGCTAGACTGGGTGGGGGGTTGTGACCATGTTAATGTCATGCAAATGAGCAGCTATTGGCCTGGCTCCTCAAGAGGGTCGAAATCTTTCAGGCTGAATTTCTCCCTAAAGCAGTTTGAGGAGTGTCTACATTCAAATGACCACATCTTCTTCAAAAATGATCAGATGGACATGGGTTTGACATTGTTGGAAAGCTTAGATATCACACTTTCGGAATCTGTAAATAACTCCAAATGTCCCGAAGTAGACATGTGAACCCTTTTGCCATGGCTGGACACAAATTTTCTGTTCCAGAATCGAGACCCGACATGGACCTTGTGATGGAACGGTCACGCCTGGTGTATGTCCAGGACAACATTGACGAACTCTGAACACCAGCTGTCAGAAGAGGATGAGTATTGTAAGTTGTTGTGTTTGCTGCGTTTGTCTCTGTTAATTTGTTTGTTGTTCCTAATCTGTTCCAGAATGGAGACCCAACATGGTCGACCTCGAGCCGGGGCTTGGTGGACGTTCTGGACAACTTCGACGAACTCTGAACACAGACTGTTGGAAGAGGATGAGTATGGTGATATTTTCGTTTGAGTTATTGTTGATCTCTACTTTCGTCTACAGTCGCCTCTTCCCTGATCTGGTCGGTGACTCCCACTGCACAAGAAGAACCTACAGTGGTGAGTATATCAGATTCCTTATGACATCAATGACAGTTTGATACTGCTTTTCAGTTTTGTTTTTCCTAATCTGTTTCAGAATGGAGACCCAAGGCTTGGTGGACTTCCTAGGTCCTTGACAACTTCAAACTCTAAACACTAGCTGTCGGAAGAGGATGAGTATTGTTAGTAGTTGTGTTTGCTGCTGCTTTTGTCTCTGTTAATTTGTTTGTTTTTCCTAATCTGTTCCAGAAGGGTGACCCAACATGGTCGACCTCAAGGTGGTGCTTGTTGGACGTTCTACCCTACAGTCGCATCTTCCCTGATCTCATCGGTGACTCCTACTGCACAAGAAGAACCTGCAGTGGTGAGTATATCAGATTCCTTTGGACATCAATGACAGTTTGATACTGCTTTTCAGTTTTGTTTTTCCTAATCTGTTCCAGAATGGAGACCCAACATGGTCGACCTCGAGGCGGTGCTTGGTGGACGTTCTGGACAACTTCGACGAACTCTGAACACAGATTGTCGGAAGAGGAGGAGAATGGTGATATTTATTTTTCTTTGCGTCATTGTTGTTGACTCAACTCAACTCAACTCAACTTTATTTATAGAGCGCTTTAGGCAGCTAAAGCTGGTACAAAGTGCTTAACAGTACAATAAATAAAACATGGCACATAAAACATAGGAGACAAAATAAAAACAATAAAACTATAAAACAGTAACAATGTTTAAATAATAAAAAAAACAATAAAACTATAAAACAATAAAAATGTTTAAACCATAAAACACTAAAACAAGAGCAGAGTCTCATGCTGAGTTGAACGCAGAAGAATAAAAATGTGTTTTAAGATGAGTTTTAAAAATGGACAGTGAGGGGGCCTGTCTAATATGAAGCGGGAGGGCGTTCCAAAGTTTGGGACCGGCAATGGAGAAAGCTCTTTCCCCTCTGAGCTTCCGTTTAGACCTCGGTACCTCCAGGAGCAGCTGGTCAGCTGACCTGAGGCACCGAGCAGGAGTGTAAGGATGGAGAAGCTCAGAGAGGTAAGGCGGGGCAAGACCATTTAAAGATTTAAAAACAAATAAAAGAATCTTAAAATGGACTCTAAAATGCACAGGCAGCCAGTGAAGGGAGGCCAAAATGGGAGTAATGTGCTCCCTCTTACGTGCTCCAGTTAAGAGGCGAGCAGCAGCGTTCTGGACCAACTGGAGACGTGAGAGGGAGGACTGGCTGACTCCAAGATAAAGAGCGTTACAGTAATCCAGCCGAGATGTAACAAAGGCATGGATTACTGTTTCAAAGTGCTTTTGTGAGAGAAAGGGCCTCACCTTTGCCAGCTGCCTGAGGTGAAAAAAGCTGGACTTTACTGTTGCCCCAATTTGCCGGTCCAATTTAAAATCACTGTCCATAATAAAACCTAAGTTTGTCACTAAAGGCTTCACATACGATGCCAAAGGGCCCAAATCAGCAGGGGGGGGTTCACTAGAGCCGCTAGGACCAAACATTATGACTTCCGTCTTCTTTTCATTAAATTTTAAAAAGTTCAGTGACATCCATGCTTTTATGTCATCAAGACATAATAGAAGTGGTTGCAGACAGGCATTTTTCTTACTCAGTGGGACATAAATCTGACTGTCGTCTGCATAAAAATGAAATGAGATGCCATGTTTTCTCAAGATGGAGCCCAGGGGAAGCAGATACAGGGAGAAGAGCAGGGGCCCTAAAATTGAGCCCTGTGGAACCCCATATGACAGTGGAGCAGAGCGGGACTCAGAGCCACCGAGGCGTACACACATAGATCTTCCCTCAAGATACGATCTAAACCACTTAAGGGCGCTACCACTAATGCCCACTAGGTGCTGCAAGCGTGCCACTAAAATATTGTGGTCCACAGTGTCAAACGCTGCAGTTAGGTCCAGCAGGACAAGGATCACAGAGTCTCCAGAATCAACCGTCAGGAGGATGTCATTGAACACTCTTAATAAAGCTGACTCTGTACTATGCCTTGTTTTAAAGCCAGACTGGAAAATCTCCAGAATATCATGCTCGTCCAGGAACGACTGCAACTGGGCGTGGACAACTTTTTCCAGGATCTTTGAAATAAAAGGCAGCTTGGAGATAGGTCTATAATTGGCTAGCATAACACGATCAAGGCCAGGTTTCTTAAGCAGGGGTTGTACAACAGCATGTTTAAAACATTGGGGGACAACACCAGAAGACAGACTGCTGTTAATAATGGCCAGGACTGACTGCCCTATACAAGGAAATACCTCTTTAAAAAAGTGAGGCGGGACAGTGTCACAGGGAGAGCCTGATGGCTTCATCTGGGCAACCACTTTTTCTAAGGCAATCAGAGACACGGGCTCAAACGAATCAAGCACAGCTGAGAAAAGCACACTGTCAGAGGGGTCAGACACAGGTGTGGTGATTAGAGCCCTTGTGGTAGCAACCTTATCAATGAAGAACTGCAGGAAGCTATTGCACATTTCAGGGGATTCCTCTGTGCACACAGGCTGAGGTGAGCCAAGAACAGACTCTATGGTTTTAAATAACACACGTGGGTTGTGAGAGTTTGATTCAATAATATTTGACAGGTGCTCTCTTCTGGACTCTTTGACAGTGCTCTGGTAGCAGCGCCAGCTGTCTTTTAGGATTTGGCGAGAAACCTGCAGCTTGTCCTTTTTCCACCTGCGTTCAGCTTTGCGGCAATCCTGTCTGGCTGCGCGAGTTCTCGCATTGAACCAGGGCTCAGGTTTAGCTTTGGGCTGCACGGTTTTAAATGGAGCCACAGAGTCCAATATGGTTCGGCAGGAGGAGTGAAACGAAGAACTGAGCACCTCCGTGTTTGGTAATAATTCAGAGGGGACACAGAGCTGGTTAAAGGCAGCAGAAAACTGGCCGGAAAACTGACCTCTACTTTTGTCTACAGTCGCCTCTTCCCTGATCTCATCGGTGACTCCCACTGCACAAGAAGAACCTACAGTGGTGAGTATATCAGATTCCTTTGAACATCAATGAAAGTTTGATGCTGCTTTTCAGTTTCGTTTTTCCTAATCTGTTTCAGAATGGAGACCCAAGGCTTGGTGGATTTCTGACGTCCAGGACAACTTTGAACATCTGAACACCAACTGTCAGAAGAAGATGAGTATTGTTGTTTTCTGCTGCTCTCGTCCCTTTTCATTATTTAGTTTTTTCCATTATTTTTTAAGTGTACAAAAATCACTATAGTCACAAAGCACTGAATACGATTCAAACACAGGTTGTTTTTTGATATATAAACAGACTCAGGGTTCAAGTTTGTTTCATTTTTGAAATGAAATGTTTGGTGTGGTTTAAGGAATATTTGGTTGTTATTAGACCCTGAGATGGGTCAGTGACTAGGAGAAACATTGATTTTGATGCATTATTACTTTTTTGTAGTAGCAGATCCAATGTAATCTTATTTTGTGATATATGATGGATTTTGAATCGGTCTCCGACTACAAGTAAAACATTTTTTTCCTACTAACCCAATTATAGCCTGGTTTTGTTTTAAGATGAATAAACATACAATAATAGTTTGAACCTGAAAAACATTTATTTTGCAAAGGACACTGAATGATGAACACTTAAATATGAACATTGAATATGAAACATGGGGCAGTTTGGTGTGTTGTTGGCGATGGGGAGAAGGGAAAAGATGGAGATGGTGAGTGAGTTCATCATGTGTGAATGTGAGAGTTCAGCTCAGGTGGAGCAGAGACTCCAAATCTCGCTCGTTCACTCGCAGTCACGCTCGCTCGCTCACTCTCGCTCGCTCACTCACTCACAGTCACTCACTCACTCTCGCTCGCTCGCTCACTCACTCACAGTCACTCACTCACTCTCGCTCGCTCGCTCCCTCACTCCCTCACTCCCTCACTCAGTCACACATGATGCACTCACTCACCATCTCTCTTCCTTTCTCCCCATCTCCAACAACACACCCAACTGCCCCATGTTTCATATTCAATGTTTATATTTCAGTCTTCATCATTCAGGGTCGTCTTTGCAAAATAAATATTTGTTCAGGTTGAACCTATTCTTGTTTATTTATCTTAAAACAAAACAGGGTAATAATTATTTAGTAGGAAAAAAAGTTTGCTTTTATAAGGAGACGATTCAAAATCCATCATATCACAAGATTATTAAATTGCATCTGCCACTACAGAAACTAACAATGCATCAAAATCAATGTTTTCTTCCAATCACTGACCATCTCAGGGCCTGATAATAATAAATAGTCCTTGAAAGGTATTTTATGATTGATTGGAAAGGATTGTAGTTTTTTTGTTGATTTAAAGAGTTGCATAAACATTATGGCCTTTAAAGGGTTAGAATTTTAAAAATATAATTTCATGAGTATATCTCAGTCTGAAGTAGCGTTAAAAGAGTGACAATTTAAAGTTGAAAAAAATATGAACAATATTTTTGTAGGAGACTGTTTTTAGAAAAATCTGACATTGCAAAAAATAAGAATGCATCAGAATCAAAAGTTATTGTAGTTTTTTTTTCCCAATAAAAACAGTGTAGTTGCGTAAACAATATGGCCTTTAAAAGGTGAACCTTTTAAAAATAATATTTTTTAAAGGTTCACCTTTTAAAAATATTAATATTTGATATGCATATTTCAGGATGAAGTAGCTTCAAAAGACTGACTCATTTAAAGTGGAAATAAATATTAAGATATTTTTACAGCAGTTTTTGGCAAGGGGCCGTTTTCTGCAACAAGGAACAAATGAGGGGGTTAGGGTTAGCTAACCTTAGTTAGTTATCCCCAAAACACCTGGTTCAGGTGCACAGGTTATCAGAGTTCTGCAGAGCTCGTTAACCACTTCCACTACACAAGAACCTACAGTGGTGAGTATATTAGACTCCTTTTGACATCAATGACACTTTGCTACTGCTTTTCAGTTTTGTTTTTCCTAATCTGTTCCAGAATTGAGACCCTAACACTTGGTGGACTTCTTACGTCCTGGACAACTTAGACGAACTCTGAACACCGGCTGTCAAAACAAGATGAGTGTTTTTTTGTTTGTGTCAATATGCACTTCTACTTTGGTCTGTCGTTTCATCTTCCTGTGTTGTCGTTGTTACACAAATGTGTACACTTAGCAAAACTTAGTTGACAGTAAACGGGTGCAGGTGTCGGAGGATTGATAACTCTGATTGGACGGAACTCTCCATACGTGACAGCAAAACAAAAATCTGCTCACAAGGATGGACAAACTGGAATCATGGCTTGGAAATGCAAAAGTAACTTTCTGGACAACTTTGTCAACACGATGATGCAGCAAATGGAGGAATTCATTCACCTCAGTGAATCTACTCTTGGAAAATGGATGGATCTGCATGATGATCTTTGAGGAAATGGGATCAGTGGATTCAAAACCTGGAGGAACGGAACACAAGAATCTGAAAAAACCCCAACATGAACTGCACAAAATGGCCTCCTTGTGGTCGTCCAACCAAAACCACTGACTAACAAAAGTTACCACCTCTTGTCCTTTCTGTTCCCCTCCCATTCCCCCCAACCGGTCGAGGCAGACGGCCGCACACTTTGAGTCTGGTTCTGCCAGAGATTTCTTCCTGTTAAAAGGGAGTTTTTTCTCTCCACTGTTGCCACGATTGCTTGCTCATTGTGTGAATTGTTGGGTTTCTCTTCTCTCTAATATTATGAATGATTTAAAAAAAAAAAAAAAAAAAAAAGGAGTGCAAGTCCGACTGTCACCTCCACGTGGTGCACTCTGGGTAACGCTAACGACGGCGGCAAACGATAAGTTTACCCGGACATTTGTGACTTATTTGAAAAGTTGATCTTTTTGAGTAAATGTTAATGTGTAGAATGTGTTTGAATGTTTGTCATTGTTGTGACGATAGTCAAGTTAATTTTCACTTCATGTGTTTTCATGTGTCCAGAAACGGCAGCAAAACATGGACTGGATTTCACCGACTGGACTTGATGTGGTTTCCCTGTGAGTCGACAAACTCATTTATTTCCTTGCTGTCCTTTTATTGCTTTCCTTTTCTCTTTCCTTCCATTCTTTTTCATGTCTTTCAGCCCTTTCTTTTTGCCATTTCCTCCATCCCTGTGTTCTCTCCTTCTCTAATGGACTTTATTGCTTCCTTCCTTTTTCTGATTAAATGAGGTTTTAGTCCAACCAGCAGGGGGCGTCACAGCCACTTCAGCCTCAGTGGGTGAAGCTGAGTCTTTTTTCTTTTCCATTTCTAATTCACAGTGTAAGTGGGGTTTAAAGCCAACAGGGTTTATGAAGAATAAGTTCTTGTTTTTATTGTTATTTAAAGCTAACTGTATTTTCTTCTCTGTATTGTTTTATTGCGTTGAAGAAAAGAGCCTGTGATTGTTTGACTTTAATTTCTACTTAACCTTTATATGTTTCTTTGATGCCGTTTTGTTTCTTTTCTGCTTTGTGTTGATGTTTTTTCCATCTTGAATCTTTTGTGTTAAATAAATAAATAAGTCACTTATTTGAAGTCTCTCGCTCTTTCACTCACACTCACTCTGCTGAACTGGCTGAACAAATGTGTGCCACAGTCTGGCCCTCGGTGAAACTCTGTATGGCCTGAACCCTGAATGTTTTCTCAAGTTATTTATGGGCTGGCAGTGACTTGAATTCAGCAGCTTTGAATACATTTTTCATCTACACGTAATGTCACCTTTGTCCACTGGAGGTCAGGTTTTTGCAGTTCTGTTTTATGATGAATTATTTATGGCCTGGCAGGGTCTTAAACATAAAAAAACTGTTTCCCTCACAAAAGTTACTATTTATTTCACCAGTTTAGCAGCTCTAAATCTCATGTGACCTTACATGTAATGTCAAACGTGTCCACCAGAGGGCAGTTTCAACATGTAAACACATTTCAAGATCCTCTTCACCACCTACAAATCCTTCTTACCTTCAGACCTCCTCCATCGCCCCATTCACTCACACCGAACACGCTACACCGTCAAACATCTGTGTAGCCCCAGTTAAGCCCCTCAAGCATTTTATTTTAGATTTTATAAAATATATAATATAGATATATGTTTTTTTGAAGTTTAACATTTAAAAAGTTCAAGTAGCCATTCTGTTCCAATCCAATCCCTGTGTGTGTGAGTAAGAATGGAATAGGTGAGGGCGGGTCGCTACGGTAACTGTGGAGCTTCGGGCGCTGTCCGTGGTGCTGAAAGGCTGCTTTGTTGGATGAGTGTGTGACTTTGTTTTCTTTTTTTTCCCTCTACATGTAAAGTGACTTTTGTGATAGAGGAGGGAAGTGTGATGGAGCCTTGAGGGATTCTGGACTCGTCACCAGGCTCGCTTCTCCTCGGCCTCAAATCTCCACGGACCTGAAACACAAGGAAAAGCAGCTGAAGCCACTTTCACTCATGACAATCCATCATTATTGAGTCACTGTGATGAAAGGAAGAAACTGTAGGGATGTTTTTAAGGTAGAACATTAGCTGAAAGGATGTTGTCGATGAATTCGTTCTTCATTGATGAAGCAGAGCATGAGAGAGAATAGATCAAAGCAGGAGAAACATCTTCTACATACGTAGAGTAAGATTAGAAGTAAGAGGAAGATTCTATTGAATAATATCTCAAATATCCAATGCCTTACCTGAACATTACTGGGCTCAGAGATGGAGAAGCTGGTCTCTTGAAAGTTGCTGCCATCTGCTGGTTTACCAGACAACGCCAGATCGGTCCTGCTGGATCTCAGTGCAGCATTTGATACGATAGATCATGAGATCCTGCTACATAGACTAGAACAAGATGTTGTGATTAGAGGATCTGCACTTGTCTGGTTCAAGTCCTATTTATGGGACAGATTTCAGTTTGTTAGTGTTAACGAGGACTACTCCATATTCACTAAGGTCAACTACGGAGTTCCTCAGGGTTCCGTGCTCGGACCTATTCTTTTTACCCTGTACATGCTGCCATTAGGCAACATTATCAGGAAACACAACATAGATTTCCATTGTTATGCAGACGACACCCAGCTATATGTATCTGTACGACCGGATGACCCAAACCCATCTATAAAACTCCAGGATTGTCTCATAGACATACAGACGTGGATGACTCTGAACTTTCTGATGCTTAACACAGAAAAAACTGAGGTCATGGTCCTTGGGCCAAAAGATATAAGAGCAGCACTTTTAAGTGGAGCTCTAAACCGAGGCAGTAACACTTCAGTCCCTTGCACTACAGTAAGGAACCTAGGAGTCCTGTTTGACCAGGATTTATCACTGGATGAACATATTAAGCATATATGTAGAACAGCCTTCTTCCACCTTCGCAACATTAAGACAATTAGAAATATTATATCACGACAAGACTCTGAGAAACTTATCCACGCCTTTATAACCTCTAGGCTGGATTACTGTAACTCCTTACTGTCTGGATGTCCTAGTAAGTCCTTGAGAAGCCTTCAACTGGTCCAGAACGCAGCAGCACGGATACTGACTGGAACCAGACGACGTGATTATACGACTCCTGTCTTGGCTTCTCTTCACTGACTCCCAGTGAAAAGTAGAATAGATTTTAAAATACTTCTACTCACATACAAGGCCCTGAATAATCAGGCACCTTCTTATATTTGTGACTTAATCACTTTATATCAACCCAATAGACCCTGAACTCAGGTCTACTGGTTATTCCTAAAATAACTAGAAGTAGAATCGGTGGTAGAACATTTATCTACCAGGCTCCTCTCCTGTGGAACCAACTTCTGCTTTCAGTCAGACAGTCTGACTCTGTCTCTGCCTTTAAGGTGAGACTGAAAACCTACCTTTTTAACATAGACTATAGTCGAAGCTAGATCAGGTATGTCCTGATTAGAATAGTCTATCTTATGCTGCCATAGGCTTAGACTGCTGGAGGAATTTCCCATCATGCACTTAGAATGAGCACACAGACTTTGCACGAGCCGCACTTTCTCTACCCCGTCCTCAATTTCTCAACCCTCACCACTTACCCGATGTCCCCCATGACATGTAGACCATAAATCCACATTTAGACCATAAATCCACATGTAGCACATAAATCCACATGTACACCATACATCCACATGTAGACCATAAATCCACATGTAGACCATAAATCCACATGTAGACCATAAATCCACATGTACACCATACATCCACATGTAGACCATACATCCACATGTACACCATAAATCCACATGTAGACCATAAATCCACATGTAGCACATAAATCCACATGTAGACCATAAATTCACATGTAGACCTTCTCTAACTGATGTTTAATCTCTTACAGTTCTGCTGACACCAGTGAACGACATGAGGTCAGGACAGGAAAGAGGACTCCGTCATCTTCAAGTCTCTGACCACAACAGCCTTCACGACAGGCTGTGACAGATGATCCTGGCATTTAAAGACTTTTCACTTTTTATTCTTTGTCATTGTGTATTGTATGTTTTTGGTAACATCTACTGCACGTCTGTCCGTCCAGGGAGTGGATCCCTCAACTGTGGTTCTCCTTAAGGTTTCTACCCTTTTCCCTGTTAGAAGAGTTTTTTCGCTGGTAGTTTTTCCTTACCCTGGTCGAAGGTCTAAGGACAGAGGATGTTACCAACCCTGTGAAGTCCCTGAGACAAACTATGTTTTGTAAACTGTGGGCTATACAAAAAATGATTGATTGATTGATTGATTTAACAGAAAAAAACCAAAAGTATCTTGGAATGTTTTGAAATTGTACACAGTCATAGTCAACGACACCCTGAACAAGAATCCGTTGAAAATATTTGCATATCTCTTAAGGAATATTTTTAATGAATTTTGGAAATCCATGCACTTAGGCAGTGACTTAACTTTTGATGTTTTTGGTTTGTTTTTAAAGCATTAAAGCTGCAGGAGTTCATCCATGTCTCCCAGTCGCTGGAAACAAACGTTTGGACACCATGGATCACACAGCAGAAAATAAGGTGAGACGGAGGAAACGATCCATTTGCCCTGATGCACTTAGTGACTTGAATTTTTTTTCAAAAAAGACCCCAAAAGTATCTTGGAATGTCTTGAAATTGTACACAGTCATAGTCAAGCATGCCCTGAACAAGAATCCGTTGAATATATTTGCATATCTCTTGAGGAATATTTTTAATGAATTTTTGAAAATCAGGAAAGCGATCCATGCACTGAGGCAGTGACTTAACTTTTGATGTTTTTGGGTTGTTTTTAAAGAATTAAAGCTGCAGGAGTTCATCCATGTCGTCCAGTCGCTGGAAACAAACGTTTGGACACCGTGGATCACACAGCAGGATATCAGGTGAGACGAAGGAAACGATCCATTTGCCCTGATGCGCTTAGTGACTTGACTTTTTTTTCAAAAAAAACCCCAAAAGTAAATTGGAATGTCTTGAAATTGTACACAGTCATAGTCAAGCATGCCCTGAACAAGAATCCGTTGAATATATTTGCATATCTCTTGAAGAATATTTTTAATGAATTTTTGAAAATCCGGAAAGCGATCCATGCACTTGGACATTCCAAGTATGTTGGAATGTCTTGAAATTGTACTCAGTCATAGTCAACGACACCCTGAACAAGAATCCGTTGAAAATATTTGCATATCGCTTAAGGAATATTTTAAATGAATTTTTGAAAATCAGGAAAGCGATCCATGCACTTAGGTAAGTGACTTAACTTTTTTGTCAAAAAAGACCCCAAAAGTATCTTGGAATGTCTTGAAATTGTACACAGTCATAGTCAAGCATGCCCTGAACAAGAATCCATTGAATATATTTGCATATCGCTTAAGGAATATTTTTAATGAATTTTTGAAAATCAGGAAAGCGATCCATGCACTTAGGCAGTGACTTAACTTTTTCGTCAAAAAAGACCCCAAAAGTATCTTGGAATGTCTTGAAATTGTACACAGTCATAGTCAAGCATGCCCTGAACAAGAATCCGTTGAATATATTTGCATATCTCTTGAAGAATATTTTTAATGAATTTTTGAAAATCCGGAAAGCAATCCATGCACTTGGACATTCCAAGTATGTTGGAATGTCTTGAAATTGTACTCAGTCATAGTCAACGACGCCCTGAACAAGAATCAATTGAAAATATTCGCATATCTCTTAAGGAATATTTTTAATGAATTTTTGAAAATCAGGAAAGCAATCCATGCACTTAGGCAGTGACTTAACTTTTTTGTCAAAAAAGACCCCAAAGGTATCTTGGAATGTCTTGAAATTGTACACAGTCATAGTCAAGCATGCCCTGAACAAGAATCCGTTGAATATATTTGCATATCTCTTGAAGAATATTTTTAATGAACTTTTGAAAATCAGGAAAGCGATCCATGCACTTGGACATTCCAAGTATGTTGGAATGTCTTGAAATTGTACTCAGTCATAGTCAACGACGCCCTGAACAAGAATCCGTTGAAAATATATGCATATCGCTTAAGGAATATTTTTAATGAATTTTTGAAAATCAGGAAAGCGATCCATGCACTTAGGCAGTGACTTAAATTTTTGTCAAAAAAGACCCCAAAAGTATCTTGGAATGTCTTGCAATTGTACACAGTCATAGTCAAGCATGCCCTGAACAAGAATCCATTGAATATATTTGCATATCGCTTAAGGAATATTTTTAATGAATTTTTGAAAATCAGGAAAGCGATCCATGCACTTAGGCAGTGACTTAACTTTTTCGTCAAAAAAGACCCCAAAAGTATCTTGGAATGTCTTGAAATTGTACACAGTCATAGTCAAGCATGCCCTGAACAAGAATCCTTTGAATATATTTGCATATCTCTTGAAGAATATTTTTAATGAACTTTTGAAAATCAGGAAAGCGATCCATGCACTTGGACATTCCAAGTATGTTGGAATGTCTTGAAATTGTACTCAGTCATAGTCAACGACGCCCTGAACAAGAATCCGTTGAAAATATTTGCATATCGTTTAAGGAATATTTTTAAAGAATTTCTGAAAATCAGGAAAGCGATCCATGCACTTAGGCAGTGACTTAACTTTTTCGTCAAAAAAGACCCCAAAAGTATCTTGGAATGTCTTGAAATTGTACACAGTCATAGTCAAGAATGCCCTGAACAAGAATCCGTTGAATATATTTGCATATCGTTTAAGGAATATTTTTAAAGAATTTCTGAAAATCAGGAAAGCGATCCATGCACTTAGGCAGTGACTTAACTTTTTCGTCAAAAAAGACCCCAAAAGTATCTTTGAATGTCTTGAAATTGTACACAGTCATAGTCAAGCATGCCCTGAACAAGAATCCGTTGAATATATTTGCATATCTCTTGAAGAATATTTTTAATGAATTTTTGAAAATCCGGAAAGCGATCCATGCACTTGGACATTCCAAGTATGTTGGAATGTCTTGAAATTGTACTCGGTCATAGTCAACGACGCCCTGAACAAGAATCCATTGAAAATATTTGCATATCTCTTAAGGAATATTTTTAATGAATTTTTGAAAATGATGAAAGTCTGTGCACTTAGGCAGTGACTTAACTTTTTATTCAAAAAAGACCCCAAAGGTATCTTGGAATGTCTTGAAATTGTACACAGTCATAGTCAAGCATGCCCTGAACAAGAATCCGTTGAATATATTTGCATATCTCTTGAAGAATATTTTTAATGAACTTTTGAAAATCAGGAAAGCGATCCATGCACTTGGACATTCCAAGTATGTTGGAATGTCTTGAAATTGTACTCAGTCATAGTCAACGACGCCCTGAACAAGAATCCGTTGAAAATATTTGCATATCGCTTAAGGAATATTTTTAATGAATTTTTGAAAATCAGGAAAGCGATCCATGCACTTAGGCAGTGACTTAACTTTTTCGTCAAAAAAGACCCCAAAAGTATCTTGGAATGTCTTGAAATTGTACACAGTCATAGTCAAGCATGCCCTGAACAAGAATCCGTTGAATATATTTGCATATCTCTTGAAGAATATTTTTAATGAATTTTTGAAAATCCGAAAAGCGATCCATGCACTTGGACATTCCAAGTATGTTGGAATGTCTTGAAATTGTACTCAGTCATAGTCAACGACGCCCTGAACAAGAATCAATTGAAAATATTTGCATATCTCTTAAGGAATATTTTTAATGAATTTTTGAAAATGAGGAAAGTCTGTGCACTTAGGCAGTGACTTAACTTTTTATTCAAAAAAGACCCCAAAAGTATCTTGGAATGTCTTGAAATTGTACACAGTCATAGTCAAGCATGCCCTGAACAAGAATCCGTTGAATATATTTGCATATCTCTTGAAGAATATTTTTAATGAATTTTTGAAAATCCGAAAAGCGATCCATGCACTTGGACATTCCAAGTATGTTGGAATGTCTTGAAATTGTACTCAGTCATAGTCAACGACGCCCTGAACAAGAATCAATTGAAAATATTTGCATATCTCTTAAGGAATATTTTTAATGAATTTTTGAAAATGATGAAAGTCTGTGCACTTAGGCAGTGACTTAACTTTTTATTCAAAAAAGACCCCAAAAGTATCTTGGAATGTCTTGAAATTGTACACAGTCATAGTCAAGCATGCCCTGAACAAGAATCCGTTGAATATATTTGCATATCTCTTGAAGAATATTTTTAATGAACTTTTGAAAATCAGGAAAGCGATCCATGCACTTGGACATTCCAAGTATGTTGGAATGTCTTGAAATTGTACTCAGTCATAGTCAACGACGCCCTGAACAAGAATCCGTTGAAAATATTTGCATATCGTTTAAGGAATATTTTTAAAGAATTTCTGAAAATCAGGAAAGCGATCCATGCACTTAGGCAGTGACTTAACTTTTTCGTCAAAAAAGACCCCAAAAGTATCTTGGAATGTCTTGAAATTGTACACAGTCATAGTCAAGCATGCCCTGAACAAGAATCCGTTGAATATATTTGCATATCTCTTGAAGAATATTTTAAATGAACTTTTGAAAATCAGGAAAGCGATCCATGCACTTGGACATTCCAAGTATGTTGGAATGTCTTGAAATTGTACTCAGTCATAGTCAACGACGCCCTGAACAAGAATCCGTTGAAAATATTTGCATATCGTTTAAGGAATATTTTTAAAGAATTTCTGAAAATCAGTAAAACGATCCATGCACTTAGGCAGTGACTTAACTTTTTCGTCAAAAAAGACCCCAAAAGTATCTTGGAATGTCTTGAAATTGTACACAGTCCTAGTCAAGAATGCCCTGAACAAGAATCCGTTGAATATATTTGCATATCTCTTGAAGAATATTTTTAATGAATTTTTGAAAATCCGGAAAGCGATCCATGCACTTGGACATTCCAAGTATGTTGGAATGTCTTGAAATTGTACTCGGTCATAGTCAACGACGCCCTGAACAAGAATCCATTGAAAATATTTGCATATCTCTTAAGGAATATTTTTAATGAATTTTTGAAAATGATGAAAGTCTGTGCACTTAGGCAGTGACTTAACTTTTTATTCAAAAAAGACCCCAAAGGTATCTTGGAATGTCTTGAAATTGTACACAGTCATAGTCAAGCATGCCCTGAACAAGAATCCGTTGAATATATTTGCATATCTCTTGAAGAATATTTTTAATGAACTTTTGAAAATCAGGAAAGCGATCCATGCACTTGGACATTCCAAGTATGTTGGAATGTCTTGAAATTGTACTCAGTCATAGTCAACGACGCCCTGAACAAGAATCCGTTGAAAATATTTGCATATCGCTTAAGGAATATTTTTAATGAATTTTTGAAAATCAGGAAAGCGATCCATGCACTTAGGCAGTGACTTAACTTTTTCGTCAAAAAAGACCCCAAAAGTATCTTGGAATGTCTTGAAATTGTACACAGTCATAGTCAAGCATGCCCTGAACAAGAATCCGTTGAATATATTTGCATATCTCTTGAAGAATATTTTTAATGAATTTTTGAAAATCCGAAAAGCGATCCATGCACTTGGACATTCCAAGTATGTTGGAATGTCTTGAAATTGTACTCAGTCATAGTCAACGACGCCCTGAACAAGAATCAATTGAAAATATTTGCATATCTCTTAAGGAATATTTTTAATGAATTTTTGAAAATGAGGAAAGTCTGTGCACTTAGGCAGTGACTTAACTTTTTATTCAAAAAAGACCCCAAAAGTATCTTGGAATGTCTTGAAATTGTACACAGTCATAGTCAAGCATGCCCTGAACAAGAATCCGTTGAATATATTTGCATATCTCTTGAAGAATATTTTTAATGAATTTTTGAAAATCCGAAAAGCGATCCATGCACTTGGACATTCCAAGTATGTTGGAATGTCTTGAAATTGTACTCAGTCATAGTCAACGACGCCCTGAACAAGAATCAATTGAAAATATTTGCATATCTCTTAAGGAATATTTTTAATGAATTTTTGAAAATGATGAAAGTCTGTGCACTTAGGCAGTGACTTAACTTTTTATTCAAAAAAGACCCCAAAAGTATCTTGGAATGTCTTGAAATTGTACACAGTCATAGTCAAGCATGCCCTGAACAAGAATCCGTTGAATATATTTGCATATCTCTTGAAGAATATTTTTAATGAACTTTTGAAAATCAGGAAAGCGATCCATGCACTTGGACATTCCAAGTATGTTGGAATGTCTTGAAATTGTACTCAGTCATAGTCAACGACGCCCTGAACAAGAATCCGTTGAAAATATTTGCATATCGTTTAAGGAATATTTTTAAAGAATTTCTGAAAATCAGGAAAGCGATCCATGCACTTAGGCAGTGACTTAACTTTTTCGTCAAAAAAGACCCCAAAAGTATCTTGGAATGTCTTGAAATTGTACACAGTCATAGTCAAGCATGCCCTGAACAAGAATCCGTTGAATATATTTGCATATCTCTTGAAGAATATTTTAAATGAACTTTTGAAAATCAGGAAAGCGATCCATGCACTTGGACATTCCAAGTATGTTGGAATGTCTTGAAATTGTACTCAGTCATAGTCAACGACGCCCTGAACAAGAATCCGTTGAAAATATTTGCATATCGTTTAAGGAATATTTTTAAAGAATTTCTGAAAATCAGTAAAACGATCCATGCACTTAGGCAGTGACTTAACTTTTTCGTCAAAAAAGACCCCAAAAGTATCTTGGAATGTCTTGAAATTGTACACAGTCCTAGTCAAGAATGCCCTGAACAAGAATCCGTTGAATATATTTGCATATCTCTTGAAGAATATTTTTAATGAATTTTTGAAAATCCGGAAAGCGATCCATGCACTTGGACATTCCAAGTATGTTGGAATGTCTTGAAATTGTACTCGGTCATAGTCAACGACGCCCTGAACAAGAATCCATTGAAAATATTTGCATATCTCTTAAGGAATATTTTTAATGAATTTTTGAAAATGATGAAAGTCTGTGCACTTAGGCAGTGACTTAACTTTTTATTCAAAAAAGACCCCAAAAGTATCTTGGAATGTCTTGAAATTGTACACAGTCATAGTCAAGCATGCCCTGAACAAGAATCCGTTGAATATATTTGCATATCTCTTGAAGAATATTTTTAATGAACTTTTGAAAATCAGGAAAGCGATCCATGCACTTGGACATTCCAAGTATGTTGGAATGTCTTGAAATTGTACTCAGTCATAGTCAACGACGCCCTAAACAAGAATCCGTTGAAAATATTTGCATATCGTTTAAGGAATATTTTTAAAGAATTTCTGAAAATCAGGAAAGCGATCCATGCACTTAGGCAGTGACTTAACTTTTTCGTCAAAAAAGACCCCAAAAGTATCTTGGAATGTCTTGAAATTGTACACAGTCATAGTCAAGAATGCCCTGAACAAGAATCCGTTGAATATATTTGCATATCTCTTGAAGAATATTTTTAATGAATTTTTGAAAATCCGGAAAGCGATCCATGCACTTGGACATTCCAAGTATGTTGGAATGTCTTGAAATTGTACTCGGTCATAGTCAACGACGCCCTGAACAAGAATCCATTGAAAATATTTGCATATCGCTTAAGGAATATTTTTAATGAATTTTTGAAAATGATGAAAGTCTGTGCACTTAGGCAGTGACTTAACTTTTTATTCAAAAAAGACCCCAAAGGTATCTTGGAATGTCTTGAAATTGTACACAGTCATAGTCAAGCATGCCCTGAACAAGAATCCGTTGAATATATTTGCATATCTCTTGAAGAATATTTTTAATGAACTTTTGAAAATCAGGAAAGCGATCCATGCACTTGGACATTCCAAGTATGTTGGAATGTCTTGAAATTGTACTCAGTCATAGTCAACGACGCCCTGAACAAGAATCCGTTGAAAATATTTGCATATCGCTTAAGGAATATTTTTAAAGAATTTCTGAAAATCAGGAAAGCGATCCATGCACTTAGGCAGTGACTTAACTTTTTCGTCAAAAAAGACCCCAAAAGTATCTTGGAATGTCTTGAAATTGTACACAGTCATAGTCAAGCATGCCCTGAACAAGAATCCGTTGAATATATTTGCATATCTCTTGAAGAATATTTTTAATGAATTTTTGAAAATCCGAAAAGTGATCCATGCACTTGGACATTCCAAGTATGTTGGAATGTCTTGAAATTGTACTCAGTCATAGTCAACGACGCCCTGAACAAGAATCAATTGAAAATATTTGCATATCTCTTAAGGAATATTTTTAATGAATTTTTGAAAATGATGAAAGTCTGTGCACTTAGGCAGTGACTTAACTTTTTATTCAAAAGACCCCAAAGGTATCTTGGAATGTCTTGAAATTGTACACAGTCATAGTCAAGCTTGCCCTGAACAAGAATCCGTTGAATATATTTGCATATCTCTTGAAGAATATTTTTAATGAACTTTTGAAAATCAGGAAAGCGATCCATGCACTTGGACATTCCAAGTATGTTGGAATGTCTTGAAATTGTACTCAGTCATAGTCAACGACGCCCTGAACAAGAATCCGTTGAAAATATTTGCATATCGTTTAAGGAATATTTTTAAAGAATTTCTGAAAATCAGGAAAGCGATCCATGCACTTAGGCAGTGACTTAACTTTTTCGTCAAAAAAGACCCCAAAAGTATCTTGGAATGTCTTGAAATTGTACACAGTCATAGTCAAGCATGCCCTGAACAAGAATCCGTTGAATATATTTGCATATCTCTTGAAGAATATTTTAAATGAACTTTTGAAAATCAGGAAAGCGATCCATGCACTTGGACATTCCAAGTATGTTGGAATGTCTTGAAATTGTACTCAGTCATAGTCAACGACGCCCTGAACAAGAATCCGTTGAAAATATTTGCATATCGTTTAAGGAATATTTTTAAAGAATTTCTGAAAATCAGTAAAACGATCCATGCACTTAGGCAGTGACTTAACTTTTTCGTCAAAAAAGACCCCAAAAGTATCTTGGAATGTCTTGAAATTGTACACAGTCCTAGTCAAGAATGCCCTGAACAAGAATCCGTTGAATATATTTGCATATCTCTTGAAGAATATTTTTAATGAATTTTTGAAAATCCGGAAAGCGATCCATGCACTTGGACATTCCAAGTATGTTGGAATGTCTTGAAATTGTACTCGGTCATAGTCAACGACGCCCTGAACAAGAATCCATTGAAAATATTTGCATATCTCTTAAGGAATATTTTTAATGAATTTTTGAAAATGATGAAAGTCTGTGCACTTAGGCAGTGACTTAACTTTTTATTCAAAAAAGACCCCAAAGGTATCTTGGAATGTCTTGAAATTGTACACAGTCATAGTCAAGCATGCCCTGAACAAGAATCCGTTGAATATATTTGCATATCTCTTGAAGAATATTTTTAATGAATTTTTGAAAATCCGAAAAGTGATCCATGCACTTGGACATTCCAAGTATGTTGGAATGTCTTGAAATTGTACTCAGTCATAGTCAACGACGCCCTGAACAAGAATCCGTTGAAAATATTTGCATATCGCTTAAGGAATATTTTTAAAGAATTTCTGAAAATCAGGAAAGCGATCCATGCACTTAGGCAGTGACTTAACTTTTTCGTCAAAAAAGACCCCAAAAGTATCTTGGAATGTCTTGAAATTGTACACAGTCATAGTCAAGCATGCCCTGAACAAGAATCCGTTGAATATATTTGCATATCTCTTGAAGAATATTTTTAATGAATTTTTGAAAATCCGAAAAGTGATCCATGCACTTGGACATTCCAAGTATGTTGGAATGTCTTGAAATTGTACTCAGTCATAGTCAACGACGCCCTGAACAAGAATCAATTGAAAATATTTGCATATCTCTTAAGGAATATTTTTAATGAATTTTTGAAAATGATGAAAGTCTGTGCACTTAGGCAGTGACTTAACTTTTTATTCAAAAAAGACCCCAAAGGTATCTTGGAATGTCTTGAAATTGTACACAGTCATAGTCAAGCATGCCCTGAACAAGAATCCGTTGAGTATATTTGCATATCTCTTGAAGAATATTTTTAATGAACTTTTGAAAATCAGGAAAGCGATCCATGCACTTGGACATTCCAAGTATGTTGGAATGTCTTGAAATTGTACTCAGTCATAGTCAACGACGCCCTAAACAAGAATCCGTTGAAAATATTTGCATATCGTTTAAGGAATATTTTTAAAGAATTTCTGAAAATCAGGAAAGCGATCCATGCACTTAGGCAGTGACTTAACTTTTTCGTCAAAAAAGACCCCAAAAGTATCTTGGAATGTCTTGAAATTGTACACAGTCATAGTCAAGAATGCCCTGAACAAGAATCCGTTGAATATATTTGCATATCTCTTGAAGAATATTTTTAATGAATTTTTGAAAATCCGGAAAGCGATCCATGCACTTGGACATTCCAAGTATGTTGGAATGTCTTGAAATTGTACTCGGTCATAGTCAACGACGCCCTGAACAAGAATCCATTGAAAATATTTGCATATCGCTTAAGGAATATTTTTAATGAATTTTTGAAAATTATGAAAGTCTGTGCACTTAGGCAGTGACTTAACTTTTTATTCAAAAAAGACCCCAAAGGTATCTTGGAATGTCTTGAAATTGTACACAGTCATAGTCAAGCATGCCCTGAACAAGAATCCGTTGAATATATTTGCATATCTCTTGAAGAATATTTTTAATGAACTTTTGAAAATCAGGAAAGCGATCCATGCACTTGGACATTCCAAGTATGTTGGAATGTCTTGAAATTGTACTCAGTCATAGTCAACGACGCCCTGAACAAGAATCCGTTGAAAATATTTGCATATCGCTTAAGGAATATTTTTAAAGAATTTCTGAAAATCAGGAAAGCGATCCATGCACTTAGGCAGTGACTTAACTTTTTCGTCAAAAAAGACCCCAAAAGTATCTTGGAATGTCTTGAAATTGTACACAGTCATAGTCAAGCATGCCCTGAACAAGAATCCGTTGAATATATTTGCATATCTCTTGAAGAATATTTTTAATGAATTTTTGAAAATCCGAAAAGTGATCCATGCACTTGGACATTCCAAGTATGTTGGAATGTCTTGAAATTGTACTCAGTCATAGTCAACGACGCCCTGAACAAGAATCAATTGAAAATATTTGCATATCTCTTAAGGAATATTTTTAATGAATTTTTGAAAATGATGAAAGTCTGTGCACTTAGGCAGTGACTTAACTTTTTATTCAAAAAAGACCCCAAAGGTATCTTGGAATGTCTTGAAATTGTACACAGTCATAGTCAAGCTTGCCCTGAACAAGAATCCGTTGAATATATTTGCATATCTCTTGAAGAATATTTTTAATGAACTTTTGAAAATCAGGAAAGCGATCCATGCACTTGGACATTCCAAGTATGTTGGAATGTCTTGAAATTGTACTCAGTCATAGTCAACGACGCCCTGAACAAGAATCCGTTGAAAATATTTGCATATCGTTTAAGGAATATTTTTAAAGAATTTCTGAAAATCAGGAAAGCGATCCATGCACTTAGGCAGTGACTTAACTTTTTCGTCAAAAAAGACCCCAAAAGTATCTTGGAATGTCTTGAAATTGTACACAGTCATAGTCAAGCATGCCCTGAACAAGAATCCGTTGAATATATTTGCATATCTCTTGAAGAATATTTTTAATGAATTTTTGAAAATCCGAAAAGTGATCCATGCACTTGGACATTCCAAGTATGTTGGAATGTCTTGAAATTGTACTCAGTCATAGTCAACGACGCCCTGAACAAGAATCCGTTGAAAATATTTGCATATCGCTTAAGGAATATTTTTAAAGAATTTCTGAAAATCAGGAAAGCGATCCATGCACTTAGGCAGTGACTTAACTTTTTCGTCAAAAAAGACCCCAAAAGTATCTTGGAATGTCTTGAAATTGTACACAGTCATAGTCAAGCATGCCCTGAACAAGAATCCGTTGAATATATTTGCATATCTCTTGAAGAATATTTTTAATGAATTTTTGAAAATCCGAAAAGTGATCCATGCACTTGGACATTCCAAGTATGTTGGAATGTCTTGAAATTGTACTCAGTCATAGTCAACGACGCCCTGAACAAGAATCAATTGAAAATATTTGCATATCTCTTAAGGAATATTTTTAATGAATTTTTGAAAATGATGAAAGTCTGTGCACTTAGGCAGTGACTTAACTTTTTATTCAAAAAAGACCCCAAAGGTATCTTGGAATGTCTTGAAATTGTACACAGTCATAGTCAAGCTTGCCCTGAACAAGAATCCGTTGAATATATTTGCATATCTCTTGAAGAATATTTTTAATGAACTTTTGAAAATCAGGAAAGCGATCCATGCACTTGGACATTCCAAGTATGTTGGAATGTCTTGAAATTGTACTCAGTCATAGTCAACGACGCCCTGAACAAGAATCCGTTGAAAATATTTGCATATCGTTTAAGGAATATTTTTAAAGAATTTCTGAAAATCAGGAAAGCGATCCATGCACTTAGGCAGTGACTTAACTTTTTCGTCAAAAAAGACCCCAAAAGTATCTTGGAATGTCTTGAAATTGTACACAGTCATAGTCAAGCATGCCCTGAACAAGAATCCGTTGAATATATTTGCATATCTCTTGAAGAATATTTTTAATGAACTTTTGAAAATCAGGAAAGCGATCCATGCACTTGGACATTCCAAGTATGTTGGAATGTCTTGAAATTGTACTCAGTCATAGTCAACGACGCCCTGAACAAGAATCCGTTGAAAATATTTGCATATCGTTTAAGGAATATTTTTAAAGAATTTCTGAAAATTAGGAAAGCGATCCATGCACTTAGGCAGTGACTTAACTTTTTCGTCAAAAAAGACCCCAAAAGTATCTTGGAATGTCTTGAAATTGTACACAGTCATAGTCAAGCATGCCCTGAACAAGAATCCGTTGAATATATTTGCATATCTCTTGAAGAATATTTTAAATGAACTTTTGAAAATCAGGAAAGCGATCCATGCACTTGGACATTCCAAGTATGTTGGAATGTCTTGAAATTGTACTCAGTCATAGTCAACGACGCCCTGAACAAGAATCCGTTGAAAATATTTGCATATCGTTTAAGGAATATTTTTAAAGAATTTCTGAAAATCAGTAAAACGATCCATGCACTTAGGCAGTGACTTAACTTTTTCGTCAAAAAAGACCCCAAAAGTATCTTGGAATGTCTTGAAATTGTACACAGTCCTAGTCAAGAATGCCCTGAACAAGAATCCGTTGAATATATTTGCATATCTCTTGAAGAATATTTTTAATGAATTTTTGAAAATCCGGAAAGCGATCCATGCACTTGGACATTCCAAGTATGTTGGAATGTCTTGAAATTGTACTCGGTCATAGTCAACGACGCCCTGAACAGGAATCCATTGAAAATATTTGCATATCTCTTAAGGAATATTTTTAATGAATTTTTGAAAATGATGAAAGTCTGTGCACTTAGGCAGTGACTTAACTTTTTATTCAAAAAAGACCCCAAAGGTATCTTGGAATGTCTTGAAATTGTACACAGTCATAGTCAAGCATGCCCTGAACAAGAATCCGTTGAATATATTTGCATATCTCTTGAAGAATATTTTTAATGAACTTTTGAAAATCAGGAAAGCGATCCATGCACTTGGACATTCCAAGTATGTTGGAATGTCTTGAAATTGTACTCAGTCATAGTCAACGACGCCCTGAACAAGAATCCGTTGAAAATATTTGCATATCGCTTAAGGAATATTTTTAAAGAATTTCTGAAAATCAGGAAAGCGATCCATGCACTTAGGCAGTGACTTAACTTTTTCGTCAAAAAAGACCCCAAAAGTATCTTGGAATGTCTTGAAATTGTACACAGTCATAGTCAAGCATGCCCTGAACAAGAATCCGTTGAATATATTTGCATATCTCTTGAAGAATATTTTTAATGAATTTTTGAAAATCCGAAAAGTGATCCATGCACTTGGACATTCCAAGTATGTTGGAATGTCTTGAAATTGTACTCAGTCATAGTCAACGACGCCCTGAACAAGAATCAATTGAAAATATTTGCATATCTCTTAAGGAATATTTTTAATGAATTTTTGAAAATGATGAAAGTCTGTGCACTTAGGCAGTGACTTAACTTTTTATTCAAAAAAGACCCCAAAGGTATCTTGGAATGTCTTGAAATTGTACACAGTCATAGTCAAGCTTGCCCTGAACAAGAATCCGTTGAATATATTTGCATATCTCTTGAAGAATATTTTTAATGAACTTTTGAAAATCAGGAAAGCGATCCATGCACTTGGACATTCCAAGTATGTTGGAATGTCTTGAAATTGTACTCAGTCATAGTCAACGACGCCCTGAACAAGAATCCGTTGAAAATATTTGCATATCGTTTAAGGAATATTTTTAAAGAATTTCTGAAAATCAGGAAAGCGATCCATGCACTTAGGCAGTGACTTAACTTTTTCGTCAAAAAAGACCCCAAAAGTATCTTGGAATGTCTTGAAATTGTACACAGTCATAGTCAAGCATGCCCTGAACAAGAATCCGTTGAATATATTTGCATATCTCTTGAAGAATATTTTTAATGAACTTTTGAAAATCAGGAAAGCGATCCATGCACTTGGACATTCCAAGTATGTTGGAATGTCTTGAAATTGTACTCAGTCATAGTCAACGACGCCCTGAACAAGAATCCGTTGAAAATGTTTGCATATCGCTTAAGGAATATTTTTAATGAATTTTTGAAAATCAGGAAAGCGATCCATGCACTTAGGCAGTGACTTAACTTTTTTGTCAAAAAAGACCCCAAAAGTATCTTGGAATGTCTTGAAATTGTACACAGTCATAGTCAAGCATGCCCTGAACAAGAATCCGTTGAATATATTTGCATATCTCTTGAAGAATATTTTTAATGAATTTTTGAAAATCCGAAAAGTGATCCATGCACTTGGACATTCCAAGTATGTTGGAATGTCTTGAAATTGTACTCAGTCATAGTCAACGACGCCCTGAACAAGAATCAATTGAAAATATTTGCATATCTCTTAAGGAATATTTTTAATGAATTTTTGAAAATGATGAAAGTCTGTGCACTTAGGCAGTGACTTAACTTTTTCGTCAAAAAAGACCCCAAAGGTATCTTGGAATGTCTTGAAATTGTACACAGTCATAGTCAAGCTTGCCCTGAACAAGAATCCGTTGAATATATTTGCATATCTCTTGAAGAATATTTTTAATGAACTTTTGAAAATCAGGAAAGCGATCCATGCACTTGGACATTCCAAGTATGTTGGAATGTCTTGAAATTGTACTCAGTCATAGTCAACGACGCCCTGAACAAGAATCCGTTGAAAATATTTGCATATCGTTTAAGGAATATTTTTAAAGAATTTCTGAAAATCAGGAAAGCGATCCATGCACTTAGGCAGTGACTTAACTTTTTCGTCAAAAAAGACCCCAAAAGTATCTTGGAATGTCTTGAAATTGTACACAGTCATAGTCAAGCATGCCCTGAACAAGAATCCGTTGAATATATTTGCATATCTCTTGAAGAATATTTTTAATGAACTTTTGAAAATCAGGAAAGCGATCCATGCACTTGGACATTCCAAGTATGTTGGAATGTCTTGAAATTGTACTCAGTCATAGTCAACGACGCCCTGAACAAGAATCCGTTGAAAATATTTGCATATCGTTTAAGGAATATTTTTAAAGAATTTCTGAAAATCAGGAAAGCGATCCATGCACTTAGGCAGTGACTTAACTTTTTCGTCAAAAAAGACCCCAAAAGTATCTTGGAATGTCTTGAAATTGTACACAGTCATAGTCAAGCATGCCCTGAACAAGAATCCGTTGAATATATTTGCATATCTCTTGAAGAATATTTTAAATGAACTTTTGAAAATCAGGAAAGCGATCCATGCACTTGGACATTCCAAGTATGTTGGAATGTCTTGAAATTGTACTCAGTCATAGTCAACGACGCCCTGAACAAGAATCCGTTGAAAATATTTGCATATCGTTTAAGGAATATTTTTAAAGAATTTCTGAAAATCAGTAAAACGATCCATGCACTTAGGCAGTGACTTAACTTTTTCGTCAAAAAAGACCCCAAAAGTATCTTGGAATGTCTTGAAATTGTACACAGTCCTAGTCAAGAATGCCCTGAACAAGAATCCGTTGAATATATTTGCATATCTCTTGAAGAATATTTTTAATGAATTTTTGAAAATCCGGAAAGCGATCCATGCACTTGGACATTCCAAGTATGTTGGAATGTCTTGAAATTGTACTCGGTCATAGTCAACGACGCCCTGAACAGGAATCCATTGAAAATATTTGCATATCTCTTAAGGAATATTTTTAATGAATTTTTGAAAATGATGAAAGTCTGTGCACTTAGGCAGTGACTTAACTTTTTATTCAAAAAAGACCCCAAAGGTATCTTGGAATGTCTTGAAATTGTACACAGTCATAGTCAAGCATGCCCTGAACAAGAATCCGTTGAATATATTTGCATATCTCTTGAAGAATATTTTTAATGAACTTTTGAAAATCAGGAAAGCGATCCATGCACTTGGACATTCCAAGTATGTTGGAATGTCTTGAAATTGTACTCAGTCATAGTCAACGACGCCCTGAACAAGAATCCGTTGAAAATATTTGCATATCGTTTAAGGAATATTTTTAATGAATTTCTGAAAATGAGGAAAGCGATCCATGCACTTAGGCAGTGACTTAACTTTTTTGTCAAAAAAGACCCCAAAAGTATCTTGGAATGTCTTGAAATTGTACACAGTCATAGTCAAGCATGCCCTGAACAAGAATCCGTTGAATATATTTGCATATCTCTTGAAGAATATTTTTAATGAATTTTTGAAAATCCGAAAAGCGATCCATGCACTTGGACATTCCAAGTATGTTGGAATGTCTTGAAATTGTACTCAGTCATAGTCAACGACGCCCTGAACAAGAATCAATTGAAAATATTTGCATATCTCTTCAGGAATATTTTTAATGAATTTTTGAAAATGAGGAAAGTCTGTGCACTTAGGCAGTGACTTAACTTTTTATTCAAAAAAGACCCCAAAAGTATCTTGGAATGTCTTGAAATTGTACACAGTCATAGTCAAGCATGCCCTGAACAAGAATCCGTTGAGTATATTTGCATATCTCTTGAAGAATATTTTTAATGAACTTTTGAAAATCAGGAAAGCGATCCATGCACTTGGACATTCCAAGTATGTTGGAATGTCTTGAAATTGTACTCAGTCATAGTCAACGACGCCCTAAACAAGAATCCGTTGAAAATATTTGCATATCGTTTAAGGAATATTTTTAAAGAATTTCTGAAAATCAGGAAAGCGATCCATGCACTTAGGCAGTGACTTAACTTTTTCGTCAAAAAAGACCCCAAAAGTATCTTGGAATGTCTTGAAATTGTACACAGTCATAGTCAAGAATGCCCTGAACAAGAATCCGTTGAATATATTTGCATATCTCTTGAAGAATATTTTTAATGAATTTTTGAAAATCCGGAAAGCGATCCATGCACTTGGACATTCCAAGTATGTTGGAATGTCTTGAAATTGTACTCGGTCATAGTCAACGACGCCCTGAACAAGAATCCATTGAAAATATTTGCATATCGCTTAAGGAATATTTTTAATGAATTTTTGAAAATGATGAAAGTCTGTGCACTTAGGGAGTGACTTAACTTTTTATTCAAAAAAGACCCCAAAGGTATCTTGGAATGTCTTGAAATTGTACACAGTCATAGTCAAGCATGCCCTGAACAAGAATCCGTTGAATATATTTGCATATCTCTTGAAGAATATTTTTAATGAACTTTTGAAAATCAGGAAAGCGATCCATGCACTTGGACATTCCAAGTATGTTGGAATGTCTTGAAATTGTACTCAGTCATAGTCAACGACGCCCTGAACAAGAATCCGTTGAAAATATTTGCATATCGCTTAAGGAATATTTTTAAAGAATTTCTGAAAATCAGGAAAGCGATCCATGCACTTAGGCAGTGACTTAACTTTTTCGTCAAAAAAGACCCCAAAAGTATCTTGGAATGTCTTGAAATTGTACACAGTCATAGTCAAGCATGCCCTGAACAAGAATCCGTTGAATATATTTGCATATCTCTTGAAGAATATTTTTAATGAATTTTTGAAAATCCGAAAAGTGATCCATGCACTTGGACATTCCAAGTATGTTGGAATGTCTTGAAATTGTACTCAGTCATAGTCAACGACGCCCTGAACAAGAATCAATTGAAAATATTTGCATATCTCTTAAGGAATATTTTTAATGAATTTTTGAAAATGATGAAAGTCTGTGCACTTAGGCAGTGACTTAACTTTTTATTCAAAAAAGACCCCAAAGGTATCTTGGAATGTCTTGAAATTGTACACAGTCATAGTCAAGCTTGCCCTGAACAAGAATCCGTTGAATATATTTGCATATCTCTTGAAGAATATTTTTAATGAACTTTTGAAAATCAGGAAAGCGATCCATGCACTTGGACATTCCAAGTATGTTGGAATGTCTTGAAATTGTACTCAGTCATAGTCAACGACGCCCTGAACAAGAATCCGTTGAAAATATTTGCATATCGTTTAAGGAATATTTTTAAAGAATTTCTGAAAATCAGGAAAGCGATCCATGCACTTAGGCAGTGACTTAACTTTTTCGTCAAAAAAGACCCCAAAAGTATCTTGGAATGTCTTGAAATTGTACACAGTCATAGTCAAGCATGCCCTGAACAAGAATCCGTTGAATATATTTGCATATCTCTTGAAGAATATTTTTAATGAACTTTTGAAAATCAGGAAAGCGATCCATGCACTTGGACATTCCAAGTATGTTGGAATGTCTTGAAATTGTACTCAGTCATAGTCAACGACGCCCTGAACAAGAATCCGTTGAAAATGTTTGCATATCGCTTAAGGAATATTTTTAATGAATTTTTGAAAATCAGGAAAGCGATCCATGCACTTAGGCAGTGACTTAACTTTTTTGTCAAAAAAGACCCCAAAAGTATCTTGGAATGTCTTGAAATTGTACACAGTCATAGTCAAGCATGCCCTGAACAAGAATCCGTTGAATATATTTGCATATCTCTTGAAGAATATTTTTAATGAATTTTTGAAAATCCGAAAAGCGATCCATGCACTTGGACATTCCAAGTATGTTGGAATGTCTTTAAATTGTACTCAGTCATAGTCAACGACGCCCTGAACAAGAATCAATTGAAAATATTTGCATATCTCTTAAGGAATATTTTTAATGAATTTTTGAAAATGAGGAAAGTCTGTGCACTTAGGCAGTGACTTAACTTTTTATTCAAAAAAGACCCCAAAAGTATCTTGGAATGTCTTGAAATTGTACACAGTCATAGTCAAGCATGCCCTGAACAAGAATCCGTTGAATATATTTGCATATCTCTTGAAGAATATTTTTAATGAACTTTTGAAAATCAGGAAAGCGATCCATGCACTTGGAATTCTTGAAATTGTACTCAGTCATAGTCAACGACGCCCTGAACAAGAATCAATTGAAAATATTTGCATATCTCTTAAGGAATATTTTTAATGAATTTTTGAAAATGAGGAAAGTCTGTGCACTTAGGCAGTGACTTAACTTTTTATTCAAAAAAGACCCCAAAAGTATCTTGGAATGTCTTGAAATTGTACACAGTCATAGTCAAGCATGCCCTGAACAAGAATCCGTTGAATATATTTGCATATCTCTTGAAGAATATTTTTAATGAACTTTTGAAAATCAGGAAAGCGATCCATGCACTTGGACATTCCAAGTATGTTGGAATGTCTTGAAATTGTACTCAGTCATAGTCAACGACGCCCTGAACAAGAATCCGTTGAAAATATTTGCATATCGTTTAAGGAATATTTTTAAAGAATTTCTGAAAATCAGTAAAACGATCCATGCACTTAGGCAGTGACTTAACTTTTTCGTCAAAAAAGACCCCAAAAGTATCTTGGAATGTCTTGAAATTGTACACAGTCATAGTCAAGAATGCCCTGAACAAGAATCCGTTGAATATATTTGCATATCTCTTGAAGAATATTTTTAATGAATTTTTGAAAATCCGGAAAGCGATCCATGCACTTGGACATTCCAAGTATGTTGGAATGTCTTGAAATTGTACTCGGTCATAGTCAACGACGCCCTGAACAAGAATCCATTGAAAATATTTGCATATCTCTTAAGGAATATTTTTAATGAATTTTTGAAAATGATGAAAGTCTGTGCACTTAGGCAGTGACTTAACTTTTTATTCAAAAAAGACCCCAAAGGTATCTTGGAATGTCTTGAAATTGTACACAGTCATAGTCAAGCATGCCCTGAACAAGAATCCGTTGAATATATTTGCATATCTCTTGAAGAATATTTTTAATGAACTTTTGAAAATCAGGAAAGCGATCCATGCACTTGGACATTCCAAGTATGTTGGAATGTCTTGAAATTGTACTCAGTCATAGTCAACGACGCCCTGAACAAGAATCAATTGAAAATATTTGCATATCGCTTAAGGAATATTTTTAATGAATTTCTGAAAATGAGGAAAGCGATCCATGCACTTAGGCAGTGACTTAACTTTTTTGTCAAAAAAGACCCCAAAAGTATCTTGGAATGTCTTGAAATTGTACACAGTCATAGTCAAGCATGCCCTGAACAAGAATCCGTTGAATATATTTGCATATCTCTTGAAGAATATTTTTAATGAATTTTTGAAAATCCGGAAAGCGATCCATGCACTTGGACATTCCAAGTATGTTGGAATGTCTTGAAATTGTACTCAGTCATAGTCAACAACGCCCTGAACAAGAATCCATTGAAAATATTTGCATATCTCTTAAGGAATATTTTTAAAGAATTTCTGAAAATCAGAAAAGCGATCCATGCACTTAGGCAGTGACTTAACTTTTTTGTCAAAAAAGACCCCAAAAGTATCTTGGAATGTCTTGAAATTGTACACAGTCATAGTCAAGCATGCCCTGAACAAGAATCCGTTGAATATATTTGCATATCTCTTGAAGAATATTTTTAATGAACTTTTGAAAATCAGGAAAGCGATCCATGCACTTGGACATTCCAAGTATGTTGGAATGTCTTGAAATTGTACTCAGTCATAGTCAACGACGCCCTGAACAAGAATCCGTTGAAAATATTTGCATATCGTTTAAGGAATATTTTTAAAGAATTTCTGAAAATCAGGAAAGCGATCCATGCACTTAGGCAGTGACTTAACTTTTTCGTCAAAAAAGACCCCAAAAGTATCTTGGAATGTCTTGAAATTGTACACAGTCATAGTCAAGCATGCCCTGAACAAGAATCCGTTGAATATATTTGCATATCTCTTGAAGAATATTTTAAATGAATTTTTGAAAATCCGGAAAGCGATCCATGCACTTGGACATTCCAAGTATGTTGGAATGTCTTGAAATTGAACTCGGTCATAGTCAACGACGCCCTGAACAAGAATCCATTGAAAATATTTGCATATCGCTTAAGGAATATTTTTAATGAATTTTTGAAAATCAGAAAAGCGATCCATGCACTTAGGCAGTGACTTAACTTTTTTGTCAAAAAAGACCCCAAAAGTATCTTGGAATGTCTTGAAATTGTACACAGTCATAGTCAAGCATGCCCTGAACAAGAATCCGTTGAAAATATTTGCATATCGTTTAAGGAATATTTTTAAAGAATTTCTGAAAATCAGGAAAGCGATCCATGCACTTAGGCAGTGACTTAACTTTTTCGTCAAAAAAGACCCCAAAAGTATCTTGGAATGTCTTGAAATTGTACACAGTCATAGTCAAGCATGCCCTGAACAAGAATCCGTTGAATATATTTGCATATCTCTTGAAGAATATTTTTAATGAATTTTTGAAAATCCGGAAAGCGATCCATGCACTTGGACATTCCAAGTATGTTGGAATGTCTTGAAATTGTACTCGGTCATAGTCAACGACGCCCTGAACAAGAATCCATTGAAAATATTTGCATATCGCTTAAGGAATATTTTTAATGAATTTTTGAAAATCAGAAAAGCGATCCATGCACTTAGGCAGTGACTCAACTTTTTTGTCAAAAAAGACCCCAAAAGTATCTTGGAATGTCTTGAAATTGTACACAGTCATAGTCAAGCATGCCCTGAACAAGAATCCGTTGAATATATTTGCATATCTCTTGAAGAATATTTTTAATGAATTTTTGAAAATCAGGAAAGCGATCCATGCACTTGGACATTCCAAGTATGTTGGAATGTCTTGAAATTGTACTCAGTCATAGTCAACAACGCCCTGAACAAGAATCCATTGAAAATATTTGTATATCTCTTAAGGAATATTTTTAATGAATTTTTGAAAATGAGCAAAGTCTGTGCACTTAGGCAGTGACTTAACTTTTTATTCAAAAAAGACCCCAAAAGTATCTTGGAATGTCTTGAAATTGTACACAGTCATAGTCAAGCATGCCCTGAACAAGAATCCGTTGAATATATTTGCATATCTCTTGAAGAATATTTTTAATGAACTTTTGAAAATCAGGAAAGCGATCCATGCACTTGGACATTCCAAGTATGTTGGAATGTTTTGAAATTGTACTCAGTCATAGTCAACGACGCCCTGAACAAGAATCCGTTGAAAATATATGCATATCGTTTAAGGAATATTTTTAAAGAATTTCTGAAAATCAGGAAAGCGATCCATGCATTTAGGCAGTGACTTAACTTTTTCGTCAAAAAAGACCCCAAAAGTATCTTGGAATGTCTTGAAATTATACACAGTCATAGTCAAGTATGCCCTGAACAAGAATCCGTTGAATATATTTGCATATCTCTTGAAGAATATTTTTAATGAATTTTTGAAAATCCGGAAAGCGATCCATGCACTTGGACATTCCAAGTATGTTGGAATGTCTTGAAATTGTACTCGGTCATAGTCAACGACGCCCTGAACAAGAATCCATTGAAAATATTTGCATATCGCTTAAGGAATATTTTTAATGAATTTTTGAAAATCAGAAAAGCGATCCATGCACTTAGGCAGTGACTTAACTTTTTTGTCAAAAAAGACCCCAAAAGTATCTTGGAATGTCTTGAAATTGTACACAGTCATAGTCAAGCATGCCCTGAACAAGAATCCGTTGAATATATTTGCATATCTCTTGAAGAATATTTTAAATGAATTTTTGAAAATCCGGAAAGCGATCCATGCACTTGGACATTCCAAGTATGTTGGAATGTCTTGAAATTGTACTCAGTCATAGTCAACAACGCCCTGAACAAGAATCCATTGAAAATATTTGCATATCTCTTAAGGAATATTTTTAATGAATTTTTGAAAATGAGGAAAGTCTGTGCACTTAGGCAGTGACTTAACTTTTTATTCAAAAAAGACCCCAAAAGTATCTTGGAATGTCTTGAAATTGTACACAGTCATAGTCAAGCATGCCCTGAACAAGAATCCGTTGAATATATTTGCATATCTCTTGAAGAATATTTTTAATGAATTTTTGAAAATCCGAAAAGCGATCAATGCACTTGGACATTCCAAGTATGTTGGAATGTTTTGAAATTGTACTCAGTCATAGTCAACGACGCCCTGAACAAGAATCCGTTGAAAATATTTGCATATCGCTTAAGGAATATTTTTAATGAATTTTTGAAAATCAGAAAAGCGATCCATGCACTTAGGCAGTGACTTAACTTTTTTGTCAAAAAAGACCCCAAAAGTATCTTGGAATGTCTTGAAATTGTACACAGTCATAGTCAAGCATGCCCTGAACAAGAATCCGTTGAATATATTTGCATATCTCTTGAAGAATATTTTTAATGAACTTTTGAAAATCCGAAAAGCGATCCATGCACTTGGACATTCCAAGTATGTTGGAATGTCTTGAAATTGTACTCAGTCATAGTCAACGACGCCCTGAACAAGAATCAATTGAATATATTTGCATATCTCTTGAAGAATATTTTTAATGAATTTTTGAAAATCAGGAAAGCGATCCATGCACTTAGGCAGTGACTTAACTTTTTGGTCAAAAAAGACCCCAAAAGTATCTTGGAATGTCTTGAAATTGTACACAGTCATAGTCAAGCATGCCCTGAACAAGAATCCGTTGAATATATTTGCATATCTCTTGAAGAATATTTTTAATGAACTTTTGAAAATCAGGAAAGCGATCCATGCACTTGGACATTCCAAGTATGTTGGAATGTCTTGAAATTGTACTCAGTCATAGTCAACGACGCCCTGAACAAGAATCCGTTGAAAATATTTGCATATCGCTTAAGGAATATTTTTAATGAATTTTTGAAAATCAGAAAAGCGATCCATGCACTTAGGCAGTGACTTAACTTTTTATTCAAAAAAGACCCCAAAAGTATCTTGGAATGTCTTGAAATTGTACACAGTCATAGTCAAGCATGCCCTGAACAAGAATCCGTTGAATATATTTGCATATCTCTTGAAGAATATTTTTAATGAATTTTTGAAAATCCGAAAAGCGATCCATGCACTTGGACATTCCAAGTATGTTGGAATGTCTTGAAATTGTACTCAGTCATAGTCAACGACGCCCTGAACAAGAATCCGTTGAAAATATATGCATATCGCTTAAGGAATATTTTTAATGAATTTTTGAAAATCAGGAAAGCGATCCATGCACTTAGGCAGTGACTTAACTTTTTTGTCAAAAAAGACCCCAAAAGTATCTTGGAATGTCTTGAAATTGTACACAGTCATAGTCAAGCATGCCCTGAACAAGAATCCGTTGAATATATTTGCATATCTCTTGAAGAATATTTTTAATGAACTTTTGAAAATCAGGAAAGCGATCCATGCACTTGGACATTCCAAGTATGTTGGAATGTCTTGAAATTGTACTCAGTCATAGTCAACGACGCCCTGAACAAGAATCCGTTGAAAATATTTGCATATCGCTTAAGGAATATTTTTAATGAATTTTTGAAAATCAGGAAAGCGATCCATGCACTTAGGCAGTGACTTAACTTTTTTGTCAAAAAAGACCCCAAAAGTATCTTGGAATGTCTTGAAATTGTACACAGTCATAGTCAAGCATGCCCTGAACAAGAATCCGTTGAATATATTTGCATATCTCTTGAAGAATATTTTTAATGAATTTTTGAAAATCCGAAAAGCAATCGATGCACTTGGACATTCCAAGTATGTTGGAATGTCTTGAAATTGTACTCAGTCATAGTCAACGACGCCCTGAACAAGAATCAATTGAAAATATTTGCATATCTCTTAAGGAATATTTTTAATGAATTTTTGAAAATGAGGAAAGTCTGTGCACTTAGGCAGTGACTTAACTTTTTATTCAAAAAAGACCACAAAAGTATCTTGGAATGTCTTGAAATTGTACACAGTCATAGTCAAGCATGCCCTGAACAAGAATCCGTTGAATATATTTGCATATCTCTTGAAGAATATTTTTAATGAACTTTTGAAAATCAGGAAAGCGATCCATGCACTTGGACATTCCAAGTATGTTGGAATGTCTTGAAATTGTACTCAGTCATAGTCAACGACGCCCTGAACAAGAATCAATTGAATATATTTGCATATCTCTTGAAGAATATTTTTAATGAATTTTTGAAAATCAGGAAAGCGATCCATGCACTTAGGCAGTGACTTAACTTTTTGGTCAAAAAAGACCCCAAAAGTATCTTGGAATGTCTTGAAATTGTACACAGTCATAGTCAAGCATGCCCTGAACAAGAATCCGTTGAATATATTTGCATATCTCTTGAAGAATATTTTTAATGAACTTTTGAAAATCAGGAAAGCGATCCATGCACTTGGACATTCCAAGTATGTTGGAATGTCTTGAAATTGTACTCAGTCATAGTCAACGACGCCCTGAACAAGAATCCGTTGAAAATATTTGCATATCGCTTAAGGAATATTTTTAATGAATTTTTGAAAATCAGAAAAGCGATCCATGCACTTAGGCAGTGACTTAACTTTTTATTCAAAAAAGACCCCAAAAGTATCTTGGAATGTCTTGAAATTGTACACAGTCATAGTCAAGCATGCCCTGAACAAGAATCCGTTGAATATATTTGCATATCTCTTGAAGAATATTTTTAATGAATTTTTGAAAATCCGAAAAGCGATCCATGCACTTGGACATTCCAAGTATGTTGGAATGTCTTGAAATTGTACTCAGTCATAGTCAACGACGCCCTGAACAAGAATCCGTTGAAAATATATGCATATCGCTTAAGGAATATTTTTAATGAATTTTTGAAAATCAGGAAAGCGATCCATGCACTTAGGCAGTGACTTAACTTTTTTGTCAAAAAAGACCCCAAAAGTATCTTGGAATGTCTTGAAATTGTACACAGTCATAGTCAAGCATGCCCTGAACAAGAATCCGTTGAATATATTTGCATATCTCTTGAAGAATATTTTTAATGAACTTTTGAAAATCAGGAAAGCGATCCATGCACTTGGACATTCCAAGTATGTTGGAATGTCTTGAAATTGTACTCAGTCATAGTCAACGACGCCCTGAACAAGAATCCGTTGAAAATATTTGCATATCGCTTAAGGAATATTTTTAATGAATTTTTGAAAATCAGGAAAGCGATCCATGCACTTAGGCAGTGACTTAACTTTTTTGTCAAAAAAGACCCCAAAAGTATCTTGGAATGTCTTGAAATTGTACACAGTCATAGTCAAGCATGCCCTGAACAAGAATCCGTTGAATATATTTGCATATCTCTTGAAGAATATTTTTAATGAATTTTTGAAAATCCGAAAAGCAATCGATGCACTTGGACATTCCAAGTATGTTGGAATGTCTTGAAATTGTACTCAGTCATAGTCAACGACGCCCTGAACAAGAATCAATTGAAAATATTTGCATATCTCTTAAGGAATATTTTTAATGAATTTTTGAAAATGAGGAAAGTCTGTGCACTTAGGCAGTGACTTAACTTTTTATTCAAAAAAGACCACAAAAGTATCTTGGAATGTCTTGAAATTGTACACAGTCATAGTCAAGCATGCCCTGAACAAGAATCCGTTGAATATATTTGCATATCTCTTGAAGAATATTTTTAATGAACTTTTGAAAATCAGGAAAGCGATCCATGCACTTGGACATTCCAAGTATGTTGGAATGTTTTGAAATTGTACTCAGTCATAGTCAACGACGCCCTGAACAAGAATCCGTTGAAAATATTTGCATATCGCTTAAGGAATATTTTTAATGAATTTTTGAAAATCAGGAAAGCGATCCATGCACTTAGGCAGTGACTTAACTTTTTATTCAAAAAAGACCCCAAAAGTATCTTGGAATGTCTTGAAATTGTACACAGTCATAGTCAAGCATGCCCTGAACAAGAATCCGTTGAATATATTTGCATATCTCTTGAAGAATATTTTTAATGAATTTTTGAAAATCCGAAAAGCGATCCATGCACTTGGACATTCCAAGTATGTTGGAATGTCTTGAAATTGTACTCAGTCATAGTCAACGACGCCCTGAACAAGAATCAATTGAAAATATTTGCATATCTCTTAAGGAATATTTTTAATGAATTTTTGAAAATTAGGAAAGCGATCCATGCACTTAGGCAGTGACTTAACTTTTGATGTTTTTGGTTTGTTTTTAAAGCATTAAAGCTGCAGGAGTTCATCCATGTCGCCCAGTCGCTGGAAACAAACGTTTGGACACCGTGGATCACACAGCAGGATATCAGGTGAGACGAAGGAAACGATCCATTTGCCCTGATGCACTTAGTGACTTGACTTTTTTTTCAAAAAAAACCCCAAAAGTAAATTGGAATGTCTTGAAATTGTACACAGTCATAGTCAAGCATGCCCTGAATAAGAATCCGTTGAATATATTTGCATATCTCTTGAAGAATATTTTTAATGAATTTTTGAAAATCCGGAAAGCGATCCATGCACTTGGACATTCCAAGTATGTTGGAATGTCTTGAAATTGTACTCAGTCATAGTCAACGACGCCCTGAACAAGAATCCGTTGAAAATATTTGCATATCGCTTAAGGAATATTTTAAATGAATTTTTGAAAATCAGGAAAGCGATCCATGCACTTAGGCAGTGACTTAACTTTTTCGTCAAAAAAGACCCCAAAAGTATCTTGGAATGTCTTGAAATTGTACACAGTCATAGTCAAGCATGCCCTGAACAAGAATCCGTTGAATATATTTGCATGTCTCTTGAGGAATATTTTTAATGAATTTTTGAAAATCAGGAAAGCGATCCATGCACTTAGGCAGTGACTTAACTTTTGATGTTTTTGGGTTGTTTTTAAAGAATTAAAGCTGCAGGAGTTCATCCATGTCGTCCAGTCGCTGGAAACAAACGTTTGGACACCGTGGATCACACAGCAGGATATCAGGTGAGACGAAGGAAACGATCCATTTGCCCTGATGCACTTAGTGACTTGACTTTTTTTTCAAAAAAAACCCCAAAAGTAAATTGGAATGTCTTGAAATTGTACACAGTCATAGTCAAGCATGCCCTGAACAAGAATCCGTTGAATATATTTGCATATCTCTTGAAGAATATTTTTAATGAACTTTTGAAAATCAGGAAAGCGATCCATGCACTTGGACATTCCAAGTATGTTGGAATGTTTTGAAATTGTACTCAGTCATAGTCAACGACGCCCTGAACAAGAATCCGTTGAAAATATTTGCATATCGCTTAAGGAATATTTTTAATGAATTTTTGAAAATCAGGAAAGCGATCCATGCACTTAGGCAGTGACTTAACTTTTTATTCAAAAAAGACCCCAAAAGTATCTTGGAATGTCTTGAAATTGTACACAGTCATAGTCAAGCATGCCCTGAACAAGAATCCGTTGAATATATTTGCATATCTCTTGAAGAATATTTTTAATGAATTTTTGAAAATCCGAAAAGCGATCCATGCACTTGGACATTCCAAGTATGTTGGAATGTCTTGAAATTGTACTCAGTCATAGTCAACGACGCCCTGAACAAGAATCAATTGAAAATATTTGCATATCTCTTAAGGAATATTTTTAATGAATTTTTGAAAATGAGGAAAGTCTGTGCACTTAGGCAGTGACTTAACTTTTTATTCAAAAAAGACCCCAAAAGTATCTTGGAATGTCTTGAAATTGTACACAGTCATAGTCAAGCATGCCCTGAACAAGAATCCGTTGAATATATTTGCATATCTCTTGAAGAATATTTTTAATGAACTTTTGAAAATCAGGAAAGCGATCCATGCACTTGGACATTCCAAGTATGTTGGAATGTCTTGAAATTGTACTCAGTCATAGTCAACGACGCCCTGAACAAGAATCCGTTGAAAATATTTGCATATCGTTTAAAGAATTTTTTTAAAGAATTTCTGAAAATCAGGAAAGCGATCCATGCACTTAGGCAGTGACTTAACTTTTTCGTCAAAAAAGACCCCAAAAGTATCTTGGAATGTCTTGAAATTGTACACAGTCATAGTCAAGCATGCCCTGAACAAGAATCCGTTGAATATATTTGCATATCTCTTGAAGAATATTTTTAATGAATTTTTGAAAATCCGAAAAGCGATCCATGCACTTGGACATTCCAAGTAAGTTGGAATGTCTTGAAATTGTACTCAGTCATAGTCAACGACGCCCTGAACAAGAATCAATTGAAAATATTTGCATATCTCTTAAGGAATATTTTTAATGAATTTTTGAAAATGAGGAAAGTCTGTGCACTTAGGCAGTGACTTAACTTTTTATTCAAAAAAGACCCCAAAAGTATCTTGGAATGTCTTGAAATTGTACACAGTCATAGTCAAGCATGCCCTGAACAAGAATCCGTTGAATATATTTGCATATCTCTTGAAGAATATTTTTAATGAACTTTTGAAAATCAGGAAAGCGATCCATGCACTTGGACATTCCAAGTATGTTGGAATGTCTTGAAATTGTACTCAGTCATAGTCAACGACGCCCTGAACAAGAATCCGTTGAAAATATTTGCATATCGTTTAAGGAATATTTTTAAAGAATTTCTGAAAATCAGGAAAGCGATCCATGCACTTAGGCAGTGACTTAACTTTTTCGTCAAAAAAGACACCAAAAGTATCTTGGAATGTCTTGAAATTGTACACAGTCATAGTCAAGAATGCCCTGAACAAGAATCCGTTGAATATATTTGCATATCTCTTAAGGAATATTTTTAATGAATTTTGAAAATGATGAAAGTCTGTGCACTTAGGCAGTGACTTAACTTTTTATTCAAAAAAGACCCCAAAGGTATCTTGGAATGTCTTGAAATTGTACACAGTCATAGTCAAGCATGCCCTGAACAAGAATCCGTTGAATATATTTGCATATCTCTTGAAGAATATTTTTAATGAATTTTTGAAAATCCGAAAAGCGATCCATGCACTTGGACATTCCAAGTATGTTGGAATGTCTTTAAATTGTACTCATTCATAGTCAACGACGCCCTGAACAAGAATCAATTGAAAATATTTGCATATCTCTTAAGGAATATTTTTAATGAATTTTTGAAAATGAGGAAAGTCTGTGCACTTAGGCAGTGACTTAACTTTTTATTCAAAAAAGACCCCAAAAGTATCTTGGAATGTCTTGAAATTGTACACAGTCATAGTCAAGCATGCCCTGAACAAGAATCCGTTGAATATATTTGCATATCTCTTGAAGAATATTTTTAATGAACTTTTGAAAATCAGGAAAGCGATCCATGCACTTGGACATTCCAAGTATGTTGGAATGTTTTGAAATTGTACTCAGTCATAGTCAACGACGCCCTGAACAAGAATCCGTTGAAAATATTTGCATATCGCTTAAGGAATATTTTTAATGAATTTTTGAAAATCAGGAAAGCGATCCATGCACTTAGGCAGTGACTTAACTTTTTATTCAATGTGACCCCAAAAGTATCTTGGAATGTCTTGAAATTGTACACAGTCATAGTCAAGCATGCCCTGAACAAGAATCCGTTGAATATATTTGCATATCTCTTGAAGAATATTTTAAATGAATTTCTGAAAATCCGAAAAGCGATCCATGCACTTGGACATTCCAAGTATGTTGGAATGTCTTGAAATTGTACTCAGTCATAGTCAACGACGCCCTGAACAAGAATCCGTTGAAAATATTTGCATATCGCTTAAGGAATATTTTTAATGAATTTTTGAAAATCAGGAAAGCGATCCATGCACTTAGGCAGTGACTTAACTTTTTCGTCAAAAAAGACCCCAAAAGTATCTTGGAATGTCTTGAAATTGTACACAGTCATAGTCAAGCATGCCCTGAACAAGAATCCGTTGAATATATTTGCATATCTCTTGAGGAATATTTTTAATGAATTTTTGAAAATCAGGAAAGCGATCCATGCACTTAGGCAGTGACTTAACTTTTGATGTTTTTGGGTTGTTTTTAAAGAATTAAAGCTGCAGGAGTTCATCCATGTCGTCCAGTCGCTGGAAACAAACATTTGGACACCGTGGATCACACAGCAGGATATCAGGTGAGACGAAGGAAACGATCCATTTGCCCTGATGCACTTAGTGACTTGACTTTTTTTTCAAAAAAAACCCCAAAAGTAAATTGGAATGTCTTGAAATTGTACACAGTCATAGTCAAGCATGCCCTGAACAAGAATCCGTTGAATATATTTGCATATCTCTTGAAGAATATTTTTAATGAACTTTTGAAAATCAGGAAAGCGATCCATGCACTTGGACATTCCAAGTATGTTGGAATGTCTTGAAATTGTACTCAGTCATAGTCAACGACGCCCTGAACAAGAATCCGTTGAAAATATTTGCATATCGTTTAAGGAATATTTTTAAAGAATTTCTGAAAATCAGGAAAGCGATTCATGCACTTAGGCAGTGACTTAACTTTTTCGTCAAAAAAGACCCCAAAAGTATCTTGGAATGTCTTGAAATTGTACACAGTCATAGTCAAGAATGCCCTGAACAAGAATCCGTTGAATATATTTGCATATCTCTTGAAGAATATTTTTAATGAATTTTTGAAAATCCGGAAAGCGATCCATGCACTTGGACATTCCAAGTATGTTGGAATGTCTTGAAATTGTACTCGGTCATAGTCAACGACGCCCTGAACAAGAATCCATTGAAAATATTTGCATATCTCTTAAGGAATATTTTTAATGAATTTTTGAAAATGATGAAAGTCTGTGCACTTAGGCAGTGACTTAACTTTTTATTCAAAAAAGACCCCAAAAGTATCTTGGAATGTCTTGAAATTGTACACAGTCATAGTCAACCATGCCCTGAACAAGAATCCGTTGAATATATTTGCATATCTCTTGAAGAATATTTTTAATGAACTTTTGAAAATCAGGAAAGCGATCCATGCACTTGGACATTCCAAGTATGTTGGAATGTCTTGAAATTGTACTCAGTCATAGTCAACGACGCCCTGAACAAGAATCCGTTGAAAATATTTGGATATCGTTTAAGGAATATTTTTAAAGAATTTCTGAAAATCAGGAAAGCGATCCATGCACTTAGGCAGTGACTAAACTTTTTTGTCAAAAAAGACCCCAAAAGTATCTTGGAATGTCTTGAAATTGTACACAGTCATAGTCAAGCATGCCCTGAACAAGAATATGTTGAATATATTTGCATATCTCTTGAAGAATATTTTTAATGAATTTTTGAAAATCCGAAAAGCGATCCATGCACTTGGACATTCCAAGTATGTTGGAATGTCTTGAAATTGTACTCGGTCATAGTCAACGACGCCCTGAACAAGAATCCATTGAAAATATTTGCATATCTCTTAAGGAATATTTTTAATGAATTTTTGAAAATGATGAAAGTCTGTGCACTTAGGCAGTGACTTAACTTTTTATTCAAAAAAGACCCCAAAGGTATCTTGGAATGTCTTGAAATTGTACACAGTCATAGTCAAGCATGCCCTGAACAAGAATCTGTTGAATATATTTGCATATCTCTTGAGGAATATTTTTAATGAATTTTTGAAAATCAGGAAAGCGATCCATGCACTTAGGCAGTGACTTAACTTTTGATGTTTTTGGGTTGTTTTTAAAGAATTAAAGCTGCAGGAGTTCATCCATGTCGTCCAGTCGCTGGAAACAAACATTTGGACACCGTGGATCACACAGCAGGATATCAGGTGAGACGAAGGAAACGATCCATTTGCCCTGATGCACTTAGTGACTTGACTTTTTTTTCAAAAAAAACCCCAAAAGTAAATTGGAATGTCTTGAAATTGTACACAGTCATAGTCAAGCATGCCCTGAACAAGAATCCGTTGAATATATTTGCATATCTCTTGAAGAATATTTTTAATGAACTTTTGAAAATCAGGAAAGCGATCCATGCACTTGGACATTCCAAGTATGTTGGAATGTCTTGAAATTGTACTCAGTCATAGTCAACGACGCCCTGAACAAGAATCCGTTGAAAATATTTGCATATCGTTTAAGGAATATTTTTAAAGAATTTCTGAAAATCAGGAAAGCGATTCATGCACTTAGGCAGTGACTTAACTTTTTCGTCAAAAAAGACCCCAAAAGTATCTTGGAATGTCTTGAAATTGTACACAGTCATAGTCAAGAATGCCCTGAACAAGAATCCGTTGAATATATTTGCATATCTCTTGAAGAATATTTTTAATGAATTTTTGAAAATCCGGAAAGCGATCCATGCACTTGGACATTCCAAGTATGTTGGAATGTCTTGAAATTGTACTCGGTCATAGTCAACGACGCCCTGAACAAGAATCCATTGAAAATATTTGCATATCTCTTAAGGAATATTATTAATGAATTTTTGAAAATGATGAAAGTCTGTGCACTTAGGCAGTGACTTAACTTTTTATTCAAAAAAGACCCCAAAAGTATCTTGGAATGTCTTGAAATTGTACACAGTCATAGTCAACCATGCCCTGAACAAGAATCCGTTGAATATATTTGCATATCTCTTGAAGAATATTTTAAATGAACTTTTGAAAATCAGGAAAGCGATCCATGCACTTGGACATTCCAAGTATGTTGGAATGTCTTGAAATTGTACTCAGTCATAGTCAACGACGCCCTGAACAAGAATCCGTTGAAAATATTTGGATATCGTTTAAGGAATATTTTTAAAGAATTTCTGAAAATCAGGAAAGCGATCCATGCACTTAGGCAGTGACTAAACTTTTTTGTCAAAAAAGACCCCAAAAGTATCTTGGAATGTCTTGAAATTGTACACAGTCATAGTCAAGCATGCCCTGAACAAGAATATGTTGAATATATTTGCATATCTCTTGAAGAATATTTTTAATGAATTTTTGAAAATCCGAAAAGCGATCCATGCACTTGGACATTCCAAGTATGTTGGAATGTCTTGAAATTGTACTCGGTCATAGTCAACGACGCCCTGAACAAGAATCCATTGAAAATATTTGCATATCTCTTAAGGAATATTTTTAATGAATTTTTGAAAATGATGAAAGTCTGTGCACTTAGGCAGTGACTTAACTTTTTATTCAAAAAAGACCCCAAAGGTATCTTGGAATGTCTTGAAATTGTACACAGTCATAGTCAAGCATGCCCTGAACAAGAATCTGTTGAATATATTTGCATATCTCTTGAAGAATATTTTTAATGAACTTTTTAAAATCAGGAAAGCGATCCATGCACTTGGACATTCCAAGTATGTTGGAATGTCTTGAAATTGTACTCAGTCATAGTCAACGACGCCCTGAACAAGAATCCGTTGAAAATATTTGCATATCGTTTAAGGAATATTTTTAAAGAATTTCTGAAAATCAGGAAAGCGATCCATGCACTTAGGCAGTGACTTAACTTTTTCGTCAAAAAAGACCCCAAAAGTATCTTGGAATGTCTTGAAATTGTACACAGTCATAGTCAAGAATGCCCTGAACAAGAATCCGTTGAATATATTTGCATATCTCTTGAAGAATATTTTTAATGAATTTTTGAAAATCCGGAAAGCGATCCATGCACTTGGACATTCCAAGTATGTTGGAATGTCTTGAAATTGTACTCAGTCATAGTCAACGACGCCCTGAACAAGAATCCATTGAAAATATTTGCATATCTCTTAAGGAATATTTTAAATGAATTTTTGAAAATGATGAAAGTCTGTGCACTTAGGCAGTGACTTAACTTTTTATTCAAAAAAGACCCCAAAGGTATCTTGGAATGTCTTGAAATTGTACACAGTCATAGTCAAGCATGCCCTGAACAAGAATCCGTTGAATATATTTGCATATCTCTTGAAGAATATTTTTAATGAACTTTTGAAAATCAGGAAAGCGATCCATGCACTTGGACATTCCAAGTATGTTGGAATGTCTTGAAATTGTACTCAGTCATAGTCAACGACGCCCTGAACAAGAATCCGTTGAAAATATTTGCGTATCGTTTAAGGAATATTTTTAAAGAATTTCTGAAAATCAGGAAAGCGATCCATGCACTTAGGCAGTGACTTAACTTTTTCGTCAAAAAAGACCCCAAAAGTATCTTGGAATGTCTTGAAATTGTACACAGTCATAGTCAAGAATGCCCTGAACAAGAATCCGTTGAATATATTTGCATATCTCTTGAAGAATATTTTTAATGAATTTTTGAAAATCCGAAAAGCGATCCATGCACTTGGACATTTCAAGTATGTTGGAATGTCTTGAAATTGTACTCAGTCATAGTCAACGACGCCCTGAACAAGAATCAATTGAAAATATTTGCATATCTCTTAAGGAATATTTTTAATGAATTTTTGAAAATGAGGAAAGTCTGTGCACTTCGGCAGTGACTTAACTTTTTATTCAAAAAAGACCCCAAAAGTATCTTGGAATGTCTTGAAATTGTACACAGTCATAGTCAAGCATGCCCTGAACAAGAATCCGTTGAATATATTTGCATATCTCTTGAAGAATATTTTTAATGAACTTTTGAAAATCAGGAAAGCGATCCATGCACTTGGACATTCCAAGTATGTTGGAATGTCTTGAAATTGTACTCAGTCATAGTCAACGACGCCCTGAACAAGAATCCGTTGAAAATATTTGCGTATCGTTTAAGGAATATTTTTAAAGAATTTCTGAAAATCAGGAAAGCGATCCATGCACTTAGGCAGTGACTTAACTTTTTCGTCAAAAAAGACCCCAAAAGTATCTTGGAATGTCTTGAAATTGTACACAGTCATAGTCAAGAATGCCCTGAACAAGAATCCGTTGACAATATTTGCATATCTCTTGAAGAATATTTTGAATGAATTTTTGAAAATCCGAAAAGCGATCCATGCACTTGGACATTTCAAGTATGTTGGAATGTCTTGAAATTGTACTCAGTCATAGTCAACGACGCCCTGAACAAGAATCAATTGAAAATATTTGCATATCTCTTAAGGAATATTTTTAATGAATTTTTGAAAATGAGGAAAGTCTGTGCACTTCGGCAGTGACTTAACTTTTTATTCAAAAAAGACCCCAAAAGTATCTTGGAATGTCTTGAAATTGTACACAGTCATAGTCAAGCATGCCCTGAACAAGAATCCATTGAATATATTTGCATATCTCTTGAAGAATATTTTTAATGAACTTTTGAAAATCAGGAAAGCGATCCATGCACTTGGACATTCCAAGTATGTTGGAATGTCTTGAAATTGTACTCAGTCATAGTCAACGACGCCCTGAACAAGAATCCGTTGAAAATATTTGCATATCGTTTAAGGAATATTTTTAAAGAATTTCTGAAAATCAGGAAAGCGATCCATGCACTTAGGCAGTGACTTAACTTTTTCGTCAAAAAAGACCCCAAAAGTATCTTGGAATGTCTTGAAATTGTACACAGTCATAGTCAAGAATGCCCTGAACAAGAATCCGTTGAATATATTTGCATATCTCTTGAAGAATATTTTTAATGAATTTTTGAAAATCCGGAAAGCGATCCATGCACTTGGACATTCCAAGTATGTTGGAATGTCTTGAAATTGTTCTCGGTCATAGTCAACGACGCCCTGAACAAGAATCCATTGAAAATATTTGCATATCTCTTAAGGAATATTTTTAATGAATTTTTGAAAATGAGGAAAGTCTGTGCACTTAGGCAGTGACTTAACTTTTTATTCAAAAAAGACCCCAAAAGTATCTTGGAATGTCTTGAAATTGTACACAGTCATAGTCAAGCATGCCCTGAACAAGAATCCGTTGAATATATTTGCATATCTCTTGAAGAATATTTTTAATGAACTTTTGAAAATCAGGAAAGCGATCCATGCACTTGGACATTCCAAGTATGTTGGAATGTCTTGAAATTGTACTCAGTCATAGTCAACGACGCCCTGAACAAGAATCAATTGAAAATATTTGCATATCTCTTAAGGAATATTTTTAATGAATTTTTGAAAATTAGGAAAGCGATCCATGCACTTAGGCAGTGACTTAACTTTTGATGTTTTTGGTTTGTTTTTAAAGCATTAAAGCTGCAGGAGTTCATCCATGTCGCCCAGTCGCTGGAAACAAACGTTTGGACACCGTGGATCACACAGCAGGATATCAGGTGAGACGAAGGAAACGATCCATTTGCCCTGATGCACTTAGTGACTTGACTTTTTTTTCAAAAAAAAACCCAAAAGTAAATTGGAATGTCTTGAAATTGTACACAGTCATAGTCAAGCATGCCCTGAATAAGAATCCGTTGAATATATTTGCATATCTCTTGAAGAATATTTTTAATGAATTTTTGAAAATCCGGAAAGCGATCCATGCACTTGGACATTCCAAGTATGTTGGAATGTCTTGAAATTGTACTCAGTCATAGTCAACGACGCCCTGAACAAGAATCCGTTGAAAATATTTGCATATCGCTTAAGGAATATTTTTAATGAATTTTTGAAAATCAGGAAAGCGATCCATGCACTTAGGCAGTGACTTAACTTTTTCGTCAAAAAAGACCCCAAAAGTATCTTGGAATGTCTTGAAATTGTACACAGTCATAGTCAAGCATGCCCTGAACAAGAATCCGTTGAATATATTTGCATATCTCTTGAGGAATATTTTTAATGAATTTTTGAAAATCAGGAAAGCGATCCATGCACTTAGGCAGTGACTTAACTTTTGATGTTTTTGGGTTGTTTTTAAAGAATTAAAGCTGCAGGAGTTCATCCATGTCGTCCAGTCGCTGGAAACAAACGTTTGGACACCGTGGATCACACAGCAGGATATCAGGTGAGACGAAGGAAACGATCCATTTGCCCTGATGCACTTAGTGACTTGACTTTTTTTTCAAAAAAAAACCCCAAAAGTAAATTGGAATGTCTTGAAATTGTACACAGTCATAGTCAAGCATGCCCTGAACAAGAATCCGTTGAATATATTTGCATATCTCTTGAAGAATATTTTTAATGAATTTTTGAAAATCCGAAAAGCGATCCATGCACTTGGACATTCCAAGTATGTTGGAATGTCTTGAAATTGTACTCAGTCATAGTCAACGACGCCCTGAACAAGAATCAATTGAAAATATTTGCATATCTCTTAAGGAATATTTTTAATGAATTTTTGAAAATGAGGAAAGTCTGTGCACTTAGGCAGTGACTTAACTTTTTATTCAAAAAAGACCCCAAAAGTATCCTGGAATGTCTTGAAATTGTACACAGTCATAGTCAAGCATGCCCTGAACAAGAATCCGTTGAATATATTTGCATATCTCTTGAAGAATATTTTTAATGAACTTTTGAAAATCAGGAAAGCGATCCATGCACTTGGACATTCCAAGTATGTTGGAATGTCTTGAAATTGTACTCAGTCATAGTCAACGACGCCCTGAACAAGAATCCGTTGAAAATATTTGCATATCGTTTAAGGAATATTTTTAAAGAATTTCTGAAAATCAGGAAAGCGATCCATGCACTTAGGCAGTGACTTAACTTTTTCGTCAAAAAAGACCCCAAAAGTATCTTGGAATGTCTTGAAATTGTACACAGTCATAGTCAAGCATGCCCTGAACAAGAATCCGTTGAATATATTTGCATATCTCTTGAAGAATATTTTTAATGAATTTTTGAAAATCCGAAAAGCGATCCATGCACTTGGACATTCCAAGTATGTTGGAATGTCTTGAAATTGTACTCAGTCATAGTCAACGACGCCCTGAACAAGAATCAATTGAAAATATTTGCATATCTCTTAAGGAATATTTTTAATGAATTTTTGAAAATGAGGAAAGTCTGTGCACTTAGGCAGTGACTTAACTTTTTATTCAAAAAAGACCCCAAAAGTATCTTGGAATGTCTTGAAATTGTACACAGTCATAGTCAAGCATGCCCTGTACAAGAATCCGTTGAATATATTTGCATATCTCTTGAAGAATATTTTTAATGAACTTTTGAAAATCAGGAAAGCAGTCCATGCACTTGGACATTCCAAGTATGTTGGAATGTCTTGAAATTGTACTCAGTCATAGTCAACGACGCCCTGAACAAGAATCCGTTGAAAATATTTGCATATCGCTTAAGGAATATTTTTAATGAATTTTTGAAAATCAGGAAAGCGATCCATGCACTTAGGCAGTGACTTAACTTTTTTGTCAAAAAAGACCCCAAAAGTATCTTGGAATGTCTTGAAATTGTACACAGTCATAGTCAAGCATGCCCTGAACAAGAATCCGTTGAATATATTTGCATATCTCTTGAAGAATATTTTTAATGAATTTTTGAAAATCCGAAAAGCAATCCATGCACTTGGACATTCCAAGTATGTTGGAATGTCTTGAAATTGTACTCAGTCATAGTCAACGACGCCCTGAACAAGAATCAATTGAAAATATTTGCATATCTCTTAAGGAATATTTTTAATGAATTTTTGAAAATGAGGAAAGTCTGTGCACTTAGGCAGTGACTTAACTTTTTATTCAAAAAAGACCCCAAAAGTATCTTGGAATGTCTTGAAATTGTACACAGTCATAGTCAAGCATGCCCTGAACAAGAATCCGTTGAATATATTTGCATATCTCTTGAAGAATATTTTTAATGAACTTTTGAAAATCAGGAAAGCGATCCATGCACTTGGACATTCCAAGTATGTTGGAATGTCTTGAAATTGTACTCAGTCATAGTCAACGACGCCCTGAACAAGAATCCGTTGAAAATATTTGCATATAGCTTAAGGAATATTTTTAATGAATTTTTGAAAATCAGGAAAGCGATCCATGCACTTAGGCAGTGACTTAACTTTTTATTCAAAAAAGACCCCAAAAGTATCTTGGAATGTCTTGAAATTGTACACAGTCATAGTCAAGCATGCCCTGAACAAGAATCCGTTGAATATATTTGCATATCTCTTGAAGAATATTTTTAATGAACTTTTGAAAATCAGGAAAGCGATCCATGCACTTGGACATTCCAAGTATGTTGGAATGTCTTGAAATTGTACTCAGTCATAGTCAACGACGCCCTGAACAAGAATCCGTTGAAAATATTTGCATATCGCTTAAGGAATATTTTTAATGAATTTTTGAAAATCAGGAAAGCGATCCATGCACTTAGGCAGTGACTTAACTTTTTATTCAAAAAAGACCCCAAAAGTATCTTGGAATGTCTTGAAATTGTACACAGTCATAGTCAAGCATGCCCTGAACAAGAATCCGTTGAATATATTTGCATATCTCTTGAAGAATATTTTTAATGAACTTTTGAAAATCAGGAAAGCGATCCATGCACTTGGACATTCCAAGTATGTTGGAATGTCTTGAAATTGTAATCAGTCATAGTCAACGACACCCTGAACAAGAATCCGTTGAAAATATTTGCATATCGCTTAAGGAATATTTTTAATGAATTTTTGAAAATCAGGAAAGCGATCCATGCACTTAGGCAGTGACTTAACTTTTTTGTCAAAAAAGACCCCAAAAGTATCTTGGAATGTCTTGAAATTGTACACAGTCATAGTCAAGCATGCCCTGAACAAGAATCCGTTGAATATATTTGCATATCTCTTGAAGAATATTTTTAATGAATTTTTGAAAATCCGAAAAGCAATCCATGCACTTGGACATTCCAAGTATGTTGGAATGTCTTGAAATTGTACTCAGTCATAGTCAACGACGCCCTGAACAAGAATCAATTGAAAATATTTGCATATCTCTTAAGGAATATTTTTAATGAATTTTTGAAAATGAGGAAAGTCTGTGCACTTAGGCAGTGACTTAACTTTTTATTCAAAAAAGACCCCAAAAGTATCTTGGAATGTCTTGAAATTGTACACAGTCATAGTCAAGCATGCCCTGAACAAGAATCCGTTGAATATATTTGCATATCTCTTGAAGAATATTTTTAATGAACTTTTGAAAATCAGGAAAGCGATCCATGCACTTGGACATTCCAAGTATGTTGGAATGTCTTGAAATTGTACTCAGTCATAGTCAACGACGCCCTGAACAAGAATCCGTTGAAAATATTTGCATATAGCTTAAGGAATATTTTTAATGAATTTTTGAAAATGATGAAAGTCTGTGCACTTAGGCAGTGACTTAACTTTTTATTCAAAAAAGACCCCAAAAGTATCTTGGAATGTCTTGAAATTGTACACAGTCATAGTCAAGCATGCCCTGAACAAGAATCCGTTGAATATATTTGCATATCTCTTGAAGAATATTTTTAATGAACTTTTGAAAATCAGGAAAGCGATCCATGCACTTGGACATTCCAAGTATGTTGGAATGTCTTGAAATTGTACTCAGTCATAGTCAACGACGCCCTGAACAAGAATCCGTTGAAAATATTTGCATATCGCTTAAGGAATATTTTTAATGAATTTTTGAAAATCAGGAAAGCGATCCATGCACTTAGGCAGTGACTTAACTTTTTCGTCAAAAAAGACCCCAAAAGTATCTTGGAATGTCTTGAAATTGTACACAGTCATAGTCAAGCATGCCCTGAACAAGAATCCGTTGAATATATTTGCATATCTCTTGAAGAATATTTTTAATGAATTTTTGAAAATCCGAAAAGCGATCCATGCACTTGGACATTCCAAGTATGTTGGAATGTCTTGAAATTGTACTCAGTCATAGTCAACGACGCCCTGAACAAGAATCCGTTGAAAATATTTGCATATCGCTTAAGGAATATTTTTAATGAATTTTTGAAAATCAGGAAAGCGATCCATGCACTTAGGCAGTGACTTAACTTTTTTGTCAAAAAAGACCCCAAAAGTATCTTGGAATGTCTTGAAATTGTACACAGTCATAGTCAAGCATGCCCTGAACAAGAATCCGTTGAATATATTTGCATATCTCTTGAAGAATATTTTTAATGAATTTTTGAAAATCCGAAAAGCGATCCATGCACTTGGACATTCCAAGTATGTTGGAATGTCTTGAAATTGTACTCAGTCATAGTCAACGACGCCCTGAACAAGAATCAATTGAAAATATTTGCATATCTCTTAAGGAATATTTTTAATGAATTTTTGAAAATGATGAAAGTCTGTGCACTTAGGCAGTGACTTAACTTTTTATTCAAAAAAGACCCCAAAAGTATCTTGGAATGTCTTGAAATTGTACACAGTCATAGTCAAGCATGCCCTGAACAAGAATCCGTTGAATATATTTGCATATCTCTTGAAGAATATTTTTAATGAACTTTTGAAAATCGGGAAAGCGATCCATGCACTTGGACATTCCAAGTATGTTGGAATGTTTTGAAATTGTACTCAGTCATAGTCAACGACGCCCTGAACAAGAATCCGTTGAAAATATTTGCATATCGCTTAAGGAATATTTTTAATGAATTTTTGAAAATCAGGAAAGCGATCCATGCACTTAGGCAGTGACTTAACTTTTTCGTCAAAAAAGACCCCAAAAGTATCTTGGAATGTCTTGAAATTGTACACAGTCATAGTCAAGCATGCCCTGAACAAGAATCCGTTGAATATATTTGCATATCTCTTGAAGAATATTTTTAATGAATTTTTGAAAATCCGAAAAGCGATCCATGCACTTGGACATTCCAAGTATGTTGGAATGTCTTGAAATTGTACTCAGTCATAGTCAACGAAGCCCTGAACAAGAATCAATTGAAAATATTTGCATATCTCTTAAGGAATATTTTTAATGAATTTTTGAAAATGAGGAAAGTCTGTGCACTTAGGCAGTGACTTAACTTTTTATTCAAAAAAGACCCCAAAAGTATCTTGGAATGTCTTGAAATTGTACACAGTCATAGTCAAGCATGCCCTGAACAAGAATCCGTTGAATATATTTGCATATCTCTTGAAGAATATTTTTAATGAACTTTTGAAAATCAGGAAAGCGATCCATGCACTTGGACATTCCAAGTATGTTGGAATGTCTTGAAATTGTACTCAGTCATAGTCAACGACGCCCTGAACAAGAATCCGTTGAAAATATTTGCATATCGTTTAAGGAATATTTTTAAAGAATTTCTGAAAATCAGGAAAGCGATCCATGCACTTAGGCAGTGACTTAACTTTTTCGTCAAAAAAGACCCCAAAAGTATCTTGGAATGTCTTGAAATTGTACACAGTCATAGTCAAGCATGCCCTGAACAAGAATCCGTTGAATATATTTGCATATCTCTTGAAGAATATTTTTAATGAATTTCTGAAAATCCGGAAAGCGATCCATGCACTTGGACATTCCAAGTATGTTGGAATGTCTTGAAATTGTACTCGGTCATAGTCAACGACGCCCTGAACAAGAATCCATTGAAAATATTTGCATATCTCTTAAGGAATATTTTTAATGAATTTTTGAAAATGATGAAAGTCTGTGCACTTAGGCAGTGACTTAACTTTTTATTCAAAAAAGACCCCAAAGGTATCTTGGAATGTCTTGAAATTGTACACAGTCATAGTCAAGCATGCCCTGAACAAGAATCTGTTGAATATATTTGCATATCTCTTGAAGAATATTTTTAATGAATTTTTGAAAATCCGAAAAGCGATCCATGCACTTGGACATTCCAAGTATGTTGGAATGTCTTGAAATTGTACTCAGTCATAGTCAACGACGCCCTGAACAAGAATCAATTGAAAATATTTGCATATCTCTTAAGGAATATTTTTAATGAATTTTTGAAAATGAGGAAAGTCTGTGCACTTAGGCAGTGACTTAACTTTTTATTCAAAAAAGACCCCAAAAGTATCTTGGAATGTCTTGAAATTGTACACAGTCATAGTCAAGCATGCCCTGAACAAGAATCCGTTGAATATATTTGCATATCTCTTGAAGAATATTTTTAATGAACTTTTGAAAATCAGGAAAGCGATCCATGCACTTGGACATTCCAAGTATGTTGGAATGTCTTGAAATTGTACTCAGTCATAGTCAACGACGCCCTGAACAAGAATCCGTTGAAAATATTTGCATATCGTTTAAGGAATATTTTTAAAGAATTTCTGAAAATCAGGAAAGCGATCCATGCACTTAGGCAGTGACTTAACTTTTTCGTCAAAAAAGACCCCAAAAGTATCTTGGAATGTCTTGAAATTGTACACAGTCATAGTCAAGCATGCCCTGAACAAGAATCCGTTGAATATATTTGCATATCTCTTGAAGAATATTTTTAATGAATTTTTGAAAATCCGGAAAGCGATCCATGCACTTGGACATTCCAAGTATGTTGGAATGTCTTGAAATTGTACTCGGTCATAGTCAACGACGCCCTGAACAAGAATCCATTGAAAATATTTGCATATCTCTTAAGGAATATTTTTAATGAATTTTTGAAAATGAGGAAAGTCTGTGCACTTAGGCAGTGACTTAACTTTTTATTCAAAAAAGACCCCAAAAGTATCTTGGAATGTCTTGAAATTGTACACAGTCATAGTCAAGCATGCCCTGAACAAGAATCCGTTGAATATATTTGCATATCTCTTGAAGAATATTTTTAATGAACTTTTGAAAATCAGGAAAGCGATCCATGCACTTGGACATTCCAAGTATGTTGGAATGTCTTGAAATTGTACTCAGTCATAGTCAACGACGCCCTGAACAAGAATCCGTTGAAAATATTTGCATATCGTTTAAGGAATATTTTTAAAGAATTTCTGAAAATCAGGAAAGCGATCCATGCACTTAGGCAGTGACTTAACTTTTTCGTCAAAAAAGACCCCAAAAGTATCTTGGAATGTCTTGAAATTGTACACAGTCATAGTCAAGCATGCCCTGAACAAGAATCCGTTGAATATATTTGCATATCTCTTGAAGAATATTTTTAATGAATTTTTGAAAATCCGGAAAGCGATCCATGCACTTGGACATTCCAAGTATGTTGGAATGTCTTGAAATTGTACTCGGTCATAGTCAACGACGCCCTGAACAAGAATCCATTGAAAATATTTGCATATCTCTTAAGGAATATTTTTAATGAATTTTTGAAAATGATGAAAGTCTGTGCACTTAGGCAGTGACTTAACTTTTTATTCAAAAAAGACCCCAAAGGTATCTTGGAATGTCTTGAAATTGTACACAGTCATAGTCAAGCATGCCCTGAACAAGAATCCGTTGAATATATTTGCATATCTCTTGAAGAATATTTTTAATGAACTTTTGAAAATCAGGAAAGCGATCCATGCACTTGGACATTCCAAGTATGTTGGAATGTCTTGAAATTGTACTCAGTCATAGTCAACGACGCCCTGAACAAGAATCCGTTGAAAATATTTGCATATCGTTTAAGGAATATTTTTAAAGAATTTCTGAAAATCAGGAAAGCGATCCATGCACTTAGGCAGTGACTTAACTTTTTGTCAAAAAAGACCCCAAAAGTATCTTGGAATGTCTTGAAATTGTACACAGTCATAGTCAAGAATGCCCTGAACAAGAATCCGTTGAATATATTTGCATATCTCTTGAAGAATATTTTTAATGAATTTTTGAAAATCCGGAAAGCGATCCATGCACTTGGACATTCCAAGTATGTTGGAATGTCTTGAAATTGTACTCGGTCATAGTCAACGACGCCCTGAACAAGAATCCATTGAAAATATTTGCATATCTCTTAAGGAATATTTTTAATGAATTTTTGAAAATGATGAAAGTCTGTGCACTTAGGCAGTGACTTAACTTTTTATTCAAAAAAGACCCCAAAGGTATCTTGGAATGTCTTGAAATTGTACACAGTCATAGTCAAGCATGCCCTGAACAAGAATCCGTTGAATATATTTGCATATCTCTTGAAGAATATTTTTAATGAATTTTTGAAAATCCGAAAAGCGATCCATGCACTTGGACATTCCAAGTATGTTGGAATGTCTTGAAATTGTACTCGGTCATAGTCAACGACGCCCTGAACAAGAATCCATTGAAAATATTTGCATATCTCTTAAGGAATATTTTTAATGAATTTTTGAAAATGATGAAAGTCTGTGCACTTAGGCAGTGACTTAACTTTTTATTCAAAAAAGACCCCAAAGGTATCTTGGAATGTCTTGAAATTGTACACAGTCATAGTCAAGCATGCCCTGAACAAGAATCCGTTGAATATATTTGCATATCTCTTGAAGAATATTTTTAATGAATTTTTGAAAATCAGGAAAGCGATCCATACACTTGGACATTCCAAGTATGTTGGAATGTCTTGAAATTGTACTCAGTCATAGTCAACGACGCCCTGAACAAGAATCCGTTGAAAATATTTGCATATCGCTTAAGGAATATTTTTAAAGAATTTCTGAAAATCAGGAAAGCGATCCATGCACTTAGGCAGTGACTTAACTTTTTCGTCAAAAAAGACCCCAAAAGTATCTTGGAATGTCTTGAAATTGTACACAGTCATAGTCAAGCCTGCCCTGAACAAGAATCCGTTGAATATATTTGCATATCTCTTGAAGAATATTTTTAATGAATTTTTGAAAATCCGAAAAGCGATCCATGCACTTGGACATTCCAAGTATGTTGGAATGTCTTGAAATTGTACTCAGTCATAGTCAACGACGCCCTGAACAAGAATCAATTGAAAATATTTGCATATCTCTTAAGGAATATTTTTAATGAATTTTTGAAAATGAGGAAAGTCTGTGCACTTAGGCAGTGACTTAACTTTTTATTCAAAAAAGACCCCAAAAGTATCTTGGAATGTCTTGAAATTGTACACAGTCATAGTCAAGCATGCCCTGAACAAGAATCCGTTGAATATATTTGCATATCTCTTGAAGAATATTTTTAATGAACTTTTGAAAATCAGGAAAGCGATCCATGCACTTGGACATTCCAAGTATGTTTGAATGTCTTGAAATTGTACTCAGTCATAGTCAACGACGCCCTGAACAAGAATCCGTTGAAAATATTTGCATATCGTTTAAGGAATATTTTTAAAGAATTTCTGAAAATCAGGAAAGCGATCCATGCACTTAGGCAGTGACTTAACTTTTTATTCAAAAAAGACCCCAAAAGTATCTTGGAATGTCTTGAAATTGTACACAGTCAAAGTCAAGCATGCCCTGAACAAGAATCCGTTGAATATATTTGCATATCTCTTGAAGAATATTTTTAATGAACTTTTGAAAATCAGGAAAGCGATCCATGCACTTGGACATTCCAAGTATGTTGGAAATGTTTTGAAATTGTACTCAGTCATAGTCAACGACGCCCTGAACAAGAATCCGTTGAAAATATTTACATATCGCTTAAGGAATATTTTTAATGAATTTTTGAAAATCAGAAAAGCGATCCATGCACTTAGGCAGTGACTTAACTTTTTTGTCAAAAAAGACCCCAAAAGTATCTTGGAATGTCTTGAAATTGTACACAGTCATAGTCAAGCATGCCCTGAACAAGAATCCGTTGAATATATTTGCATATCTCTTGAAGAATATTTTTAATGAATTTTTGAAAATCCGAAAAGCGATCCATGCACTTGGACATTCCAAGTATGTTGGAATGTCTTGAAATTGTACTCAGTCATAGTCAACGACGCCCTGAACAAGAATCAATTGAAAATATTTGCATATCTCTTAAGGAATATTTTTAATGAATTTTTGAAAATGAGGAAAGTCTGTGCACTTAGGCAGTGACTTAACTTTTTATTCAAAAAAGACCCCAAAAGCATCCTGGAATGTCTTGAAATTGTACACAGTCATAGTCAAGCATGCCCTGAACAAGAATCCGTTGAATATATTTGCATATCTCTTGAAGAATATTTTTAATGAACTTTTGAAAATCAGGAAAGCGATCCATTCACTTGGACATTCCAAGTATGTTGGAATGTCTTGAAATTGTACTCAGTCATAGTCAACGACGCCCTGAACAAGAATCCGTTGAAAATATTTGCATATCGTTTAAGGAATATTTTTAAAGAATTTCTGAAAATCAGGAAAGCGATCCATGCACTTAGGCAGTGACTTAACTTTTTCGTCAAAAAAGACCCCAAAAGTATCTTGGAATGTCTTGAAATTGTACACAGTCATAGTCAAGCATGCCCTGAACAAGAATCCGTTGAATATATTTGCATATCTCTTGAAGAATATTTTTAATGAATTTTTGAAAATCCGGAAAGCGATCCATGCACTTGGACATTCCAAGTATGTTGGAATGTCTTGAAATTGTACTCGGTCATAGTCAACGACGCCCTGAACAAGAATCCATTGAAAATATTTGCATATCTCTTAAGGAATATTTTTAATGAATTTTTGAAAATGATGAAAGTCTGTGCACTTAGGCAGTGACTTAACTTTTTATCCAAAAAAGACCCCAAAGGTATCTTGGAATGTCTTGAAATTGTACACAGTCATAGTCAAGCATGCCCTGAACAAGAATCCGTTGAATATATTTGCATATCTCTTAAGGAATATTTTTAATGAATTTTGAAAATGATGAAAGTCTGTGCACTTAGGCAGTGACTTAACTTTTTATTCAAAAAAGACCCCAAAGGTATCTTGGAATGTCTTGAAATTGTACACAGTCATAGTCAAGCATGCCCTGAACAAGAATCCGTTGAATATATTTGCATATCTCTTGAAGAATATTTTTAATGAACTTTTGAAAATCAGGAAAGCGATCCATGCACTTGGACATTCCAAGTATGTTGGAATGTCTTGAAATTGTACTCAGTCATAGTCAACGACGCCCTGAACAAGAATCCGTTGAAAATATTTGCATATCGCTTAAGGAATATTTTTAATGAATTTTTGAAAATCAGGAAAGCGATCCATGCACTTAGGCAGTGACTTAACTTTTTATTCAAAAAAGACCCCAAAAGTATCTTGGAATGTCTTGAAATTGTACACAGTCATAGTCAAGCATGCCCTGAACAAGAATCCGTTGAATATATTTGCATATCTCTTGAAGAATATTTTTAATGAATTTTTGAAAATCCGAAAAGCGATCCATGCACTTGGACATTCCAAGTATGTTGGAATGTCTTGAAATTGTACTCAGTCATAGTCAACGACGCCCTGAACAAGAATCAATTGAAAATATTTGCATATCTCTTAAGGAATATTTTTAATGATTTTTTGAAAATTAGGAAAGCGATCCATGCACTTAGGCAGTGACTTAACTTTTGATGTTTTTGGTTTGTTTTTAAAGCATTAAAGCTGCAGGAGTTCATCCATGTCGCCCAGTCGCTGGAAACAAACGTTTGGACACCGTGGATCACACAGCAGGATATCAGGTGAGACGAAGGAAACGATCCATTTGCCCTGATGCACTTAGTGACTTGACTTTTTTTTCAAAAAAAACCCCAAAAGTAAATTGGAATGTCTTGAAATTGTACACAGTCATAGTCAAGCATGCCCTGAATAAGAATCCGTTGAATATATTTGCATATCTCTTGAAGAATATTTTTAATGAATTTTTGAAAATCCGGAAAGCGATCCATGCACTTGGACATTCCAAGTATGTTGGAATGTCTTGAAATTGTACTCAGTCATAGTCAACGACGCCCTGAACAAGAATCCGTTGAAAATATTTGCATATCGCTTAAGGAACATTTTTAATGAATTTTTGAAAATCAGGAAAGCGATCCATGCACTTAGGCAGTGACTTAACTTTTTCGTCAAAAAAGACCCCAAAAGTATCTTGGAATGTCTTGAATTTGTACAAAGTCATAGTCAAGCATGCCCTGAACAAGAATCCGTTGAATATATTTGCATATCTCTTGAGGAATATTTTTTAATGAATTTTTGAAAATCAGGAAAGCGATCCATGCACTTAGGCAGTGACTTAACTTTTGATGTTTTTGGGTTGTTTTTAAAGAATTAAAGCTGCAGGAGTTCATCCATGTCGTCCAGTCGCTGGAAACAAACGTTTGGACACCGTGGATCACACAGCAGGATATCAGGTGAGACGAAGGAAACGATCCATTTGCCCTGATGCACTTAGTGACTTGACTTTTTTTTCAAAAAAACCCCAAAAGTAAATTGGAATGTCTTGAAATTGTACACAGTCATAGTCAAGCATGCCCTGAATAAGAATCCGTTGAATATATTTGCATATCTCTTGAAGAATATTTTTAATGAATTTTTGAAAATCCGAAAAGCGATCCATGCACTTGGACATTCCAAGTATGTTGGAATGTCTTGAAATTGTACTCAGTCATAGTCAACGACGCCCTGAACAAGAATCCGTTGAAAATATTTGCATATCGCTTAAGGAATATTTTTAATGAATTTTTGAAAATCAGGAAAGCGATCCATGCACTTAGGCAGTGACTTAACTTTTTCGTCAAAAAAGACCCCAAAAGTATCTTGGAATGTCTTGAAATTGTACACAGTCATAGTCAAGCATGCCCTGAACAAAAATCCGTTGAATATATTTGCATATCTCTTGAAGAATATTTTTAATGAATTTTTGAAAATCCGGAAAGCGATCCATGCACTTGGACATTCCAAGTATGTTGGAATGTCTTGAAATTGTACTCGGTCATAGTCAACGACGCCCTGAACAAGAATCCATTGAAAATATTTGCATATCTCTTAAGGAATATTTTTAATGAATTTTTGGAAATGAGGAAAGTCTGTGCACTTAGGCAGTGACTTAACTTTTTATTCAAAAAAGACCCCAAAAGTATCTTGGAATGTCTTGAAATTGTACACAGTCATAGTCAAGAATGCCCTGAACAAGAATCCGTTGAATATATTTGCATATCTCTTGAAGAATATTTTTAATGAATTTTTGAAAATCCGGAAAGCGATCCATGCACTTGGACATTCCAAGTATGTTGGAATGTCTTGAAATTGTACTCAGTCATAGTCAACGACGCCCTGAACAAGAATCCGTTGAAAATATTTGCATATCTCTTAAGGAATATTTTTAATGAATTTTTGAAAATGAGGAAAGTCTGTGCACTTAGGCAGTGACTTAACTTTTTATTCAAAAAAGACCCCAAAAGTATCTTGGAATGTCTTGAAATTGTACACAGTCATAGTCAAGCATGCCCTGAACAAGAATCCGTTGAATATATTTGCATATCTCTTGAAGAATATTTTTAATGAACTTTTGAAAATCAGGAAAGCGATCCATGCACTTGGACATTCCAAGTATGTTGGAATGTCTTGAAATTGTACTCAGTCATAGTCAACGACGCCCTGAACAAGAATCCGTTGAAAATATTTGCATATCGCTTAAGGAATATTTTTAATGAATTTTTGAAAATCAGGAAAGCGATCCATGCACTTAGGCAGTGACTTAACTTTTTCGTCAAAAAAGACCCCAAAAGTATCTTGGAATGTCTTGAAATTGTACACAGTCATAGTCAAGCATGCCCTGAACAAGAATCCGTTGAATATGTTTGCATATCTCTTGTAGAATATTTTTAATGAATTTTTGAAAATCCGAAAAGCGATCCATGCACTTGGACATTCCAAGTATGTTGGAATGTCTTGAAATTGTACTCAGTCATAGTCAACGACGCTCTGAACAAGAATCAATTGAAAATATTTGCATATCTCTTAAGGAATATTTTTAATGAATTTTTGAAAATGAGGAAAGTCTGTGCACTAAGCCAGTGACTTAACTTTTCATTCAAAAAAGACCCCAAAAGTATCTTGGAATGTCTTGAAATTGTACACAGTCATAGTCAAGCATGCCCTGAACAAGAATCCGTTGAATATATTTGCATATCTCTTGAAGAATATTTTTAATGAACTTTTGAAAATCAGGAAAGCGATCCATGTACTTGGACATTCAAAGTATGTTGGAATGTCTTGAAATTGTACTCGGTCATAGTCAACGACGCCCTGAACAAGAATCCGTTGAAAATATTTGCATATCGCTTAAGGAATATTTTTAATGAATTTTTGAAAATCAGGAAAGCGATCCATGCACTTAGGCAGTGACTTAACTTTTTATTCAAAAAAGACCCCAAAGGTATCTTGGAATGTCTTGAAATTGTACACAGTCATAGTCAAGCATGCCCTGAACAAGAATCCGTTGAATATATTTGCATTTCTCTTGAAGAATATTTTTAATGAACTTTTGAAAATCAGGAAAGCGATCCATGCACTTGGACATTGCAAGTATGTTGGAATGTCTTGAAATTGTACTCAGTCATAGTCAACGACGCCCTGAACAAGAATCCGTTGAAAATATTTGCATATCGTTTAAGGAATATTTTTAAAGAATTTCTGAAAATCAGGAAAGCGATCCATGCACTTAGGCAGTGACTAAACTTTTTTGTCAAAAAAGACTCCAAAAGTATCTTGGAATGTCTTGAAATTGTACACAGTCATAGTCAAGCATGCCCTGAACAAGAATATGTTGAATATATTTGCATATCTCTTGAATAATATTTTTAATGAATTTTTGAAAATCCGAAAAGCGATCCATGCACTTGGACATTCCAAGTATGTTGGAATGTCTTGAAATTGTACTCAGTCATAGTCAACGACGCCCTGAACAAGAATCAATTGAAAATATTTGCATATCTCTTAAGGAATATTTTTAATGAATTTTTGGAAATGAGGAAAGTCTGTGCACTTAGGCAGTGACTTAACTTTTTATTCAAAAAAGACCCCAAAAGTATCTTGGAATGTCTTGAAATTGTACACAGTCATAGTCAAGCATGCCCTGAACAAGAATCCGTTGAATATATTTGCATATCTCTTGAAGAATATTTTTAATGAACTTTTGAAAATCAGGAAAGCGATCCATGCACTTGGACATTCCAAGTATGTTGGAATGTCTTGAAATTGTACTCGGTCATAGTCAACGACGCCCTGAACAAGAATCCATTTAAATTATTTGCATATCTCTTAAGGAATATTTTTAATGAATTTTTGAAAATGATGAAAGTCTGTGCACTTAGGCAGTGACTTAACTTTTTATTCAAAAAAGACCCCAAAGGTATCTTGGAATGTCTTGAAATTGTACACAGTCATAGTCAAGCATGCCCTGAACAAGAATCCGTTGAATATATTTGCATATCTCTTGAAGAATATTTTTAATGAACTTTTGAAAATCAGGAAAGCGATCCATGCACTTGGACATTCCAAGTATGTTGGAATGTCTTGAAATTGTACTCAGTCATAGTCAACGACGCCCTGAACAAGAATCCGTTGAAAATATTTGCATATCGTTTAAGGAATATTTTTAAAGAATTTCTGAAAATCAGGAAAGCGATCCATGCACTTAGGCAGTGACTTAACTTTTTCGTCAAAAAAGACCCCAAAAGTATCTTGGAATGTCTTGAAATTGTACACAGTCATAGTCAAGAATGCCCTGAACAAGAATCCGTTGAATATATTGGCATATCTCTTGAAGAATATTTTTAATGAATTTTTGAAAATCCGGAAAGCGATCCATGCACTTGGACATTCCAAGTATGTTGGAATGTCTTGAAATTGTACTCAGTCATAGTCAACGACGCCCTGAACAAGAATCCATTGAAAATATTTGCATATCTCTTAAGGAATATTTTTAATGAATTTTTGAAAATGATGAAAGTCTGTGCACTTAGGCAGTGACTTAACTTTTTATTCAAAAAAGACCCCAAAAGTATCTTGGAATGTCTTGAAATTGTACACAGTCATAGTCAAGCATGCCCTGAACAAGAATCCGTTGAATATATTTGCATATCTCTTGAAGAATATTTTTAATGAATTTTTGAAAATCAGGAAAGTGATCCATGCACTTAGGCAGTGACTTAACTTTTTTGTCAAAAAAGACCCCAAAAGTATCTTGGAATGTCTTGAAATTGTACACAGTCATAGTCAAGCATGCCCTGAACAAGAATCCGTTGAATATATTTGCATATCTCTTGAATAATATTTTTAATGAACTTTTGAAAATCAGGAAAGCGATCCATGCACTTGGACATTCCAAGTATGTTGGAATGTCTTGAAATTGTACTCAGTCATAGTCAACGACGCCCTGAACAAGAATCAATTGAAAATATTTGCATATCTCTTAAGGAATATTTTTAATGAATTTTTGAAAATTAGGAAAGCGATCCATGCACTTAGGCAGTGACTTAACTTTTGATGTTTTTGGTTTGTTTTTAAAGCATTAAAGCTGCAGGAGTTCATCCATGTCGCCCAGTCGCTGGAAACAAACGTTTGGACACCATGGATCACACAGCAGGAAATAAGGTGAGACGGAGGAAACGATCCATTTACCCTGATGCACTTAGTGACTTGACTTTTTTTTCAAAAAAGACCCCAAAAGTATCTTGGAATGTCTTGAAATTGTACACAGTCATAGTCAAGCATGCCCTGAACAAGAATCCGTTGAATATATTTGCATATCTCTTGAAGAATATTTTTAATGAACTTTTGAAAATCAGGAAAGCGATCCATGCACTTGGACATTCCAAGTATGTTGGAATGTCTTGAAATTGTACTCGGTCATAGTCAACGACGCCCTGAACAAGAATCCATTTAAATTATTTGCATATCTCTTAAGGAATATTTTGAATGAATTTTTGAAAATGATGAAAGTCTGTGCACTTAGGCAGTGACTTAACTTTTTATTCAAAAAAGACCCCAAAGGTATCTTGGAATGTCTTGAAATTGTACACAGTCATAGTCAAGCATGCCCTGAACAAGAATCCGTTGAATATATTTGCATATCTCTTGAAGAATATTTTTAATGAACTTTTGAAAATCAGGAAAGCGATCCATGCACTTGGACATTCCAAGTATGTTGGAATGTCTTGAAATTGTACTCAGTCATAGTCAACGACGCCCTGAACAAGAATCCGTTGAAAATATTTGCATATCGTTTAAGGAATATTTTTAAAGAATTTCTGAAAATCAGGAAAGCGATCCATGCACTTAGGCAGTGACTTAACTTTTTCGTCAAAAAAGACCCCAAAAGTATCTTGGAATGTCTTGAAATTGTACACAGTCATAGTCAAGAATGCCCTGAACAAGAATCCGTTGAATATATTGGCATATCTCTTGAAGAATATTTTTAATGAATTTTTGAAAATCCGGAAAGCGATCCATGCACTTGGACATTCCAAGTATGTTGGAATGTCTTGAAATTGTACTCGGTCATAGTCAACGACGCCCTGAACAAGAATCCATTGAAAATATTTGCATATCTCTTAAGGAATATTTTTAATGAATTTTTGAAAATGATGAAAGTCTGTGCACTTAGGCAGTGACTTAACTTTTTATTCAAAAAAGACCCCAAAAGTATCTTGGAATGTCTTGAAATTGTACACAGTCATAGTCAAGCATGCCCTGAACAAGAATCCGTTGAATATATTTGCATATCTCTTGAAGAATATTTTTAATGAATTTTTGAAAATCAGGAAAGTGATCCATGCACTTAGGCAGTGACTTAACTTTTTTGTCAAAAAAGACCCCAAAAGTATCTTGGAATGTCTTGAAATTGTACACAGTCATAGTCAAGCATGCCCTGAACAAGAATCCGTTGAATATATTTGCATATCTCTTGAAGAATATTTTTAATGAACTTTTGAAAATCAGGAAAGCGATCCATGCACTTGGACATTCCAAGTATGTTGGAATGTCTTGAAATTGTACTCAGTCATAGTCAACGACGCCCTGAACAAGAATCAATTGAAAATATTTGCATATCTCTTAAGGAATATTTTTAATGAATTTTTGAAAATTAGGAAAGCGATCCATGCACTTAGGCAGTGACTTAACTTTTGATGTTTTTGGTTTGTTTTTAAAGCATTAAAGCTGCAGGAGTTCATCCATGTCGCCCAGTCGCTGGAAACAAACGTTTGGACACCATGGATCACACAGCAGGAAATAAGGTGAGACGGAGGAAACGATCCATTTGCCCTGATGCACTTAGTGACTTGACTTTTTTTTCAAAAAAGACCCCAAAAGTATCTTGGAATGTCTTGAAATTGTACACAGTCATAGTCAAGCATGCCCTGAACAAGAATCCGTTGAATATATTTGCATATCTCTTGAGGAATATTTTTAATGAATTTTTGAAAATCAGGAAAGCGATCCATGCACTTAGGCAGTGACTTAACTTTTGATGTTTTTGGGTTGTTTTTAAAGAATTAAAGCTGCAGGAGTTCATCCATGTCGTCCAGTCGCTGGAAACAAACGTTTGGACACCGTGGATCACACAGCAGGATATCAGGTGAGACGAAGGAAACGATCCATTTGCCCTGATGCACTTAGTGACTTGACTTTTTTTTCAAAAAAACCCCCAAAAGTAAATTGGAATGTCTTGAAATTGTACACAGTCATAGTCAAGCATGCCCTGAATAAGAATCCGTTGAATATATTTGCGTATCTCTTGAAGAATATTTTTAATGAATTTTTGAAAATCCGGAAAGCGATCCATGCACTTGGACATTCCAAGTATGTTGGAATGTCTTGAAATTGTACTCAGTCATAGTCAACGACGCCCTGAACAAGAATCCGTTGAAAATATTTGCATATCGCTTAAGGAATATTTTTAATGAATTTTTGAAAATCAGGAAAGCGATCCATGCACTTAGGCAGTGACTTAACTTTTTCGTCAAAAAAGACCCCAAAAGTATCTTGGAATGTCTTGAAATTGTACACAGTCATAGTCAAGCATGCCCTGAACAAGAATCCGTTGAATATATTTGCATATCTCTTGAAGAATATTTTTAATGAACTTTTGAAAATCAGGAAAGCGATCCATGCACTTGGACATTCCAAGTATGTTGGAATGTTTTGAAATTGTACTCAGTCATAGTCAACGACGCCCTGAACAAGAATCCGTTGAAAATATTTGCATATCGCTTAAGGAATATTTTTAATGAATTTTTGAAAATCAGGAAAGCGATCCATGCACTTAGGCAGTGACTTAACTTTTTATTCAAAAAAGACCCCAAAAGTATCCTGGAATGTCTTGAAATTGTACACAGTCATAGTCAAGCATGCCCTGAACAAGAATCCGTTGAATATATGTGCATATCTCTTGAAGAATATTTTTAATGAATTTTTGAAAATCCGAAAAGCGATCCATGCACTTGGACATTCCAAGTATGTTGGAATGTCTTGAAATTGTACTCAGTCATAGTCAACGACGCCCTGAACAAGAATCAATTGAAAATATTTGCATATCTCTTAAGGATTATTTTTAATGAATTTTTGAAAATGAGGAAAGTCTGTGCACTTAGGCAGTGACTTAACTTTTTATTCAAAAAAGACCCCAAAAGTATCTTGATATGTCTTGAAATTGTACACAGTCATAGTCAAGCATGCCCTGAACAAGAATCCGTTGAATATATTTGCATATCTCTTGAAGAATATTTTCAATGAACTTTTGAAAATCAGGAAGGCGATCCATGCACTTGGACATTCCAAGTATGTTGGAATGTCTTGAAATTGTACTCAGTCATAGTCAACGACGCCCTGAACAAGAATCCGTTGAAAATATTTGCATATCGTTTAAGGAATATTTTTAAAGAATTTCTGAAAATCAGGAAAGCGATCCATGCACTTAGGCAGTGACTTAACTTTTTCGTCAAAAAAGACCCCAAAAGTATCTTGGAATGTCTTGAAATTGTACACAGTCATAGTCAAGCATGCCCTGAACAAGAATCCGTTGAATATATTTGCATATCTCTTGAAGAATATTTTTAATGAACTTTTGAAAATCAGGAAAGCGATCCATGCACTTGGACATTCAAAGTATGTTGGAATGTCTTGAAATTTTACTCAGTCATAGTCAACGACGCCCTGAACAAGAATCCGTTGAAAATATTTGCATATCGCTTAAGGAATATTTTTAATGAATTTTTGAAAATCAGGAAAGCGATCCATGCACTTAGGCAGTGACTTAACTTTTTCGTCAAAAAAGACCCCAAAAGTATCTTGGAATGTCTTGAAATTGTACACAGTCATAGTCAAGCATGCCCTGAACAAGAATCCGTTGAATATATTTGCATATCTCTTGAAGAATATTTTTAATGAATTTTTGAAAATCCGGAAAGCTATCCATGCACTTGGACATTCCAAGTAAGTTGGAATGTCTTGAAATTGTACTCAGTCATAGTCAACGACGCCCTGAACAAGAATCTATTGAAAATATTTGCATATCTCTTAAGGAATATTTTTAATGAATTTTTGAAAATGAGGAATTTCTGTGCACTTAGGCAGTGACTTAACTTTTTATTCAAAAAAGACCCCAAAAGTATCTTGGAATGTCTTGAAATTGTACACAGTCATAGTCAAGCATGCCCTGAACAAGAATCCGTTGAATATATTTGCATATCTCTTGAAGAATATTTTTAATGAACTTTTGAAAATCAGGAAAGCGATCCATGTACCTGGACATTCAAAGTATGTTGGAATGTCTTGAAATTGTACTCGGTCATAGTCAACGACGCCCTGAACAAGAATCCGTTGAAAATATTTGCATATCGCTTAAGGAATATTTTTAATGAATTTTTGAAAATCAGGAAAGCGATCCATGCACTTAGGCAGTGACTTAACTTTTTCGTCAAAAAAGACCCCAAAAGTATCTTGGAATGTCTTGAAATTGTACACAGTCATAGTCAAGCATGCCCTGAACAAGAATCCGTTGAATATATTTGCATATCTCTTGAAGAATATTTTTAATGAACTTTTGAAAATCAGGAAAGCGATCCATGCACTTGGACATTCCAAGTATGTTGGAATGTCTTGAAATTGTACTCAGTCATAGTCAACGACGCCCTGAACAAGAATCCGTTGAAAATATTTGCATATCGCTTAAGGAATATTTTTAATGAATTTTTGAAAATCAGGAAAGCGATCCATGCACTTAGGCAGTGACTTAACTTTTTCGTCAAAAAAGACCCCAAAAGTATCTTGGAATGTCTTGAAATTGTACACAGTCATAGTCAAGAATGCCATGAACAAGAATCCGTTGAATATATTTGCATATCTCTTGAAGAATATTTTTAATGAATTTTTGAAAATCCGGAAAGCGATCCATGCACTTGGACATTCCAAGTATGTTGGAATGTCTTGAAATTGTACTCGGTCATAGTCAACAACGCCCTGAACAAGAATCCATTGAAAATATTTGCATATCTCTTAAGGAATATTTTTAATGAATTTTTGAAAATGATGAAAGTCTGTGCACTTAGGCAGTGACTTAACTTTTTATTCAAAAAAGACCCCAAAGGAATCTTGGAATGTCTTGAAATTGTACACAGTCATAGTCAAGCATGCCCTGAACAAGAATCCGTTGAATATATTTGCATATCTCTTGAAGAATATTTTTAATGAACTTTTGAAAATCAGGAAAGCGATCCATGCACTTGGACATTCCAAGTATGTTGGAATGTCTTGAAATTGTACTCAGTCATAGTCAACGACGCCCTGAACAAGAATCCGTTGAAAATATTTGCATATCGCTTAAGGAATATTTTTAATGAATTTTTGAAAATCAGGAAAGCGATCCATGCACTTAGGCAGTGACTTAACTTTTTTGTCAAAAAAGACCCCAAAAGTATCTTGGAATGTCTTGAAATTGTACACAGTCATAGTCAAGCATGCCCTGAACAAGAATCCGTTGAATATATTTGCATATCTCTTGAAGAATATTTTTAATGAATTTTTGAAAATCCGCAAAGCGATCCATGCACTTGGACATTCAAAGTATGTTGGAATGTCTTGAAATTGTACTCAGTCATAGTCAACGACGCCCTGAACAAGAATCAATTGAAAATATTTGCATATCTCTTAAGGAATATTTTTAATGAATTTTTGAAAATGAGGAAAGTCTGTGGACTTAGGCAGTGACTTAACTTTTTATTCAAAAAAGACCCCAAAAGTATCTTGGAATGTCTTGAAATTGTACACAGTCATAGTCAAGCATGCCCTGAACAAGAATCCGTTGAATATATTTGCATATCTCTTGAAGAATATTTTTAATGAACTTTTGAAAATCAGGAAAGCGATCCATGCACTTGGACATTCCAAGTATGTTGGCATGTCTTGAAATTGTACTCAGTCATAGTCAACGACGCCCTGAACAAGAATCCGTTGAAAATATTTGCATATCGTTTAAGGAATATTTTTAAAGAATTTCTGAAAATCAGGAAAGCGATCCATGCACTTAGGCAGTGACTTAACTTTTTCGTCAAAAAAGACCCCAAAAGTATCTTGGAATGTCTTGAAATTGTACACAGTCATAGTCAAGCATGCCCTGAACAAGAATCCGTTGAATATATTTGCATATCTCTTGAAGAATATTTTTAATGAATTTTTGAAAATCCGGAAAGCGATCCATGCACTTGGACATTCCAAGTATGTTGGAATGTCTTGAAATTGTACTCGGTCATAGTCAACGACGCCCTGAACAAGAATCCATTGAAAATATTTGCATATCTCTTAAGGAATATTTTTAATGAATTTTTGAAAATGATGAAAGTCTGTGCACTTAGGCAGTGACTTAACTTTTTATTCAAAAAAGACCCCAAAGGTATCTTGGAATGTCTTGAAATTGTACACAGTCATAGTCAAGCATGCCCTGAACAAGAATCCGTTGAATATATTTGCATATCTCTTGAAGAATATTTTTAATGAACTTTTGAAAATCAGGAAAGCGATCCATGCACTTGGACATTCCAAGTATGTTGGAATGTCTTGAAATTGTACTCAGTCATAGTCAACGACGCCCTGAACAAGAATCCGTTGAAAATATTTGCATATCGCTTAAGGAATATTTTTAATGAATTTTTGAAAATCAGGAAAGCGATCCATGCACTTAGGCAGTGACTTAACTTTTTTGTCAAAAAAGACCCCAAAAGTATCTTGGAATGTCTTGAAATTGTACACAGTCATAGTCAAGCATGCCCTGAACAAGAATCCGTTGAATATATTTGCATATCTCTTGAAGAATATTTTTAATGAATTTTTGAAAATCCGAAAAGCGATCCATGCACTTGGACATTCCAAGTATGTTGGAATGTCTTGAAATTGTACTCAGTCATAGTCAACGACGCCCTGAACAAGAATCAATTGAAAATATTTGCATATCTCTTACGGAATATTTTTAATGAATTTTTGAAAATGAGGAAAGTCTGTGCACTTAGGCAGTGACTTAACTTTTTCGTCAAAAAAGACCCCAAAAGTATCTTGGAATGTCTTGAAATTGTACACAGTCATAGTCAAGAATGCCCTGAACAAGAATCCGTTGAATATATTTGCATATCTCTTGAAGAATATTTTTAATGAACTTTTGAAAATCAGGAAAGCGATCCATGCACTTGGACATTCCAAGTATGTTGGAATGTCTTGAAATTGTACTCAGTCATAGTCAACGACGCCCTGAACAAGAATCCGTTGAAAATATTTGCATATCGTTTAAGGAATATTTTTAAAGAATTTCTGAAAATCAGGAAAGCGATCCATGCACTTAGGCAGTGACTTAACTTTTTTGTCAAAAAAGACCCCAAAAGTATCTTGGAATGTCTTGAAATTGTACACAGTCATAGTCAAGCATGCCCTGAACAAGAATCCGTTGAATATATTTGCATATCTCTTGAAGAATATTTTTAATGAATTTTTGAAAATCCGAAAAGCGATCCATGCACTTGGACATTCCAAGTATGTTGGAATGTCTTGAAATTGTACTCAGTCATAGTCAACGACGCCCTGAACAAGAATCAATTGAAAATATTTGCATATCTCTTAAGGAATATTTTTAATGAATTTTTGAAAATGAGGAAAGTCTGTGCACTTAGGCAGTGACTTAACTTTTTATTCAAAAAAGACCCCAAAAGTATCTTGGAATGTCTTGAAATTGTACACAGTTATAGTCAAGCATGCCCTGAACAAGAATCCGTTGAATATATTTGCATATCTCTTGAAGAATATTTTTAATGAACTTTTGAAAATCAGGAAAGCGATCCATGCACTTGGACATTCCAAGTATGTTGGAATGTCTTGAAATTGTACTTAGTCATAGTCAACGACGCCCTGAACAAGAATCCGTTGAAAATATTTGCATATCGTTTAAGGAATATTTTTAAAGAATTTCTGAAAATCAGGAAAGCGATCCATGCACTTAGGCAGTGACTTAACTTTTTCGTCAAAAAAGACCCCAAAAGTATCTTGGAATGTCTTGAAATTGTACACAGTCATAGTCAAGCATGCCCTGAACAAGAATCCGTTGAATATATTTGCATATCTCTTGAAGAATATTTTTAATGAATTTTTGAAAATCCGGAAAGCGATCCATGCACTTGGACATTCCAAGTATGTTGGAATGTCTTGAAATTGTACTCGGTCATAGTCAACGACGCCCTGAACAAGAATCCATTGAAAATATTTGCATATCTCTTAAGGAATATTTTTAATGAATTTTTGAAAATGATGAAAGTCTGTGCACTTAGGCAGTGACTTAACTTTTTATTCAAAAAAGACCCCAAAGGTATCTTGGAATGTCTTGAAATTGTACACAGTCATAGTCAAGCATGCCCTGAACAAGAATCCGTTGAATATATTTGCATATCTCTTGAAGAATATTTTTAATGAACTTTTGAAAATCAGGAAAGCGATCCATGCACTTGGACATTCCAAGTATGTTGGAATGTCTTGAAATTGTACTCAGTCATAGTCAACGACGCCCTGAACAAGAATCCGTTGAAAATATTTGCATATCGCTTAAGGAATATTTTTAATGAATTTTTGAAAATCAGGAAAGCGATCCATGCACTTAGGCAGTGACTTAACTTTTGATGTTTTTGGTTTGTTTTTAAAGCATTAAAGCTGCAGGAGTTCATCCATGTCGCCCAGTCGCTGGAAACAAACGTTTGGACACCATGGATCACACAGCAGGAAATAAGGTGAGACGGAGGAAACGATCCATTTGCCCTGATGCACTTAGTGACTTGACTTTTTTTTCAAAAAAGACCCCAAAAGTATCTTGGAATGTCTTGAAATTGTACACAGTCATAGTCAAGCATGCCCTGAACAAGAATCCGTTGAATATATTTGCATATCTCTTGAGGAATATTTTTAATGAATTTTTGAAAATTAGGAAAGCGATCCATGCACTTAGGCAGTGACTTAACTTTTGATGTTTTTGGTTTGTTTTTAAAGCATTAAAGCTGCAGGAGTTCATCCATGTCGCCCAGTCGCTGGAAACAAACGTTTGGACACCCTGGATCACACAGCAGGAAATAAGGTGAGACGGAGGAAACGATCCATTTGCCCTGATGCACTTAGTGACTTGACTTTTTTTTCAAAAAAGACCCCAAAAGTATCTTGGAATGTCTTGAAATTGTACACAGTCATAGTCAAGCATGCCCTGAACAAGAATCCGTTGAATATATTTGCATATCTCTTGAGGAATATTTTTAATGAATTTTTGAAAATCAGGAAAGCGATCCATGCACTTAGGCAGTGACTTAACTTTTGATGTTTTTGGGTTGTTTTTAAAGAATTAAAGCTGCAGGAGTTCATCCATGTCGTCCAGTCGCTGGAAACAAACGTTTGGACACCGTGGATCACACAGCAGGATATCAGGTGAGACGAAGGAAACGATCCATTTGCCCTGATGCACTTAGTGACTTGACTTTTTTTTCAAAAAAAAACCCAAAAGTAAATTGGAATGTCTTGAAATTGTACACAGTCATAGTCAAGCATGCCCTGAATAAGAATCCGTTGAATATATTTGCATATCTCTTGAAGAATATTTTTAATGAATTTTTGAAAATCCGGAAAGCGATCCATGCACTTAGGCAGTGACTTAACTTTTGATGTTTTTGGGTTGTTTTTAAAGAATTAAAGCTGCAGGAGTTCATCCATGTCGTCCAGTCGCTGGAAACAAACGTTTGGACACCGTGGATCACACAGCAGGATATCAGGTGAGACGAAGGAAACGATCCATTTGCCCTGATGCACTTAGTGACTTGACTTTTTTTTCAAAAAAAACCCCATAAGTAAATTGGAATGTCTTGAAATTGTACACAGTCATAGTCAAGCATGCCCTGAATAAGAATCCGTTGAATATATTTGCATATCTCTTGAAGAATATTTTTAATGAATTTTTGAAAATCCGGAAAGCGATCCATGCACTTGGACATTCCAAGTATGTTGGAATGTCTTGAAATTGTACTCAGTCATAGTCAACGACGCCCTGAACAAGAATCCGTTGAAAATATTTGCATATCGCTTAAGGAATATTTTTAATGAATTTTTGAAAATCAGGAAAGCGATCCATGCACTTAGGCAGTGACTTAACTTTTTATTCAAAAAAGACCCCAAAAGTATCTTGGAATGTCTTGAAATTGTACACAGTCATAGTCAAGCATGCCCTGAACAAGAATCCGTTGAATATATTTGCATATCTCTTGAAGAATATTTTTAATGAATTTTTGAAAATCTGAAAAGCGATCCATGCACTTGGACATTCCAAGTATGTTGGAATGTCTTGAAATTGTACTCAGTCATCGTCAACGACGCCCTGAACAAGAATCAATTGAAAATATTTGCATATCTCTTAAGGAATATTTTTAATGAATTTTTGAAAATGAGGAAAGCGATCCATGCACTTAGGCAGTGACTTAACTTTTGATGTTTTTGGTTTGTTTTTAAAGCATTAAAGCTGCAGGAGTTCATCCATGTCGCCCAGTCGCTGGAAACAAACGTTTGGACACCATGGATCACACAGCAGGAAATAAGGTGAGACGGAGGAAACGATCCATTTGCCCTGATGCACTTAGTGACTTGACTTTTTTTTCAAAAAAGACCCCAAAAGTATCTTGGAATGTCTTGAAATTGTACACAGTCATAGTCAAGCATGCCCTGAACAAGAATCCGTTGAATATATTTGCATATCTCTTGAGGAATATTTTTAATGAATTTTTGAAAATCAGGAAAGCGATCCATGCACTTAGGCAGTGACTTAACTTTTGATGTTTTTGGGTTGTTTTTAAAGAATTAAAGCTGCAGGAGTTCATCCATGTCGTCCAGTCGCTGGAAACAAACGTTTGGACACCGTGGATCACACAGCAGGATATCAGGTGAGACGAAGGAAACGATCCATTTGCCCTGATGCACTTAGTGACTTGACTTTTTTTTCAAAAAAAACCCCAAAAGTAAATTGGAATGTCTTGAAATTGTACACAGTCATAGTCAAGCATGCCCTGAATAAGAATCCGTTGAATATATTTGCATATCTCTTGAAGAATATTTTTAATGAATTTTTGAAAATCCGGAAAGCGATCCATGCACTTAGGCAGTGACTTAACTTTTGATGTTTTTGGGTTGTTTTTAAAGAATTAAAGCTGCAGGAGTTCATCCATGTCGTCCAGTCGCTGGAAACAAACGTTTGGACACCGTGGATCACACAGCAGGATATCAGGTGAGACGAAGGAAACGATCCATTTGCCCTGATGCACTTAGTGACTTGACTTTTTTTTCAAAAAAAACCCCAAAAGTAAATTGGAATGTCTTGAAATTGTACACAGTCATAGTCAAGCATGCCCTGAACAAGAATCCGTTGAATATATTTGCATATCTCTTGAAGAATATTTTTAATGAACTTTTGAAAATCAGGAAAGCGATCCATGCACTTGGACATTCCAAGTATGTTGGAATGTCTTGAAATTGTACTCAGTCATAGTCAACGACGCCCTGAACAAGAATCCGTTGAAAATATTTGCATATCGTTTAAGGAATATTTTTAAAGAATTTCTGAAAATCAGGAAAGCGATCCATGCACTTAGGCAGTGACTTAACTTTTTCGTCAAAAAAGACCCCAAAAGTATCTTGGAATGTCTTGAAATTGTACACAGTCATAGTCAAGAATGCCCTGAACAAGAATCCGTTGAATATATTGGCATATCTCTTGAAGAATATTTTTAATGAATTTTTGAAAATCCGGAAAGCGATCCATGCACTTGGACATTCCAAGTATGTTGGAATGTCTTGAAATTGTACTCAGTCATAGTCAACGACGCCCTGAACAAGAATCCATTGAAAATATTTGCATATCTCTTAAGGAATATTTTTAATGAATTTTTGAAAATGATGAAAGTCTGTGCACTTAGGCAGTGACTTAACTTTTTATTCAAAAAAGACCCCAAAAGTATCTTGGAATGTCTTGAAATTGTACACAGTCATAGTCAAGCATGCCCTGAACAAGAATCCGTTGAATATATTTGCATATCTCTTGAAGAATATTTTTAATGAATTTTTGAAAATCAGGAAAGTGATCCATGCACTTAGGCAGTGACTTAACTTTTTTGTCAAAAAAGACCCCAAAAGTATCTTGGAATGTCTTGAAATTGTACACAGTCATAGTCAAGCATGCCCTGAACAAGAATCCGTTGAATATATTTGCATATCTCTTGAAGAATATTTTTAATGAACTTTTGAAAATCAGGAAAGCGATCCATGCACTTGGACATTCCAAGTATGTTGGAATGTCTTGAAATTGTACTCAGTCATAGTCAACGACGCCCTGAACAAGAATCAATTGAAAATATTTGCATATCTCTTAAGGAATATTTTTAATGAATTTTTGAAAATTAGGAAAGCGATCCATGCACTTAGGCAGTGACTTAACTTTTGATGTTTTTGGTTTGTTTTTAAAGCATTAAAGCTGCAGGAGTTCATCCATGTCGCCCAGTCGCTGGAAACAAACGTTTGGACACCATGGATCACACAGCAGGAAATAAGGTGAGACGGAGGAAACGATCCATTTGCCCTGATGCACTTAGTGACTTGACTTTTTTTTCAAAAAAGACCCCAAAAGTATCTTGGAATGTCTTGAAATTGTACACAGTCATAGTCAAGCATGCCCTGAACAAGAATCCGTTGAATATATTTGCATATCTCTTGAGGAATATTTTTAATGAATTTTTGAAAATCAGGAAAGCGATCCATGCACTTAGGCAGTGACTTAACTTTTGATGTTTTTGGGTTGTTTTTAAAGAATTAAAGCTGCAGGAGTTCATCCATGTCGTCCAGTCGCTGGAAACAAACGTTTGGACACCGTGGATCACACAGCAGGATATCAGGTGAGACGAAGGAAACGATCCATTTGCCCTGATGCACTTAGTGACTTGACTTTTTTTTCAAAAAAAACCCCAAAAGTAAATTGGAATGTCTTGAAATTGTACACAGTCATAGTCAAGCATGCCCTGAATAAGAATCCGTTGAATATATTTGCGTATCTCTTGAAGAATATTTTTAATGAATTTTTGAAAATCCGGAAAGCGATCCATGCACTTGGACATTCCAAGTATGTTGGAATGTCTTGAAATTGTACTCAGTCATAGTCAACGACGCCCTGAACAAGAATCCGTTGAAAATATTTGCATATCGCTTAAGGAATATTTTTAATGAATTTTTGAAAATCAGGAAAGCGATCCATGCACTTAGGCAGTGACTTAACTTTTTCGTCAAAAAAGACCCCAAAAGTATCTTGGAATGTCTTGAAATTGTACACAGTCATAGTCAAGCATGCCCTGAACAAGAATCCGTTGAATATATTTGCATATCTCTTGAAGAATATTTTTAATGAATTTTTGAAAATCCGGAAAGCGATCCATGCACTTGGACATTCCAAGTATGTTGGAATGTCTTGAAATTGTACTCGGTCATAGTCAACGACGCCCTGAACAAGAATCCATTGAAAATATTTGCATATCTCTTAAGGAATATTTTTAATGAATTTTTGGAAATGAGGAAAGTCTGTGCACTTAGGCAGTGACTTAACTTTTTATTCAAAAAAGACCGCAAAAGTATCTTGGAATGTCTTGAAATTGTACACAGTCATAGTCAAGCATGCCCTGAACAAGAATCCGTTGAATATATTTGCATATCTCTTGAAGAATATTTTTAATGAATTTTTGAAAATCCGGAAAGCGATCCATGCACTTGGACATTCCAAGTATGTTGGAATGTCTTGAAATTGTACTCAGTCATAGTCAACGACGCCCTGAACAAGAATCCGTTGAAAATATTTGCATATCGCTTAAGGAATATTTTTAATGAATTTTTGAAAATCAGGAAAGCAATCCATGCACTTAGGCAGTGACTTAACTTTTTTGTCAAAAAAGACCCCAAAAGTATCTTGGAATGTCTTGAAATTGTACACAGTCATAGTCAAGCATGCCCTGAACAAGAAACCGTTGAATATATTTGCATATCTCTTGAAGAATATTTTTAATGAATTTTTGAAAATCCGAAAAGCGATCCATGCACTTGGACATTCCAAGTATGTTGGAATGTCTTGAAATTGTACTCAGTCATAGTCAACGACGCCCTGAACAAGAATCAATTGAAAATATTTGCATATCTCTTAAGGATTATTTTTAATGAATTTTTGAAAATGAGGAAAGTCTGTACACTTAGGCAGTGACTTAACTTTTTATTCAAAAAAGACCCCAAAAGTATCTTGATATGTCTTGAAATTGTACACAGTCATAGTCAAGCATGCCCTGAACAAGAATCCGTTGAATATATTTGCATATCTCTTGAAGAATATTTTCAATGAACTTTTGAAAATCAGGAAAGCGATCCATGCACTTGGACATTCAAAGTATGTTGGAATGTCTTGAAATTGTACTCAGTCATAGTCAACGACGCCCTGAACAAGAATCCGTTGAAAATATTTGCATATCGCTTAAGGAATATTTTTAATGAATTTTTGAAAATCAGGAAAGCGATCCATGCACTTAGGCAGTGACTTAACTTTTTCGTCAAAAAAGACCCCAAAAGTATCTTGGAATGTCTTGAAATTGTACACAGTCATAGTCAAGCATGCCCTGAACAAGAATCCGTTGAATATATTTGCATATCTCTTGAAGAATATTTTTAATGAATTTTTGAAAATCCGGAAAGCTATCCATGCACTTGGACATTCCAAGTAAGTTGGAATGTCTTGAAATTGTACTCAGTCATAGTCAACGACGCCCTGAACAAGAATCTATTGAAAATATTTGCATATCTCTTAAGGAATATTTTTAATGAATTTTTGAAAATGAGGAATTTCTGTGCACTTAGGCAGTGACTTAACTTTTTATTCAAAAAAGACCCCAAAAGTATCTTGGAATGTCTTGAAATTGTACACAGTCATAGTCAAGCATGCCCTGAACAAGAATCCGTTGAATATATTTGCATATCTCTTGAAGAATATTTTTAATGAACTTTTGAAAATCAGGAAAGCGATCCATGTACCTGGACATTCAAAGTATGTTGGAATGTCTTGAAATTGTACTCGGTCATAGTCAACGACGCCCTGAACAAGAATCCGTTGAAAATATTTGCATATCGCTTAAGGAATATTTTTAATGAATTTTTGAAAATCAGGAAAGCGATCCATGCACTTAGGCAGTGACTTAACTTTTTCGTCAAAAAAGACCCCAAAAGTATCTTGGAATGTCTTGAAATTGTACACAGTCATAGTCAAGCATGCCCTGAACAAGAATCCGTTGAATATATTTGCATATCTCTTGAAGAATATTTTTAATGAACTTTTGAAAATCAGGAAAGCGATCCATGCACTTGGACATTCCAAGTATGTTGGAATGTCTTGAAATTGTACTCAGTCATAGTCAACGACGCCCTGAACAAGAATCCGTTGAAAATATTTGCATATCGCTTAAGGAATATTTTTAATGAATTTTTGAAAATCAGGAAAGCGATCCATGCACTTAGGCAGTGACTTAACTTTTTCGTCAAAAAAGACCCCAAAAGTATCTTGGAATGTCTTGAAATTGTACACAGTCATAGTCAAGAATGCCATGAACAAGAATCCGTTGAATATATTTGCATATCTCTTGAAGAATATTTTTAATGAATTTTTGAAAATCCGGAAAGCGATCCATGCACTTGGACATTCCAAGTATGTTGGAATGTCTTGAAATTGTACTCGGTCATAGTCAACAACGCCCTGAACAAGAATCCATTGAAAATATTTGCATATCTCTTAAGGAATATTTTTAATGAATTTTTGAAAATGATGAAAGTCTGTGCACTTAGGCAGTGACTTAACTTTTTATTCAAAAAAGACCCCAAAGGAATCTTGGAATGTCTTGAAATTGTACACAGTCATAGTCAAGCATGCCCTGAACAAGAATCCGTTGAATATATTTGCATATCTCTTGAAGAATATTTTTAATGAACTTTTGAAAATCAGGAAAGCGATCCATGCACTTGGACATTCCAAGTATGTTGGAATGTCTTGAAATTGTACTCAGTCATAGTCAACGACGCCCTGAACAAGAATCCGTTGAAAATATTTGCATATCGCTTAAGGAATATTTTTAATGAATTTTTGAAAATCAGGAAAGCGATCCATGCACTTAGGCAGTGACTTAACTTTTTTGTCAAAAAAGACCCCAAAAGTATCTTGGAATGTCTTGAAATTGTACACAGTCATAGTCAAGCATGCCCTGAACAAGAATCCGTTGAATATATTTGCATATCTCTTGAAGAATATTTTTAATGAATTTTTGAAAATCCGCAAAGCGATCCATGCACTTGGACATTCAAAGTATGTTGGAATGTCTTGAAATTGTACTCAGTCATAGTCAACGACGCCCTGAACAAGAATCAATTGAAAATATTTGCATATCTCTTAAGGAATATTTTTAATGAATTTTTGAAAATGAGGAAAGTCTGTGGACTTAGGCAGTGACTTAACTTTTTATTCAAAAAAGACCCCAAAAGTATCTTGGAATGTCTTGAAATTGTACACAGTCATAGTCAAGCATGCCCTGAACAAGAATCCGTTGAATATATTTGCATATCTCTTGAAGAATATTTTTAATGAACTTTTGAAAATCAGGAAAGCGATCCATGCACTTGGACATTCCAAGTATGTTGGAATGTCTTGAAATTGTACTCAGTCATAGTCAACGACGCCCTGAACAAGAATCCGTTGAAAATATTTGCATATCGTTTAAGGAATATTTTTAAAGAATTTCTGAAAATCAGGAAAGCGATCCATGCACTTAGGCAGTGACTTAACTTTTTCGTCAAAAAAGACCCCAAAAGTATCTTGGAATGTCTTGAAATTGTACACAGTCATAGTCAAGCATGCCCTGAACAAGAATCCGTTGAATATATTTGCATATCTCTTGAAGAATATTTTTAATGAATTTTTGAAAATCCGGAAAGCGATCCATGCACTTGGACATTCCAAGTATGTTGGAATGTCTTGAAATTGTACTCGGTCATAGTCAACGACGCCCTGAACAAGAATCCATTGAAAATATTTGCATATCTCTTAAGGAATATTTTTAATGAATTTTTGAAAATGATGAAAGTCTGTGCACTTAGGCAGTGACTTAACTTTTTATTCAAAAAAGACCCCAAAGGTATCTTGGAATGTCTTGAAATTGTACACAGTCATAGTCAAGCATGCCCTGAACAAGAATCCGTTGAATATATTTGCATATCTCTTGAAGAATATTTTTAATGAACTTTTGAAAATCAGGAAAGCGATCCATGCACTTGGACATTCCAAGTATGTTGGAATGTCTTGAAATTGTACTCAGTCATAGTCAACGACGCCCTGAACAAGAATCCGTTGAAAATATTTGCATATCGCTTAAGGAATATTTTTAATGAATTTTTGAAAATCAGGAAAGCGATCCATGCACTTAGGCAGTGACTTAACTTTTTTGTCAAAAAAGACCCCAAAAGTATCTTGGAATGTCTTGAAATTGTACACAGTCATAGTCAAGCATGCCCTGAACAAGAATCCGTTGAATATATTTGCATATCTCTTGAAGAATATTTTTAATGAATTTTTGAAAATCCGAAAAGCGATCCATGCACTTGGACATTCCAAGTATGTTGGAATGTCTTGAAATTGTACTCAGTCATAGTCAACGACGCCCTGAACAAGAATCAATTGAAAATATTTGCATATCTCTTACGGAATATTTTTAATGAATTTTTGAAAATGAGGAAAGTCTGTGCACTTAGGCAGTGAGTTAACTTTTTATTCAAAAAAGACCCCAAAAGTATCTTGGAATGTCTTGAAATTGTACACAGTCATAGTCAAGCATGCCCTGAACAAGAATCCGTTGAATATATTTGCATATCTCTTGAAGAATATTTTTAATGAACTTTTGAAAATCAGGAAAGCGATCCATGCACTTGGACATTCCAAGTATGTTGGAATGTCTTGAAATTGTACTCGGTCATAGTCAACGACGCCCTGAACAAGAATCCATTGAAAATATTTGCATATCTCTTAAGGAATATTTTTAATGAATTTTTGGAAATGAGGAAAGTCTGTGCACTTAGGCAGTGACTTAACTTTTTATTCAAAAAAGACCCCAAAAGTATCTTGGAATGTCTTGAAATTGTACACAGTCATAGTCAAGCATGCCCTGAACAAGAATCCGTTGAATATATTTGCATATCTCTTGAAGAATATTTTTAATGAATTTTTGAAAATCCGGAAAGCGATCCATGCACTTGGACATTCCAAGTATGTTGGAATGTCTTGAAATTGTACTCAGTCATAGTCAACGACGCCCTGAACAAGAATCCGTTGAAAATATTTGCATATCGCTTAAGGAATATTTTTAATGAATTTTTGAAAATCAGGAAAGCAATCCATGCACTTAGGCAGTGACTTAACTTTTTTGTCAAAAAAGACCCCAAAAGTATCTTGGAATGTCTTGAAATTGTACACAGTCATAGTCAAGCATGCCCTGAACAAGAAACCGTTGAATATATTTGCATATCTCTTGAAGAATATTTTTAATGAATTTTTGAAAATCCGAAAAGCGATCCATGCACTTGGACATTCCAAGTATGTTGGAATGTCTTGAAATTGTACTCAGTCATAGTCAACGACGCCCTGAACAAGAATCAATTGAAAATATTTGCATATCTCTTAAGGATTATTTTTAATGAATTTTTGAAAATGAGGAAAGTCTGTACACTTAGGCAGTGACTTAACTTTTTATTCAAAAAAGACCCCAAAAGTATCTTGATATGTCTTGAAATTGTACACAGTCATAGTCAAGCATGCCCTGAACAAGAATCCGTTGAATATATTTGCATATCTCTTGAAGAATATTTTCAATGAACTTTTGAAAATCAGGAAAGCGATCCATGCACTTGGACATTCAAAGTATGTTGGAATGTCTTGAAATTGTACTCAGTCATAGTCAACGACGCCCTGAACAAGAATCCGTTGAAAATATTTGCATATCGCTTAAGGAATATTTTTAATGAATTTTTGAAAATCAGGAAAGCGATCCATGCACTTAGGCAGTGACTTAACTTTTTCGTCAAAAAAGACCCCAAAAGTATCTTGGAATGTCTTGAAATTGTACACAGTCATAGTCAAGCATGCCCTGAACAAGAATCCGTTGAATATATTTGCATATCTCTTGAAGAATATTTTTAATGAATTTTTGAAAATCCGGAAAGCTATCCATGCACTTGGACATTCCAAGTAAGTTGGAATGTCTTGAAATTGTACTCAGTCATAGTCAACGACGCCCTGAACAAGAATCTATTGAAAATATTTGCATATCTCTTAAGGAATATTTTTAATGAATTTTTGAAAATGAGGAATTTCTGTGCACTTAGGCAGTGACTTAACTTTTTATTCAAAAAAGACCCCAAAAGTATCTTGGAATGTCTTGAAATTGTACACAGTCATAGTCAAGCATGCCCTGAACAAGAATCCGTTGAATATATTTGCATATCTCTTGAAGAATATTTTTAATGAACTTTTGAAAATCAGGAAAGCGATCCATGTACCTGGACATTCAAAGTATGTTGGAATGTCTTGAAATTGTACTCGGTCATAGTCAACGACGCCCTGAACAAGAATCCGTTGAAAATATTTGCATATCGCTTAAGGAATATTTTTAATGAATTTTTGAAAATCAGGAAAGCGATCCATGCACTTAGGCAGTGACTTAACTTTTTCGTCAAAAAAGACCCCAAAAGTATCTTGGAATGTCTTGAAATTGTACACAGTCATAGTCAAGCATGCCCTGAACAAGAATCCGTTGAATATATTTGCATATCTCTTGAAGAATATTTTTAATGAACTTTTGAAAATCAGGAAAGCGATCCATGCACTTGGACATTCCAAGTATGTTGGAATGTCTTGAAATTGTACTCAGTCATAGTCAACGACGCCCTGAACAAGAATCCGTTGAAAATATTTGCATATCGCTTAAGGAATATTTTTAATGAATTTTTGAAAATCAGGAAAGCGATCCATGCACTTAGGCAGTGACTTAACTTTTTCGTCAAAAAAGACCCCAAAAGTATCTTGGAATGTCTTGAAATTGTACACAGTCATAGTCAAGAATGCCATGAACAAGAATCCGTTGAATATATTTGCATATCTCTTGAAGAATATTTTTAATGAATTTTTGAAAATCCGGAAAGCGATCCATGCACTTGGACATTCCAAGTATGTTGGAATGTCTTGAAATTGTACTCGGTCATAGTCAACAACGCCCTGAACAAGAATCCATTGAAAATATTTGCATATCTCTTAAGGAATATTTTTAATGAATTTTTGAAAATGATGAAAGTCTGTGCACTTAGGCAGTGACTTAACTTTTTATTCAAAAAAGACCCCAAAGGAATCTTGGAATGTCTTGAAATTGTACACAGTCATAGTCAAGCATGCCCTGAACAAGAATCCGTTGAATATATTTGCATATCTCTTGAAGAATATTTTTAATGAACTTTTGAAAATCAGGAAAGCGATCCATGCACTTGGACATTCCAAGTATGTTGGAATGTCTTGAAATTGTACTCAGTCATAGTCAACGACGCCCTGAACAAGAATCCGTTGAAAATATTTGCATATCGCTTAAGGAATATTTTTAATGAATTTTTGAAAATCAGGAAAGCGATCCATGCACTTAGGCAGTGACTTAACTTTTTTGTCAAAAAAGACCCCAAAAGTATCTTGGAATGTCTTGAAATTGTACACAGTCATAGTCAAGCATGCCCTGAACAAGAATCCGTTGAATATATTTGCATATCTCTTGAAGAATATTTTTAATGAATTTTTGAAAATCCGCAAAGCGATCCATGCACTTGGACATTCAAAGTATGTTGGAATGTCTTGAAATTGTACTCAGTCATAGTCAACGACGCCCTGAACAAGAATCAATTGAAAATATTTGCATATCTCTTAAGGAATATTTTTAATGAATTTTTGAAAATGAGGAAAGTCTGTGGACTTAGGCAGTGACTTAACTTTTTATTCAAAAAAGACCCCAAAAGTATCTTGGAATGTCTTGAAATTGTACACAGTCATAGTCAAGCATGCCCTGAACAAGAATCCGTTGAATATATTTGCATATCTCTTGAAGAATATTTTTAATGAACTTTTGAAAATCAGGAAAGCGATCCATGCACTTGGACATTCCAAGTATGTTGGAATGTCTTGAAATTGTACTCAGTCATAGTCAACGACGCCCTGAACAAGAATCCGTTGAAAATATTTGCATATCGTTTAAGGAATATTTTTAAAGAATTTCTGAAAATCAGGAAAGCGATCCATGCACTTAGGCAGTGACTTAACTTTTTCGTCAAAAAAGACCCCAAAAGTATCTTGGAATGTCTTGAAATTGTACACAGTCATAGTCAAGCATGCCCTGAACAAGAATCCGTTGAATATATTTGCATATCTCTTGAAGAATATTTTTAATGAATTTTTGAAAATCCGGAAAGCGATCCATGCACTTGGACATTCCAAGTATGTTGGAATGTCTTGAAATTGTACTCGGTCATAGTCAACGACGCCCTGAACAAGAATCCATTGAAAATATTTGCATATCTCTTAAGGAATATTTTTAATGAATTTTTGAAAATGATGAAAGTCTGTGCACTTAGGCAGTGACTTAACTTTTTATTCAAAAAAGACCCCAAAGGTATCTTGGAATGTCTTGAAATTGTACACAGTCATAGTCAAGCATGCCCTGAACAAGAATCCGTTGAATATATTTGCATATCTCTTGAAGAATATTTTTAATGAACTTTTGAAAATCAGGAAAGCGATCCATGCACTTGGACATTCCAAGTATGTTGGAATGTCTTGAAATTGTACTCAGTCATAGTCAACGACGCCCTGAACAAGAATCCGTTGAAAATATTTGCATATCGCTTAAGGAATATTTTTAATGAATTTTTGAAAATCAGGAAAGCGATCCATGCACTTAGGCAGTGACTTAACTTTTTTGTCAAAAAAGACCCCAAAAGTATCTTGGAATGTCTTGAAATTGTACACAGTCATAGTCAAGCATGCCCTGAACAAGAATCCGTTGAATATATTTGCATATCTCTTGAAGAATATTTTTAATGAATTTTTGAAAATCCGAAAAGCGATCCATGCACTTGGACATTCCAAGTATGTTGGAATGTCTTGAAATTGTACTCAGTCATAGTCAACGACGCCCTGAACAAGAATCAATTGAAAATATTTGCATATCTCTTACGGAATATTTTTAATGAATTTTTGAAAATGAGGAAAGTCTGTGCACTTAGGCAGTGAGTTAACTTTTTATTCAAAAAAGACCCCAAAAGTATCTTGGAATGTCTTGAAATTGTACACAGTCATAGTCAAGCATGCCCTGAACAAGAATCCGTTGAATATATTTGCATATCTCTTGAAGAATATTTTTAATGAACTTTTGAAAATCAGGAAAGCGATCCATGCACTTGGACATTCCAAGTATGTTGGAATGTCTTGAAATTGTACTCAGTCATAGTCAACGACGCCCTGAACAAGAATCCGTTGAAAATATTTGCATATCGTTTAAGGAATATTTTTAAAGAATTTCTGAAAATCAGGAAAGCGATCCATGCACTTAGGCAGTGACTTAACTTTTTCGTCAAAAAAGACCCCAAAAGTATCTTGGAATGTCTTGAAATTGTACACAGTCATAGTCAAGAATGCCCTGAACAAGAATCCGTTGAATATATTTGCATATCTCTTGAAGAATATTTTTAATGAACTTTTGAAAATCAGGAAAGCGATCCATGCACTTGGACATTCCAAGTATGTTGGAATGTCTTGAAATTGTACTCAGTCATAGTCAACGACGCCCTGAACAAGAATCCGTTGAAAATATTTGCATATCGTTTAAGGAATATTTTTAAAGAATTTCTGAAAATCAGGAAAGCGATCCATGCACTTAGGCAGTGACTTAACTTTTTTGTCAAAAAAGACCCCAAAAGTATCTTGGAATGTCTTGAAATTGTACACAGTCATAGTCAAGCATGCCCTGAACAAGAATCCGTTGAATATATTTGCATATCTCTTGAAGAATATTTTTAATGAATTTTTGAAAATCTGAAAAGCGATCCATGCACTTGGACATTCCAAGTATGTTGGAATGTCTTGAAATTGTACTCAGTCATAGTCAACGACGCCCTGAACAAGAATCAATTGAAAATATTTGCATATCTCTTAAGGAATATTTTTAATGAATTTTTGAAAATGAGGAAAGTCTGTGCACTTAGGCAGTGACTTAACTTTTTATTCAAAAAAGACCCCAAAAGTATCTTGGAATGTCTTGAAATTGTACACAGTTATAGTCAAGCATGCCCTGAACAAGAATCCGTTGAATATATTTGCATATCTCTTGAAGAATATTTTTAATGAACTTTTGAAAATCAGGAAAGCGATCCATGCACTTGGACATTCCAAGTATGTTGGAATGTCTTGAAATTGTACTTAGTCATAGTCAACGACGCCCTGAACAAGAATCCGTTGAAAATATTTGCATATCGTTTAAGGAATATTTTTAAAGAATTTCTGAAAATCAGGAAAGCGATCCATGCACTTAGGCAGTGACTTAACTTTTTCGTCAAAAAAGACCCCAAAAGTATCTTGGAATGTCTTGAAATTGTACACAGTCATAGTCAAGCATGCCCTGAACAAGAATCCGTTGAATATATTTGCATATCTCTTGAAGAATATTTTTAATGAATTTTTGAAAATCCGGAAAGCGATCCATGCACTTGGACATTCCAAGTATGTTGGAATGTCTTGAAATTGTACTCGGTCATAGTCAACGACGCCCTGAACAAGAATCCATTGAAAATATTTGCATATCTCTTAAGGAATATTTTTAATGAATTTTTGAAAATGATGAAAGTCTGTGCACTTAGGCAGTGACTTAACTTTTTATTCAAAAAAGACCCCAAAGGTATCTTGGAATGTCTTGAAATTGTACACAGTCATAGTCAAGCATGCCCTGAACAAGAATCCGTTGAATATATTTGCATATCTCTTGAAGAATATTTTTAATGAACTTTTGAAAATCAGGAAAGCGATCCATGCACTTGGACATTCCAAGTATGTTGGAATGTCTTGAAATTGTACTCAGTCATAGTCAACGACGCCCTGAACAAGAATCCGTTGAAAATATTTGCATATCGCTTAAGGAATATTTTTAATGAATTTTTGAAAATCAGGAAAGCGATCCATGCACTTAGGCAGTGACTTAACTTTTGATGTTTTTGGTTTGTTTTTAAAGCATTAAAGCTGCAGGAGTTCATCCATGTCGCCCAGTCGCTGGAAACAAACGTTTGGACACCATGGATCACACAGCAGGAAATAAGGTGAGACGGAGGAAACGATCCATTTGCCCTGATGCACTTAGTGACTTGACTTTTTTTTCAAAAAAGACCCCAAAAGTATCTTGGAATGTCTTGAAATTGTACACAGTCATAGTCAAGCATGCCCTGAACAAGAATCCGTTGAATATATTTGCATATCTCTTGAGGAATATTTTTAATGAATTTTTGAAAATCAGGAAAGCGATCCATGCACTTAGGCAGTGACTTAACTTTTGATGTTTTTGGGTTGTTTTTAAAGAATTAAAGCTGCAGGAGTTCATCCATGTCGTCCAGTCGCTGGAAACAAACGTTTGGACACCGTGGATCACACAGCAGGATATCAGGTGAGACGAAGGAAACGATCCATTTGCCCTGATGCACTTAGTGACTTGACTTTTTTTTCAAAAAAAACCCCAAAAGTAAATTGGAATGTCTTGAAATTGTACACAGTCATAGTCAAGCATGCCCTGAATAAGAATCCGTTGAATATATTTGCATATCTCTTGAAGAATATTTTTAATGAATTTTTGAAAATCCGGAAAGCGATCCATGCACTTAGGCAGTGACTTAACTTTTGATGTTTTTGGGTTGTTTTTAAAGAATTAAAGCTGCAGGAGTTCATCCATGTCGTCCAGTCGCTGGAAACAAACGTTTGGACACCGTGGATCACACAGCAGGATATCAGGTGAGACGAAGGAAACGATCCATTTGCCCTGATGCACTTAGTGACTTGACTTTTTTTTCAAAAAAAACCCCAAAAGTAAATTGGAATGTCTTGAAATTGTACACAGTCATAGTCAAGCATGCCCTGAATAAGAATCCGTTGAATATATTTGCATATCTCTTGAAGAATATTTTTAATGAATTTTTGAAAATCCGGAAAGCGATCCATGCACTTGGACATTCCAAGTATGTTGGAATGTCTTGAAATTGTACTCAGTCATAGTCAACGACGCCCTGAACAAGAATCCGTTGAAAATATTTGCATATCGCTTAAGGAATATTTTTAATGAATTTTTGAAAATCAGGAAAGCGATCCATGCACTTAGGCAGTGACTTAATTTTTTCGTCAAAAAAGACCCCAAAAGTATCTTGGAATGTCTTGAAATTGTACACAGTCATAGTCAAGCATGCCCTGAACAAGAATCCGTTGAATATATTTGCATATCTCTTGAAGAATATTTTTAATGAATTTTTGAAAATCCGGAAAGCGATCCATGCACTTGGACATTCCAAGTATGTTGGAATGTCTTGAAATTGTACTCGGTCATAGTCAACGACGCCCTGAACAAGAATCCATTGAAAATATTTGCATATCTCTTAAGGAATATTTTTAATGAATTTTTGGAAATGAGGAAAGTCTGTGCACTTAGGCAGTGACTTAACTTTTTATTCAAAAAAGACCCCAAAAGTATCTTGGAATGTCTTGAAATTGTACACAGTCATAGTCAAGCATGCCCTGAACAAGAATCCGTTGAATATATTTGCATATCTCTTGAAGAATATTTTTAATGAATTTTTGAAAATCCGGAAAGCGATCCATGCACTTGGACATTCCAAGTATGTTGGAATGTCTTGAAATTGTACTCAGTCATAGTCAACGACGCCCTGAACAAGAATCCGTTGAAAATATTTGCATATCGCTTAAGGAATATTTTTAATGAATTTTTGAAAATCAGGAAAGCAATCCATGCACTTAGGCAGTGACTTAACTTTTTTGTCAAAAAAGACCCCAAAAGTATCTTGGAATGTCTTGAAATTGTACACAGTCATAGTCAAGCATGCCCTGAACAAGAATCCGTTGAATATATTTGCATATCTCTTGAAGAATATTTTTAATGAATTTTTGAAAATCCGGAAAGCGATCCATGCACTTGGACATTCCAAGTATGTTGGAATGTCTTGAAATTGTACTCGGTCATAGTCAACGACGCCCTGAACAAGAATCCATTGAAAATATTTGCATATCTCTTAAGGAATATTTTTAATGAATTTTTGAAAATGATGAAAGTCTGTGCACTTAGGCAGTGACTTAACTTTTTATCCAAAAAAGACCCCAAAGGTATCTTGGAATGTCTTGAAATTGTACACAGTCATAGTCAAGCATGCCCTGAACAAGAATCCGTTGAATATATTTGCATATCTCTTGAAGAATATTTTTAATGAACTTTTGAAAATCAGGAAAGCGATCCATGCACTTGGACATTCCAAGTATGTTGGAATGTCTTGAAATTGTACTCAGTCATAGTCAACGACGCCCTGAACAAGAATCCGTTGAAAATATTTGCATATCGCTTAAGGAATATTTTTAATGAATTTTTGAAAATCAGGAAAGCGATCCATGCACTTAGGCAGTGACTTAACTTTTTATTCAAAAAAGACCCCAAAAGTATCTTGGAATGTCTTGAAATTGTACACAGTCATAGTCAAGCATGCCCTGAACAAGAATCCGTTGAATATATTTGCATATCTCTTGAAGAATATTTTTAATGAATTTTTGAAAATCCGAAAAGCGATCCATGCACTTGGACATTCCAAGTATGTTGGAATGTCTTGAAATTGTACTCAGTCATCGTCAACGACGCCCTGAACAAGAATCCATTGAAAATATTTGCATATCTCTTAAGGAATATTTTTAATGAATTTTTGAAAATTAGGAAAGCGATCCATGCACTTAGGCAGTGACTTAACTTTTGATGTTTTTGGTTTGTTTTTAAAGCATTAAAGCTGCAGGAGTTCATCCATGTCGCCCAGTCGCTGGAAACAAACGTTTGGACACCCTGGATCACACAGCAGGAAATAAGGTGAGACGGAGGAAACGATCCATTTGCCCTGATGCACTTAGTGACTTGACTTTTTTTTCAAAAAAGACCCCAAAAGTATCTTGGAATGTCTTGAAATTGTACACAGTCATAGTCAAGCATGCCCTGAACAAGAATCCGTTGAATATATTTGCATATCTCTTGAGGAATATTTTTAATGAATTTTTGAAAATCAGGAAAGCGATCCATGCACTTGGACATTCCAAGTATGTTGGAATGTCTTGAAATTGTACTCAGTCATAGTCAACGACGCCCTGAACAAGAATCCGTTGAAAATATTTGCATATCGCTTAAGGAATATTTTTAATGAATTTTTGAAAATCAGGAAAGCAATCCATGCACTTAGGCAGTGACTTAACTTTTTTGTCAAAAAAGACCCCAAAAGTATCTTGGAATGTCTTGAAATTGTACACAGTCATAGTCAAGCATGCCCTGAACAAGAATCCGTTGAATATATTTGCATATCTCTTGAAGAATATTTTTAATGAATTTTTGAAAATCCGGAAAGCGATCCATGCACTTGGACATTCCAAGTATGTTGGAATGTCTTGAAATTGTACTCGGTCATAGTCAACGACGCCCTGAACAAGAATCCATTGAAAATATTTGCATATCTCTTAAGGAATATTTTTAATGAATTTTTGAAAATGATGAAAGTCTGTGCACTTAGGCAGTGACTTAACTTTTTATCCAAAAAAGACCCCAAAGGTATCTTGGAATGTCTTGAAATTGTACACAGTCATAGTCAAGCATGCCCTGAACAAGAATCCGTTGAATATATTTGCATATCTCTTGAAGAATATTTTTAATGAACTTTTGAAAATCAGGAAAGCGATCCATGCACTTGGACATTCCAAGTATGTTGGAATGTCTTGAAATTGTACTCAGTCATAGTCAACGACGCCCTGAACAAGAATCCGTTGAAAATATTTGCATATCGCTTAAGGAATATTTTTAATGAATTTTTGAAAATCAGGAAAGCGATCCATGCACTTAGGCAGTGACTTAACTTTTTATTCAAAAAAGACCCCAAAAGTATCTTGGAATGTCTTGAAATTGTACACAGTCATAGTCAAGCATGCCCTGAACAAGAATCCGTTGAATATATTTGCATATCTCTTGAAGAATATTTTTAATGAATTTTTGAAAATCCGAAAAGCGATCCATGCACTTGGACATTCCAAGTATGTTGGAATGTCTTGAAATTGTACTCAGTCATCGTCAACGACGCCCTGAACAAGAATCAATTGAAAATATTTGCATATCTCTTAAGGAATATTTTTAATGAATTTTTGAAAATTAGGAAAGCGATCCATGCACTTAGGCAGTGACTTAACTTTTGATGTTTTTGGTTTGTTTTTAAAGCATTAAAGCTGCAGGAGTTCATCCATGTCGCCCAGTCGCTGGAAACAAACGTTTGGACACCCTGGATCACACAGCAGGAAATAAGGTGAGACGGAGGAAACGATCCATTTGCCCTGATGCACTTAGTGACTTGACTTTTTTTTCAAAAAAGACCCCAAAAGTATCTTGGAATGTCTTGAAATTGTACACAGTCATAGTCAAGCATGCCCTGAACAAGAATCCGTTGAATATATTTGCATATCTCTTGAAGAATATTTTTAATGAATTTTTGAAAATCCGGAAAGCGATCCATGCACTTGGACATTCCAAGTATGTTGGAATGTCTTGAAATTGTACTCGGTCATAGTCAACGACGCCCTGAACAAGAATCCATTGAAAATATTTGCATATCTCTTAAGGAATATTTTTAATGAATTTTTGAAAATGATGAAAGTCTGTGCACTTAGGCAGTGACTTAACTTTTTATCCAAAAAAGACCCCAAAGGTATCTTGGAATGTCTTGAAATTGTACACAGTCATAGTCAAGCATGCCCTGAACAAGAATCCGTTGAATATATTTGCATATCTCTTGAAGAATATTTTTAATGAACTTTTGAAAATCAGGAAAGCGATCCATGCACTTGGACATTCCAAGTATGTTGGAATGTCTTGAAATTGTACTCAGTCATAGTCAACGACGCCCTGAACAAGAATCCGTTGAAAATATTTGCATATCGCTTAAGGAATATTTTTAATGAATTTTTGAAAATCAGGAAAGCGATCCATGCACTTAGGCAGTGACTTAACTTTTTATTCAAAAAAGACCCCAAAAGTATCTTGGAATGTCTTGAAATTGTACACAGTCATAGTCAAGCATGCCCTGAACAAGAATCCGTTGAATATATTTGCATATCTCTTGAAGAATATTTTTAATGAATTTTTGAAAATCCGAAAAGCGATCCATGCACTTGGACATTCCAAGTATGTTGGAATGTCTTGAAATTGTACTCAGTCATCGTCAACGACGCCCTGAACAAGAATCAATTGAAAATATTTGCATATCTCTTAAGGAATATTTTTAATGAATTTTTGAAAATTAGGAAAGCGATCCATGCACTTAGGCAGTGACTTAACTTTTGATGTTTTTGGTTTGTTTTTAAAGCATTAAAGCTGCAGGAGTTCATCCATGTCGCCCAGTCGCTGGAAACAAACGTTTGGACACCCTGGATCACACAGCAGGAAATAAGGTGAGACGGAGGAAACGATCCATTTGCCCTGATGCACTTAGTGACTTGACTTTTTTTTCAAAAAAGACCCCAAAAGTATCTTGGAATGTCTTGAAATTGTACACAGTCATAGTCAAGCATGCCCTGAACAAGAATCCGTTGAATATATTTGCATATCTCTTGAGGAATATTTTTAATGAATTTTTGAAAATCAGGAAAGCGATCCATGCACTTAGGCAGTGACTTAACTTTTGATGTTTTTGGGTTGTTTTTAAAGAATTAAAGCTGCAGGAGTTCATCCATGTCGTCCAGTCGCTGGAAACAAACGTTTGGACACCGTGGATCACACAGCAGGATATCAGGTGAGACGAAGGAAACGATCCATTTGCCCTGATGCACTTAGTGACTTGACTTTTTTTTCAAAAAAAACCCCAAAAGTAAATTGGAATGTCTTGAAATTGTACACAGTCATAGTCAAGCATGCCCTGAATAAGAATCCGTTGAATATATTTGCATATCTCTTGAAGAATATTTTTAATGAATTTTTGAAAATCCGGAAAGCGATCCATGCACTTAGGCAGTGACTTAACTTTTGATGTTTTTGGGTTGTTTTTAAAGAATTAAAGCTGCAGGAGTTCATCCATGTCGTCCAGTCGCTGGAAACAAACGTTTGGACACCGTGGATCACACAGCAGGATATCAGGTGAGACGAAGGAAACGATCCATTTGCCCTGATGCACTTAGTGACTTGACTTTTTTTTCAAAAAAAACCCCATAAGTAAATTGGAATGTCTTGAAATTGTACACAGTCATAGTCAAGCATGCCCTGAATAAGAATCCGTTGAATATATTTGCATATCTCTTGAAGAATATTTTTAATGAATTTTTGAAAATCCGGAAAGCGATCCATGCACTTGGACATTCCAAGTATGTTGGAATGTCTTGAAATTGTACTCAGTCATAGTCAACGACGCCCTGAACAAGAATCCGTTGAAAATATTTGCATATCGCTTAAGGAATATTTTTAATGAATTTTTGAAAATCAGGAAAGCAATCCATGCACTTAGGCAGTGACTTAACTTTTTATTCAAAAAAGACCCCAAAAGTATCTTGGAATGTCTTGAAATTGTACACAGTCATAGTCAAGCATGCCCTGAACAAGAATCCGTTGAATATATTTGCATATCTCTTGAAGAATATTTTTAATGAATTTTTGAAAATCTGAAAAGCGATCCATGCACTTGGACATTCCAAGTATGTTGGAATGTCTTGAAATTGTACTCAGTCATCGTCAACGACGCCCTGAACAAGAATCAATTGAAAATATTTGCATATCTCTTAAGGAATATTTTTAATGAATTTTTGAAAATGAGGAAAGCGATCCATGCACTTAGGCAGTGACTTAACTTTTGATGTTTTTGGTTTGTTTTTAAAGCATTAAAGCTGCAGGAGTTCATCCATGTCGCCCAGTCGCTGGAAACAAACTTTTGGACACCATGGATCACACAGCAGGAAATAAGGTGAGACGGAGGAAACGATCCATTTGCCCTGATGCACTTAGTGACTTGACTTTTTTTTCAAAAAAGACCCCAAAAGTATCTTGGAATGTCTTGAAATTGTACACAGTCATAGTCAAGCATGCCCTGAACAAGAATCCGTTGAATATATTTGCATATCTCTTGAGGAATATTTTTAATGAATTTTTGAAAATCAGGAAAGCGATCCATGCACTTAGGCAGTGACTTAACTTTTGATGTTTTTGGGTTGTTTTTAAAGAATTAAAGCTGCAGGAGTTCATCCATGTCGTCCAGTCGCTGGAAACAAACGTTTGGACACCGTGGATCACACAGCAGGATATCAGGTGAGACGAAGGAAACGATCCATTTGCCCTGATGCACTTAGTGACTTGACTTTTTTTTCAAAAAAAACCCCAAAAGTAAATTGGAATGTCTTGAAATTGTACACAGTCATAGTCAAGCATGCCCTGAATAAGAATCCGTTGAATATATTTGCATATCTCTTGAAGAATATTTTTAATGAATTTTTGAAAATCCGGAAAGCGATCCATGCACTTAGGCAGTGACTTAACTTTTGATGTTTTTGGGTTGTTTTTAAAGAATTAAAGCTGCAGGAGTTCATCCATGTCGTCCAGTCGCTGGAAACAAACGTTTGGACACCGTGGATCACACAGCAGGATATCAGGTGAGACGAAGGAAACGATCCATTTGCCCTGATGCACTTAGTGACTTGACTTTTTTTTCAAAAAAAACCCCAAAAGTAAATTGGAATGTCTTGAAATTGTACACAGTCATAGTCAAGCATGCCCTGAATAAGAATCCGTTGAATATATTTGCATATCTCTTGAAGAATATTTTTAATGAATTTTTGAAAATCCGGAAAGCGATCCATGCACTTGGACATTCCAAGTATGTTGGAATGTCTTGAAATTGTACTCAGTCATAGTCAACGACGCCCTGAACAAGAATCCGTTGAAAATATTTGCATATCGCTTAAGGAATATTTTTAATGAATTTTTGAAAATCAGGAAAGCGATCCATGCACTTAGGCAGTGACTTAATTTTTTCGTCAAAAAAGACCCCAAAAGTATCTTGGAATGTCTTGAAATTGTACACAGTCATAGTCAAGCATGCCCTGAACAAGAATCCGTTGAATATATTTGCATATCTCTTGAAGAATATTTTTAATGAATTTTTGAAAATCCGGAAAGCGATCCATGCACTTGGACATTCCAAGTATGTTGGAATGTCTTGAAATTGTACTCGGTCATAGTCAACGACGCCCTGAACAAGAATCCATTGAAAATATTTGCATATCTCTTAAGGAATATTTTTAATGAATTTTTGGAAATGAGGAAAGTCTGTGCACTTAGGCAGTGACTTAACTTTTTATTCAAAAAAGACCCCAAAAGTATCTTGGAATGTCTTGAAATTGTACACAGTCATAGTCAAGCATGCCCTGAACAAGAATCCGTTGAATATATTTGCATATCTCTTGAAGAATATTTTTAATGAACTTTTGAAAATCAGGAAAGCGATCCATGCACTTGGACATTCCAAGTATGTTGGAATGTCTTGAAATTGTACTCAGTCATAGTCAACGACGCCCTGAACAAGAATCCGTTGAAAATATTTGCATATCGCTTAAGGAATATTTTTAATGAATTTTTGAAAATCAGGAAAGCGATCCATGCACTTAGGCAGTGACTTAACTTTTTCGTCAAAAAAGACCCCAAAAGTATCTTGGAATGTCTTGAAATTGTACACAGTCATAGTCAAGCATGCCCTGAACAAGAATCCGTTGAATATATTTGCATATCTCTTGAAGAATATTTTTAATGAATTTTTGAAAATGATGAAAGTCTGTGCACTTAGGCAGTGACTTAACTTTTTATTCAAAAAAGACCCCAAAGGTATCTTGGAATGTCTTGAAATTGTACACAGTCATAGTCAAGCATGCCCTGAACAAGAATCCGTTGAATATATTTGCATATCTCTTGAAGAATATTTTTAATGAACTTTTGAAAATCAGGAAAGCGATCCATGCACTTGGACATTCCAAGTATGTTGGAATGTCTTGAAATTGTACACAGTCATAGTCAAGCATGCCCTGAACAAGAATCCGTTGAATATATTTGCATATCTCTTGAAGAATATTTTTAATGAATTTTTGAAAATCCGAAAAGCGATCCATGCACTTGGACATTCCAAGTATGTTGGAATGTCTTGAAATTGTACTCAGTCATAGTCAACGACGCCCTGAACAAGAATCCGTTGAAAATATTGGCATATCGCTTAAGGAATATTTTTAATGAATTTTTGAAAATCAGGAAAGCGATCCATGCACTTAGGCAGTGACTTAACTTTTTTGTCAAAAAAGACCCCAAAAGTATCTTGGAATGTCTTGAAATTGTACACAGTCATAGTCAAGCATGCCCTGAACAAGAATCCGTTGAATATATTTGCATATCTCTTGAAGAATATTTTTAATGAATTTTTGAAAATCCGAAAAGCGATCCATGCACTTGGACATTCCAAGTATGTTGGAATGTCTTGAAATTGTACTCAGTCATAGTCAACGACGCCCTGAACAAGAATCAATTGAAAATATTTGCATATCTCTTAAGGAATATTTTTAATGAATTTTTGAAAATGAGGAAAGTCTGTGCACTTAGGCAGTGACTTAACTTTTTATTCAAAAAAGACCCCAAAAGTATCTTGGAATGTCTTGAAATTGTACACAGTCATAGTCAAGCATGCCCTGAACAAGAATCCGTTGAATATATTTGCATATCTCTTGAAGAATATTTTTAATGAACTTTTGAAAATCAGGAAAGCGATCCATGCACTTGGACATTCCAAGTATGTTGGAATGTCTTGAAATTGTACTCAGTCATAGTCAACGACGCCCTGAACAAGAATCCGTTGAAAATATTTGCATATCGTTTAAGGAATATTTTTAAAGAATTTCTGAAAATCAGGAAAGCGATCCATGCACTTAGGCAGTGACTTAACTTTTTCGTCAAAAAAGACCCCAAAAGTATCTTGGAATGTCTTGAAATTGTACACAGTCATAGTCAAGAATGCCCTGAACAAGAATCCGTTGAATATATTTGCATATCTCTTGAAGAATATTTTTAATGAATTTTTGAAAATCCGGAAAGCGATCCATGCACTTGGACATTCCAAGTATGTTGGAATGTCTTGAAATTGTACTCAGTCATAGTCAACGACGCCCTGAACAAGAATCCATTGAAAATATTTGCATATCTCTTAAGGAATATTTTTAATGAATTTTTGAAAATGATGAAAGTCTGTGCACTTAGGCAGTGACTTAACTTTTTATTCAAAAAAGACCCCAAAGGTATCTTGGAATGTCTTGAAATTGTACACAGTCATAGTCAAGCATGCCCTGAACAAGAATCCGTTGAATATATTTGCATATCTCTTGAAGAATATTTTTAATGAACTTTTGAAAATCAGGAAAGCGATCCATGCACTTGGACATTCCAAGTATGTTGGAATGTCTTGAAATTGTACTCAGTCATAGTCAACGACGCCCTGAACAAGAATCCGTCGAAAATATTTGCATATCGCTTAAGGAATATTTCTAATGAATTTTTGAAAATCAGGAAAGCGATCCATGCACTTAGGCAGTGACTTAACTTTTTTGTCAAAAAAGACCCCAAAAGTATCTTGGAATGTCTTGAAATTGTACACAGTCATAGTCAAGCATGCCCTGAACAAGAATCCGTTGAATATATTTGCATATCTCTTGAAGAATATTTTTAATGAACTTTTGAAAATCAGGAAAGCGATCCATGCACTTGGACATTCCAAGTATGTTGGAATGTCTTGAAATTGTACTCAGTCATAGTCAACGACGCCCTGAACAAGAATCCGTTGAAAATATTGCCTATAGTTTAAGGAATATTTTTAAAGAATTTCTGAAAATCAGGAAAGCGATCAATGCACTTAGGCAGTGACATAACTTTTTCGTCAAAAAAGACCCCAAAAGTATCTTGGAATGTCTTGAAATTGTACACAGTCATAGTCAAGAATGCCCTGAACAAGAATCCGTTGAATATATTTGCATATCTCTTGAAGAATATTTTTAATGAATTTTTGAAAATCCGGAAAGCGATCCATGCACTTGGACATTCCAAGTATGTTGGAATGTCTTGAAATTGTACTCGGTCATAGTCAACGACGCCCTGAACAAGAATCCATTGAAAATATTTGCATATCTCTTAAGGAATATTTTTAATGAATTTTTGAAAATGATGAAAGTCTGTGCACTTAGGCAGTGACTTAACTTTTTATTCAAAAAAGACCCCAAAGGTATCTTGGAATGTCTTGAAATTGTACACAGTCATAGTCAAGCATGCCCTGAACAAGAATCCGTTGAATATATTTGCATATCTCTTGAAGAATATTTTTAATGAACTTTTGAAAATCAGGAAAGCGATCCATGCACTTGGACATTCCAAGTATGTTGGAATGTCTTGAAATTGTACTCAGTCATAGTCAACGACGCCCTGAACAAGAATCCGTTGAAAATATTTGCATATCGCTTAAGGAATATTTTTAATGAATTTTTGAAAATCAGGAAAGTGATCCATGCACTTAGGCAGTGACTTAACTTTTTTGTCAAAAAAGACCCCAAAAGTATCTTGGAATGTCTTGAAATTGTACACAGTCATAGTCAAGCATGCCCTGAACAAGAATCCGTTGAATATATTTGCATATCTCTTGAAGAATATTTTTAATGAATTTTTGAAAATCCGAAAAGCGATCCATGCACTTGGACATTCAAAGTATGTTGGAATGTCTTGAAATTGTACTCAGTCATAGTCAACGACGCCCTGAACAAGAATCAATTGAAAATATTTGCATATCTCTTAACGAATATTTTTAATGAATTTTTGAAAATGAGGAAAGTCTGTGCACTTAGGCAGTGACTTAACTTTTTATTCAAAAAAGACCCCAAAAGTATCTTGGAATGTCTTGAAATTGTACACAGTCATAGTCAAGCATGCCCTGAACAAGAATCCGTTGAATATATTTGCATATCTCTTGAAGAATATTTTTAATGAACTTTTGAAAATCAGGAAAGCGATCCATGCACTTGGACATTCCAAGTATGTTGGAATGTCTTGAAATTGTACTCAGTCATAGTCAACGACGCCCTGAACAAGAATCCGTTGAAAATATTTGCATATCGTTTAAGGAATATTTTTAAAGAATTTCTGAAAATCAGGAAAGCGATCCATGCACTTAGGCAGTGACTTAACTTTTTTGTCAAAAAAGACCCCAAAAGTATCTTGGAATGTCTTGAAATTGTACACAGTCATAGTCAAGAATGCCCTGAACAAGAATCCGTTGAATATATTTGCATATCTCTTGAAGAATATTTTTAATGAATTTTTGAAAATCCGGAAAGCGATCCATGCACTTGGACATTCCAAGTATGTTGGAATGTCTTGAAATTGTACTCGGTCATAGTCAACGACGCCCTGAACAAGAATCCATTGAAAATATTTGCATATCTCTTAAGGAATATTTTTAATGAATTTTTGAAAATGAGGAAAGTCTGTGCACTTAGGCAGTGACTTAACTTTTTATTCAAAAAAGACCCCAAAAGTATCTTGGAATGTCTTGAAATTGTACACAGTCATAGTCAAGCATGCCCTGAACAAGAATCCGTTGAATATATTTGCATATCTCTTGAAGAATATTTTTAATGAACTTTTGAAAATCAGGAAAGCGATCCATGCACTTGGACATTCCAAGTATGTTGGAATGTCTTGAAATTGGACTCAGTCATAGTCAACGACGCCCTGAACAAGAATCCGTTGAAAATATTTGCATATCGTTTAAGGAATATTTTTAAAGAATTTCTGAAAATCAGGAAAGCGATCCATGCACTTAGGCAGTGACTTAACTTTTTTGTCAAAAAAGACCCCAAAAGTATCTTGGAATGTCTTGAAATTGTACACAGTCATAGTCAAGCATGCCCTGAACAAGAATCCGTTGAATATATTTGCATATCTCTTGAAGAATATTTTTAATGAATTTTTGAAAATCCGAAAAGCGATCCATGCACTTGGACATTCCAAGTATGTTGGAATGTCTTGAAATTGTACTCAGTCATAGTCAACGACGCCCTGAACAAGAATCAATTGAAAATATTTGCATATCTCTTAAGGAATATTTTTAATGAATTTTTGAAAATGAGGAAAGTCTGTGCACTTAGGCAGTGACTTAACTTTTTATTCAAAAAAGACCCCAAAAGTATCTTGGAATGTCTTGAAATTGTACACAGTCATAGTCAAGCATGCCCTGAACAAGAATCCGTTGAATATATTTGCATATCTCTTGAAGAATATTTTTAATGAACTTTTGAAAATCAGGAAAGCGATCCATGCACTTGGACATTCCAAGTATGTTGGAATGTCTTGAAATTGTACTCGGTCATAGTCAACGACGCCCTGAACAAGAATCCGTTGAAAATATTTGCATATCGTTTAAGGAATATTTTTAAAGAATTTCTGAAAATCAGGAAAGCGATCCATGCACTTAGGCAGTGACTTAACTTTTTCGTCAAAAAAGACCCCAAAAGTATCTTGGAATGTCTTGAAATTGTACACAGTCATAGTCAAGCATGCCCTGAACAAGAATCCGTTGAATATATTTGCATATCTCTTGAAGAATATTTTTAATGAACTTTTGAAAATCAGGAAAGCGATCCATGCACTTGGACATTCCAAGTATGTTGGAATGTCTTGAAATTGTACTCAGTCATAGTCAACGACGCCCTGAACAAGAATCCGTTGAAAATATTTGCATATCGTTTAAGGAATATTTTTAAAGAATTTCTGAAAATCAGGAAAGCGATCCATGCACTTAGGCAGTGACTTAACTTTTTCGTCAAAAAAGACCCCAAAAGTATCTTGGAATGTCTTGAAATTGTACACAGTCATAGTCAAGCATGCCCTGAACAAGAATCCGTTGAATATATTTGCATATCTCTTGAAGAATATTTTTAATGAATTTTTGAAAATCCGGAAAGCGATCCATGCACTTGGACATTCCAAGTATGTTGGAATGTCTTGAAATTGTACTCGGTCATAGTCAACGACGCCCTGAACAAGAATCCATTGAAAATATTTGCATATCTCTTAAGGAATATTTTTAATGAATTTTTGAAAATGAGGAAAGTCTGTGCACTTAGGCAGTGACTTAACTTTTTATTCAAAAAAGACCCCAAAAGTATCTTGGAATGTCTTGAAATTGTACACAGTCATAGTCAAGCATGCCCTGAACAAGAATCCGTTGAATATATTTGCATATCTCTTGAAGAATATTTTTAATGAACTTTTGAAAATCAGGAAAGCGATCCATGCACTTGGACATTCCAAGTATGTTGGAATGTCTTGAAATTGTACTCAGTCATAGTCAACGACGCCCTGAACAAGAATCCGTTGAAAATATTTGCATATCGTTTAAGGAATATTTTTAAAGAATTTCTGAAAATCAGGAAAGCGATCCATGCACTTAGGCAGTGACTTAACTTTTTTGTCAAAAAAGACCCCAGAAGTATCTTGGAATGTCTTGAAATTGTACACAGTCATAGTCAAGCATGCCCTGAACAAGAATCCGTTGAATATATTTGCATATCTCTTGAAGAATATTTTTAATGAATTTTTGAAAATCCGAAAAGCGATCCATGCACTTGGACATTCCAAGTATGTTGGAATGTCTTGAAATTGTACTCAGTCATAGTCAACGACGCCCTGAACAAGAATCAATTGAAAATATTTGCATATCTCTTAAGGAATATTTTTAATGAATTTTTGAAAATGAGGAAAGTCTGTGCACTTAGGCAGTGACTTAACTTTTTATTCAAAAAAGACCCCAAAGGTATCTTGGAATGTCTTGAAATTGTACACAGTCATAGTCAACGACGCCCTGAACAAGAATCCGTTGAAAATATTTGCATATCGCTTAAGGAATATTTTTTATGAATTTTTGAAAATCAGGAAAGTGATCCATGCACTTAGGCAGTGACTTAACTTTTTTGTCAAAAAAGACCCCAAAAGTATCTTGGAATGTCTTGAAATTGTACACAGTCATAGTCAAGCATGCCCTGAACAAGAATCCGTTGAATATATTTGCATATCTCTTGAAGAATATTTTTAATGAATTTTTGAAAATCCGAAAAGCGATCCATGTACTTGGACATTCCAAGTATGTTGGAATGTCTTGAAATTGTACTCAGTCATAGTCAACGACGCCCTGAACAAGAATCCGTTGAAAATATTTGCATATCGCTTAAGGAATATTTTTAATGAATTTTTGAAAATCAGGAAAGCGATCTATGCACTTAGGCAGTGACTTAACTTTTTCGTCAAAAAAGACCCCAAAAGTATCTTGGAATGTCTTGAAATTGTACACAGTCATAGTCAAGCATGCCCTGAACAAGAATCCGTTGAATATATTTGCATATCTCTTGAAGAATATTTTTAATGAATTTTTGAAAATCCGGAAAGCTATCCATGCACTTGGACATTCCAAGTAAGTTGGAATGTCTTGAAATTGTACTCAGTCATAGTCAACGACGCCCTGAACAAGAATCTATTGAAAATATTTGCATATCTCTTAAGGAATATTTTAAATGAATTTTTGACAATGAGGAATTTCTGTGCACTTAGGCAGTGACTTAACTTTTTATTCAAAAAAGACCCCAAAAGTATCTTGGAATGTCTTGAAATTGTACACAGTCATAGTCAAGCATGCCCTGAACAAGAATCCGTTGAATATATTTGCATATCTCTTGAAGAATATTTTTAATGAACTTTTGAAAATCAGGAAAGCGATCCATGTACCTGGACATTCAAAGTATGTTGGAATGTCTTGAAATTGTACTCGGTCATAGTTAACGACGCCCTGAACAAGAATCCGTTGAAAATATTTGCATATCGCTTAAGGAATATTTTTAATGAATTTTTGAAAATCAGGAAAGCGATCCATGCACTTAGGCAGTGACTTAACTTTTTCGTCAAAAAAGACCCCAAAAGTATCTTGGAATGTCTTGAAAGTGTACACAGTCATAGTCAAGCATGCCCTGAACAAGAATCCGTTGAATATATTTGCATATCTCTTGAAGAATATTTTTAATGAACTTTTGAAAATCAGGAAAGCGATCCATGCACTTGGACATTCCAAGTATGTTGGAATTTCTTGAAATTGTACTCAGTCATAGTCAACGACGCCCTGAACAAGAATCCGTTGAAAATATTTGCATATCGCTTAAGGAATATTTTTAATGAATTTTTGAAAATCAGGAAAGCGATCCATGCACTTAGGCAGTGACTTAACTTTTTTGTCAAAAAAGACCCCAAAAGTATCTTGGAATGTCTTGAAATTGTACACAGTCATAGTCAAGCATGCCCTGAACAAGAATCCGTTGAATATATTTGCATATCTCTTGAAGAATATTTTTAATGAATTTTTGAAAATCCGAAAAGCGATCCATGCACTTGGACATTCAAAGTATGTTGGAATGTCTTGAAATTGTACTCAGTCATAGTCAACGACGCCCTGAACAAGAATCAATTGAAAATATTTGCATATCTCTTAAGGAATATTTTTAATGAATTTTTGAAAATGAGGAAAGTCTGTGCACTTAGGCAGTGACTTAACTTTTTATTCAAAAAAGACCCCAAAAGTATCTTGGAATGTCTTGAAATTGTACACAGTCATAGTCAAGCATGCCCTGAACAAGAATCCGTTGAATATATTTGCATATCTCTTGAAGAATATTTTTAATGAACTTTTGAAAATCAGGAAAGCGATCCATGCACTTGGACATTCCAAGTATGTTGGAATGTCTTGAAATTGTACTCAGTCATAGTCAACGACGCCCTGAACAAGAATCCGTTGAAAATATTTGCATATCGTTTAAGGAATATTTTTAAAGAATTTCTGAAAATCAGGAAAGCGATCCATGCACTTAGGCAGTGACTTAACTTTTTCGTCAAAAAAGACCCCAAAAGTATCTTGGAATGTCTTGAAATTGTACACAGTCATAGTCAAGAATGCCCTGAACAAGAATCCGTTGAATATATTTGCATATCTCTTGAAGAATATTTTTAATGAATTTTTGAAAATCCGGAAAGCGATCCATGCACTTGGACATTCCAAGTATGTTGGAATGTCTTGAAATTGTACTCGGTCATAGTCAACGACGCCCTGAACAAGAATCCATTGAAAATATTTGCATATCTCTTAAGGAATATTTTTAATGAATTTTTGAAAATGAGGAAAGTCTGTGCACTTAGGCAGTGACTTAACTTTTTATTCAAAAAAGACCCCAAAAGTATCTTGGAATGTCTTGAAATTGTACACAGTCATAGTCAAGCATGCCCTGAACAAGAATCCATTGAAAATATTTGCATATCTCTTAAGGAATATTTTTAATGAATTTTTGAAAATGATGAAAGTCTGTGCACTTAGGCAGTGACTTAACTTTTTATCCAAAAAAGACCCCAAAGGTATCTTGGAATGTCTTGAAATTGTACACAGTCATAGTCAAGCATGCCCTGAACAATAATCCGTTGAATATATTTGCATATCTCTTGAAGAATATTTTTAATGAACTTTTGAAAATCAGGAAAGCGATCCATGCACTTGGACATTCCAAGTATGTTGGAATGTCTTGAAATTGTACTCAGTCATAGTCAACGACGCCCTGAACAAGAATCCGTTGAAAATATTTGCATATCGTTTAAGGAATATTTTTAAAGAATTTCTGAAAATCAGGAAAGCGATCCATGCACTGAGGCAGTGACTTAACTTTTTCGTCAAAAAAGACCCCAAAAGTATCTTGGAATGTCTTGAAATTGTACACAGTCATAGTCAAGCATGCCCTGAACAAGAATCCGTTGAATATATTTGCATATCTCTTGAAGAATATTTTTAATGAATTTTTGAAAATCCGGAAAGCGATCCATGCACTTGGACATTCCAAGTATGTTGGAATGTCTTGAAATTGTACTCAGTCATAGTCAACGACGCCCTGAACAAGAATCCGTTGAAAATATTTGCATATCGTTTAAGGAATATTTTTAAAGAATTTCTGAAAATCAGGAAAGCGATCCATGCACTGAGGCAGTGACTTAACTTTTTCGTCAAAAAAGACCCCAAAAGTATCTTGGAATGTCTTGAAATTGTACACAGTCATAGTCAAGCATGCCCTGAACAAGAATCCATTGAAAATATTTGCATATCTCTTAAGGAATATTTTTAATGAATTTTTGAATATGATGAAAGTCTGTGCACTTAGGCAGTGACTTAACTTTTTATCCAAAAAAGACCCCAAAGGTATCTTGGAATGTCTTGAAATTGTACACAGTCATAGTCAAGCATGCCCTGAACAAGAATCCGTTGAATATATTTGCATATCTCTTGAAGAATATTTTTAATGAACTTTTGAAAATCAGGAAAGCGATCCATGCACTTGGACATTCCAAGTATGTTGGAATGTCTTGAAATTGTACTCAGTCATAGTCAACGACGCCCTGAACAAGAATCCGTTGAAAATATTTGCATATCGCTTAAGGAATATTTTTAATGAATTTTTGAAAATCAGGAAAGCGATCCATGCACTTAGGCAGTGACTTAACTTTTTATTCAAAAAAGACCCCAAAAGTATCTTGGAATGTCTTGAAATTGTACACAGTCATAGTCAAGCATGCCCTGAACAAGAATCCGTTGAATATATTTGCATATCTCTTGAAGAATATTTTTAATGAATTTTTGAAAATCCGAAAAGCGATCCATGCACTTGGACATTCCAAGTATGTTGGAATGTCTTGAAATTGTACTCAGTCATAGTCAACGACGCCCTGAACAAGAATCAATTGAAAATATTTGCATATCTCTTAAGGAATATTTTTAATGAATTTTTGAAAATTAGGAAAGCGATCCATGCACTTAGGCAGTGACTTAACTTTTGATGTTTTTGGTTTGTTTTTAAAGCATTAAAGCTGCAGGAGTTCATCCATGTCGCCCAGTCGCTGGAAACAAACGTTTGGACACCATGGATCACACAGCAGGAAATAAGGTGAGACGGAGGAAACGATCCATTTGCCCTGATGCACTTAGTGACTTGACTTTTTTTTCAAAAAAGACCCCAAAAGTATCTTGGAATGTCTTGAAATTGTACACAGTCATAGTCAAGCATGCCCTGAACAAGAATCCGTTGAATATATTTGCATATCTCTTGAAGAATATTTTTAATGAACTTTTGAAAATCAGGAAAGCGATCCATGCACTTGGACATTCCAAGTATGTTGGAATGTCTTGAAATTGTACTCAGTCATAGTCAACGACGCCCTGAACAAGAATCCGTTGAAAATATTTGCATATCGTTTAAGGAATATTTTTAAAGAATTTCTGAAAATCAGGAAAGCGATCCATGCACTTAGGCAGTGACTTAACTTTTTCGTCAAAAAAGACCCCAAAAGTATCTTGGAATGTCTTGAAATTGTACACAGTCATAGTCAAGCATGCCCTGAACAAGAATCCGTTGAATATATTTGCATATCTCTTGAAGAATATTTTTAATGAATTTTTGAAAATCCGAAAAGCGATCCATGCACTTGGACATTCCAAGTATGTTGGAATGTCTTGAAATTGTACTCAGTCATAGTCAACGACGCCCTGAACAAGAATCAATTGAAAATATTTGCATATCTCTTAAGGAATATTTTTAATGCATTTTTGAAAATGAGGAAAGTCTGTGCACTTAGGCAGTGACTTAACTTTTTATTCAAAAAAGACCCCAAAAGTATCTTGGAATGTCTTGAAATTGTACACAGTCATAGTCAAGCATGCCCTGAACAAGAATCCGTTGAATATATTTGCATATCTCTTGAAGAATATTTTTAATGAACTTTTGAAAATCAGGAAAGCGATCCATGCACTTGGACATTCCAAGTATGTTGGAATGTCTTGAAATTGTACTCAGTCATAGTCAACGACGCCCTGAACAAGAATCCGTTGAAAATATTTGCATATCGTTTAAGGAATATTTTTAAAGAATTTTTGAAAATCAGGAAAGCGATCCATGCACTTAGGCAGTGACTTAACTTTTTCGTCAAAAAAGACCCCAAAAGTATCTTGGAATGTCTTGAAATTGTACACAGTCATAGTCAAGCATGCCCTGAACAAGAATCCGTTGAATATATTTGCATATCTCTTGAAGAATATTTTTAATGAATTTTTGAAAATCCGAAAAGCGATTCATGCACTTGGACATTCCAAGTATGTTGGAATGTCTTGAAATTGTACTCAGTCATAGTCAACGACGCCCTGAACAAGAATCAATTGAAAATATTTGCATATCTCTTAAGGAATATTTTTAATGAATTTTTGAAAATGAGGAAAGTCTGTGCACTTAGGCAGTGACTTAACTTTTTATTCAAAAAAGACCCCAAAAGTATCCTGGAATGTCTTGAAATTGTACACAGTCATAGTCAAGCATGCCCTGAACAAGAATCCGTTGAATATATTTGCATATCTCTTGAAGAATATTTTTAATGAACTTTTGAAAATCAGGAAAGCGATCCATGCACTTGGACATTCCAAGTATGTTGGAGTGTCTTGAAATTGTACTCAGTCATAGTCAACGACGCCCTGAACAAGAATCCGTTGAAAATATTTGCATATCGTTTAAGGAATATTTTTAAAGAATTTCTGAAAATCAGGAAAGCGATCCATGCACTTAGGCAGTGACTTAACTTTTTCGTCAAAAAAGACCCCAAAAGTATCTTGGAATGTCTTGAAATTGTACACAGGCATAGTCAAGCATGCCCTGAACAAGAATCCGTTGAATATATTTGCATATCTCTTGAAGAATATTTTTAATGAATTTTTGAAAATCCGGAAAGCGATCCATGCACTTGGACATTCCAAGTATGTTGGAATGTCTTGAAATTGTACTCGGTCATAGTCAACGACGCCCTGAACAAGAATCAATTGAAAATATTTGCATATCTCTTAAGGAATATTTTTAATGAATTTTTGAAAATGAGGAAAGTCTGTGCACTTAGGCAGTGACTTAACTTTTTATTCAAAAAAGACCCCAAAAGTATCCTGGAATGTCTTGAAATTGTACACAGTCATAGTCAAGCATGCCCTGAACAAGAATCCGTTGAATATATTTGCATATCTCTTGAAGAATATTTTTAATGAACTTTTGAAAATCAGGAAAGCGATCCATGCACTTGGACATTCCAAGTATGTTGGAGTGTCTTGAAATTGTACTCAGTCATAGTCAACGACGCCCTGAACAAGAATCCGTTGAAAATATTTGCATATCGTTTAAGGAATATTTTTAAAGAATTTCTGAAAATCAGGAAAGCGATCCATGCACTTAGGCAGTGACTTAACTTTTTCGTCAAAAAAGACCCCAAAAGTATCTTGGAATGTCTTGAAATTGTACACAGTCATAGTCAAGCATGCCCTGAACAAGAATCCGTTGAATATATTTGCATATCTCTTGAAGAATATTTTTAATGAATTTTTGAAAATCCGGAAAGCGATCCATGCACTTGGACATTCCAAGTATGTTGGAATGTCTTGAAATTGTACTCGGTCATAGTCAACGACGCCCTGAACAAGAATCCATTGAAAATATTTGCATATCTCTTAAGGAATATTTTTAATGAATTTTTGAAAATGATGAAAGTCTGTGCACTTAGGCAGTGACTTAACTTTTTATCCAAAAAAGACCCCAAAGGTATCTTGGAATGTCTTGAAATTGTACACAGTCATAGTCAAGCATGCCCTGAACAAGAATCCGTTGAATATATTTGCATATCTCTTGAAGAATATTTTTAATGAACTTTTGAAAATCAGGAAAGCGATCCATGCACTTGGACATTCCAAGTATGTTGGAATGTCTTGAAATTGTACTCAGTCATAGTCAACGACGCCCTGAACAAGAATCCGTTGAAAATATTTGCATATCGCTTAAGGAATATTTTTAATGAATTTTTGAAAATCAGGAAAGCGATCCATGCACTTAGGCAGTGACTTAACTTTTTTGTCAAAAAAGACCCCAAAAGTATCTTGGAATGTCTTGAAATTGTACACAGTCATAGTCAAGCATGCCCTGAACAAGAATCCGTTGAATATATTTGCATATCTCTTGAAGAATATTTTTAATGAATTTTTGAAAATCCGAAAAAGCGATCCATGCACTTGGACATTCCAAGTATGTTGGAATGTCTTGAAATTGTACTCAGTCATAGTCAACGACGCCCTGAACAAGAATCAATTGAAAATATTTGCATATCTCTTAAGGAATATTTTTAATGAATTTTTGAAAATTAGGAAAGCGATCCATGCACTTAGGCAGTGACTTAACTTTTGATGTTTTTGGTTTGTTTTTAAAGCATTAAAGCTGCAGGAGTTCATCCATGTCGCCCAGTCGCTGGAAACAAACGTTTGGACACCATGGATCACACAGCAGGAAATAAGGTGAGACGGAGGAAACGATCCATTTGCCCTGATGCACTTAGTGACTTGACTTTTTTTTCAAAAAAGACCCCAAAAGTATCTTGGAATGTCTTGAAATTGTACACAGTCATAGTCAAGCATGCCCTGAACAAGAATCCGTTGAATATATTTGCATATCTCTTGAGGAATATTTTTAATGAATTTTTGAAAATCAGGAAAGCGATCCATGCACTTAGGCAGTGACTTAACTTTTGATGTTTTTGGGTTGTTTTTAAAGAATTAAAGCTGCAGGAGTTCATCCATGTCGTCCAGTCGCTGGAAACAAACGTTTGGACACCATGGATCACACAGCAGGAAATAAGGTGAGACGGAGGAAACGATCCATTTGCCCTGATGCACTTAGTGACTTGACTTTTTTTTCAAAAAAAAACCCAAAAGTAAATTGGAATGTCTTGAAATTGTACACAGTCATAGTCAAGCATGCCCTGAATAAGAATCCGTTGAATATATTTGCATATCTCTTGAAGAATATTTTTAATGAATTTTTGAAAATCCGGAAAGCGATCCATGCACTTGGACATTCCAAGTATGTTGGCATGTCTTGAAATTGTACTCAGTCATAGTCAACGACGCCCTGAACAAGAATCCGTTGAAAATATTTGCATATCGCTTAAGGAATATTTTTAATGAATTTTTGAAAATCAGGAAAGCGATCCATGCACTTAGGCAGTGACTTAACTTTTTCGTCAAAAAAGACCCCAAAAGTATCTTGGAATGTCTTGAAATTGTACACAGTCATAGTCAAGCATGCCCTGAACAAGAATCCGTTGAATATATTTGCATATCTCTTGAAGAATATTTTTAATGAATTTTTGAAAATCCGGAAAGCGATCCATGCACTTGGACATTCCAAGTATGTTGGAATGTCTTGAAATTGTACTCGGTCATAGTCAACGACGCCCTGAACAAGAATCCATTGAAAATATTTGCATATCTCTTAAGGAATATTTTTAATGAATTTTTGGAAATGAGGAAAGTCTGTGCACTTAGGCAGTGACTTAACTTTTTATTCAAAAAAGACCCCAAAAGTATCTTGGAATGTCTTGAAATTGTACACAGTCATAGTCAAGCATGCCCTGAACAAGAATCCGTTGAATATATTTGCATATCTCTTGAAGAATATTTTTAATGAATTTTTGAAAATCCGGAAAGCGATCCATGCACTTGGACATTCCAAGTATGTTGGAATGTCTTGAAATTGTACTCAGTCATAGTCAACGACGCCCTGAACAAGAATCCGTTGAAAATATTTGCATATCGCTTAAGGAATATTTTTAATGAATTTTTGAAAATCAGGAAAGCAATCCATGCACTTAGGCAGTGACTTAACTTTTTTGTCAAAAAAGACCCCAAAAGTATCTTGGAATGTCTTGAAATTGTACACAGTTATAGTCAAGCATGCCCTGAACAAGAAACCGTTGAATATATTTGCATATCTCTTGAAGAATATTTTTAATGAATTTTTGAAAATCCGAAAAGCGATCCATGCACTTGGACATTCCAAGTATGTTGGAATGTCTTGAAATTGTACTCAGTCATAGTCAACGACGCCCTGAACAAGAATCAATTGAAAATATTTGCATATCTCTTAAGGATTATTTTTAATGAATTTTTGAAAATGAGGAAAGTCTGTGCACTTAGGCAGTGACTTAACTTTTTATTCAAAAAAGTCCCCAAAAGTATCTTGATTTGTCTTGAAATTGTACACAGTCATAGTCAAGCATGCCCTGAACAAGAATCCGTTGAATATATTTGCATATCTCTTGAAGAATATTTTTAATGAACTTTTGAAAATCAGGAAAGCGATCCATGCACTTGGACATTCCAAGTATGTTGGAATGTCTTGAAATTGTACTCGGTCATAGTCAACGACGCCCTGAACAAGAATCCGTTGAAAAAATTTGCATATCGTTTAAGGAATATTTTTAAAGAATTTCTGAAAATCAGGAAAGCGATCCATGCACTTAGGCAGTGACTTAACTTTTTCGTCAAAAAAGACCCCAAAAGTATCTTGGAATGTCTTGAAATTGTACACAGTCATAGTCAAGCATGCCCTGAACAAGAATCCGTTGAATATATTTGCATATCTCTTGAAGAATATTTTTAATGAATTTTTGAAAATCCGGAAAGCGATCCATGCACTTGGACATTCCAAGTATGTTGGAATGTCTTGAAATTGTACTCAGTCATAGTCAACGACGCCCTGAACAAGAATCCGTTGAAAATATTTGCGTATCGTTTAAGGAATATTTTTAAAGAATTTCTGAAAATCAGGAAAGCGATCCATGCACTTAGGCAGTGACTTAACTTTTTCGTCAAAAAAGACCCCAAAAGTATCTTGGAATGTCTTGAAATTGTACACAGTCATAGTCAAGAATGCCTTGAACATGAATCCGTTGAATATATTTGCATATCTCTTGAAGAATATTTTTAATGAATTTTTGAAAATCCGGAAAGCGATCCATGCACTTGGACATTCCAAGTATGTTGGAATGTCTTGAAATTGTACTCGGTCATAGTCAACGACACCCTGAACAAGAATCCATTGAAAATATTTGCATATCTCTTAAGGAATATTTTTAATGAATTTTTGAAAATGATGAAAGTCTGTGCACTTAGGCAGTGACTTAACTTTTTATTCAAAAAAGACCCCAAAGGTATCTTGGAATGTCTTGAAATTGTACACAGTCATAGTCAAGCATGCCCTGAACAAGAATCCGTTGAATATATTTGCATATCTCTTGAAGAATATTTTTAATGAACTTTTGAAAATCAGGAAAGCGATCCATGCACTTGGACATTCCAAGTATGTTGGAATGTCTTGAAATTGTACTCAGTCATAGTCAACGACGCCCTGAACAAGAATCCGTTGAAAATATTTGCATATCGCTTAAGGAATATTTTTAATGAATTTTTGAAAATCAGGAAAGCGATCCATGCACTTAGGCAGTGACTTAACTTTTTTGTCAAAAAAGACCCCAAAAGTATCTTGGAATGTCTTGAAATTGTACACAGTCATAGTCAAGCATGCCCTGAACAAGAATCCGTTGAATATATTTGCATATCTCTTGAAGAATATTTTTAATGAATTTTTGAAAATCCGAAAAGCGATCCATGCACTTGGACATTCCAAGTATGTTGGAATGTCTTGAAATTGTACTCAGTCATAGTCAACGACGCCCTGAACAAGAATCAATTGAAAATATTTGCATATCTCTTAAGGAATATTTTTAATGAATTTTTGAAAATGAGGAAAGTCTGTGCACTTAGGCAGTGACTTAACTTTTTATTCAAAAAAGACCCCAAAAGTATCTTGGAATGTCTTGAAATTGTACACAGTCATAGTCAAGCATGCCCTGAACAAGAATCCGTTGAATATATTTGCATATCTCTTGAAGAATATTTTTAATGAACTTTTGAAAATCAGGAAAGCGATCCATGCACTTGGACATTCCAAGTATGTTGGAATGTCTTGAAATTGTACTCAGTCATAGTCAACGACGCCCTGAACAAGAATCCGTTGAAAATATTTGCATATCGTTTAAGGAATATTTTTAAAGAATTTCTGAAAATCAGGAAAGCGATCCATGCACTTAGGCAGTGACTTAACTTTTTCGTCAAAAAAGACCCCAAAAGTATCTTGGAATGTCTTGAAATTGTACACAGTCATAGTCAAGCATGCCCTGAACAAGAATCCGTTGAATATATTTGCATATCTCTTGAAGAATATTTTTAATGAATTTTTGAAAATCCGGAAAGCGATCCATGCACTTGGACATTCCAAGTATGGTGGAATGTCTTGAAATTGTACTCAGTCATAGTCAACAACGCCCTGAACAAGAATCCATTGAAAATATTTGCATATCTCTTAAGGAATATTTTTAATGAATTTTTGAAAATGAGGAAAGTCTGTGCACTTAGGCAGTGACTTAACTTTTTATTCAAAAAAGACCCCAAAAGTATCTTGGAATGTCTTGAAATTGTACACAGTCATAGTCAAGCATGCCCTGAACAAGAATCCGTTGAATATATTTGCATATCTCTTGAAGAATATTTTTAATGAACTTTTGAAAATCAGGAAAGCGATCCATGCACTTGGACATTCCAAGTATGTTGGAATGTTTTGAAATTGTACTCAGTCATAGTCAACGACGCCCTGAACAAGAACCCTTTGAAAATATTTGCATATCGCTTAAGGAATATTTTTAATGAATTTTTGAAAATCAGAAAAGCGATCCATGCACTTAGGCAGTGACTTAACTTTTTTGTCAGAAAAGACCCCAAAAGTATCTTGGAATGTCTTGAAATTGTACACAGTCATAGTCAAGCATGCCCTGAACAAGAATCCGTTGAATATATTTGCATATCTCTTGAAGAATATTTTTAATGAATTTTTGAAAATCCGAAAAGCGATCCATGCACTTGGACATTCCAAGTATGTTGGAATGTCTTGAAATTGTACTCAGTCATAGTCAACGACGCCCTGAACAAGAATCAATTGAAAATATTTGCATATCTCTTAAGGAATATTTTTAATGAATTTTTGAAAATGAGGAAAGTCTGTGCACTTAGGCAGTGACTTAACTTTTTCGTCAAAAAAGACCCCAAAAGTATCTTGGAATGTCTTGAAATTGTACACAGTCATAGTCAAGCATGCCCTGAACAAGAATCCGTTGAATATATTTGCATATCTCTTGAAGAATATTTTTAATGAATTTTTGAAAATCCGGAAAGCGATCCATGCACTTGGACATTCCAAGTATGTTGGAATGTCTTGAAATTGTACTCGGTCATAGTCAACGACGCCCTGAACAAGAATCCATTGAAAATATTTGCATATCTCTTAAGGAATATTTTGAATGAATTTTTGAAAATGATGAAAGTCTGTGCACTTAGGCAGTGACTTAACTTTTTATTCAAAAAAGACCCCAAAAGTATCTTGGAATGTCTTGAAATTGTACACAGTCATAGTCAAGCATGCCCTGAACAAGAATCCGTTGAATATATTTGCATATCTCTTGAAGAATATTTTTAATGAACTTTTGAAAATCAGGAAAGCGATCCATGCACTTGGACATTCCAAGTATGTTGGAATGTCTTGAAATTGTACTCGGTCATAGTCAACGACGCCCTGAACAAGAATCCGTTGAAAATATTTGCATATCGCTTAAGGAATATTTTTAATGAATTTTTGAAAATCAGGAAAGCGATCCATGCACTTAGGCAGTGACTTAACTTTTTATTCAAAAAAGACCCCAAAAGTATCTTGGAATGTTTTGAAATTGTACACAGTCATAGTCAAGCATGCCCTGAACAAGAATCCGTTGAATATATTTGCATATCTCTTGAAGAATATTTTTAATGAATTTTTGAAAATCCGAAAAGCGATCCATGCACTTGGACATTCCAAGTATGTTGGAATGTCTTGAAATTGTACTCAGTCATAGTCAACGACGCCCTGAACAAGAATCAATTGAAAATATTTGCATATCTCTTAAGGAATATTTTTAATGAATTTTTGAAATTTAGGAAAGCGATCCATGCACTTAGGCAGTGACTTAACTTTTGATGTTTTTGGTTTGTTTTCAAAGCATTAAAGCTGCAGGAGTTCATCCATGTCGCCCAGTCGCTGGAAACAAACGTTTGGACACCGTGGATCACACAGCAGGATATCAGGTGAGACGAAGGAAACGATCCATTTGCCCTGATGCACTTAGTGACTTGACGTTTTTTTCAAAAAAAACCCCAAAAGTAAATTGGAATGTCTTGAAATTGTACACAGTCATAGTCAAGCATGCCCTGAATAAGAATCCGTTGAATATATTTGCATATCTCTTGAAGAATATTTTTAATGAATTTTTGAAAATCCGGAAAGCGATCCATGCACTTGGACATTCCAAGTATGTTGGAATGTCTTGAAATTGTACTCAGTCATAGTCAACGACGCCCTGAACAAGAATCCGTTGAAAATATTTGCATATCGCTTAAGGAATATTTTTAATGAATTTTTGAAAATCAGGAAAGCGATCCATGCACTTAGGCAGTGACTTACCTTTTTCGTCAAAAAAGACCCCAAAAGTATCTTGGAATGTCTTGAAATTGTACACAGTCATAGTCAAGCATGCCCTGAACAAGAATCCGTTGAATATATTTGCATATCTCTTGAGGAATATTTTTAATGAATTTTTGAAAATCAGGAAAGCGATCAATGCACTTAGGCAGTGACTTAACTTTTGATGTTTTTGGGTTGTTTTTAAAGAATTAAAGCTGCAGGAGTTCATCCATGTCGTCCAGTCGCTGGAAACAAACGTTTGGACACCGTGGATCACACAGCAGGATATCAGGTGAGACGAAGGAAACGATCCATTTGCCCTGATGCACTTAGTGACTTGACTTTTTTTTCAAAAAAAACCCCAAAAGTAAATTGGAATGTCTTGAAATTGTACACAGTCATAGTCAAGCATGCCCTGAACAAGAATCCGTTGAATATATTTGCATATCTCTTGAAGAATATTTTTAATGAATTTATGAAAATCCGAAAAGCGATCCATGCACTTGGACATTCCAAGTATGTTGGAATGTCTTGAAATTGTACTCAGTCATAGTCAACGACGCCCTGAACAAGAATCAATTGAAAATATTTGCATATCTCTTAAGGAATATTTTTAATGAATTTTTGAAAATGAGGAAAGTCTGTGCACTTAGGCAGTGACTTAACTTTTTATTCAAAAAAGACCCCAAAAGTATCTTGGAATGTCTTGAAATTGTACACAGTCATAGTCAAGCATGCCCTGAACAAGAATCCGTTGAATATATTTGCATATCTCTTGAAGAATATTTTTAATGAACTTTTGAAAATCAGGAAAGCGATCCATGCACTTGGACATTCCAAGTATGTTGGAATGTCTTGAAATTGTACTCAGTCATAGTCAACGACGCCCTGAACAAGAATCCGTTGAAAATATTTGCATATCGCTTAAGGAATATTTTTAATGAATTTTTGAAAATCAGGAAAGCGATCCATGCACTTAGGCAGTGACTTAACTTTTTCGTCAAAAAAGACCCCAAAAGTATCTTGGAATGTCTTGAAATTGTACACAGTCATAGTCAAGCATGCCCTGAACAAGAATCCGTTGAATATATTTGCATATCTCTTGAAGAATATTTTTAATGAATTTTTGAAAATCCGAAAAGCGATCCATGCACTTGGACATTCCAAGTATGTTGGAATGTCTTGAAATTGTACTCAGTCATAGTCAACGACGCCCTGAACAAGAATCAATTGAAAATATTTGCATATCTCTTAAGAAATATTTTTAATGAATTTTTGAAAATGAGGAAAGTCTGTGCACTTAGGCAGTGACTTAACTTTTTATTCAAAAAAGACCCCAAAAGTATCTTGGAATGTCTTGAAATTGTACACAGTCATAGTCAAGCATGCCCTGAACAAGAATCCGTTGAATATATTTGCATATCTCTTGAAGAATATTTTTAATGAACTTTTGAAAATCAGGAAAGCGATCCATGCACTTGGACATTCCAAGTATGTTGGAATGTCTTGAAATTGTACTCAGTCATAGTCAACGACGCCCTGAACAAGAATCCGTTGAAAATATTTGCATATCGTTTAAGGAATATTTTAAAAGAATTTCTGAAATTCAGGAAAGCGATCCATGCACTTAGGCAGTGACTTAACTTTTTCGTCAAAAAAGACCCCAAAAGTATCTTGGAATGTCTTGAAATTGTACACAGTCATAGTCAAGCATGCCCTGAACAAGAATCCGTTGAATATATTTGCATATCTCTTGAAGAATATTTTTAATGAATTTTTGAAAATCCGGAAAGATATCCATGCACTTGGACATTCCAAGTATGTTGGAATGTCTTGAAATTGTACTCGGTCATAGTCAACGACGCCCTGAACAAGAATCCATTGAAAATATTTGCATATCTCTTAAGGAATATTTTTAATGAATTTTTGAAAATGATGAAAGTCTGTGCACTTAGGCAGTGACTTAACTTTTTATTCAAAAAAGACCCCAAAAGTATCTTGGAATGTCTTGAAATTGTACACAGTCATAGTCAAGCATGCCCTGAACAAGAATCCGTTGAATATATTTGCATATCTCTTGAAGAATATTTTTAATGAACTTTTGAAAATCAGGAAAGCGATCCATGCACTTGGACATTCCAAGTATGTTGGAATGTCTTGAAATTGTACTCAGTCATAGTCAACGACGCCCTGAACAAGAATCCGTTGAAAATATTTGCATATCGCTTAAGGAATATTTTTAATGAATTTTTGAAAATCAGGAAAGCGATCCATGCACTTAGGCAGTGACTTAACTTTTTCGTCAAAAAAGACCCCAAAAGTATCTTGGAATGTCTTGAAATTGTACACAGTCATAGTCAAGCATGCCCTGAACAAGAATCCGTTGAATATATTTGCATATCTCTTGAAGAATATTTTTAATGAATTTTTGAAAATCCGAAAAGCGATCCATGCACTTGGACATTCCAAGTATGTTGGAATGTCTTGAAATTGTACTCAGTCATAGTCAACGACGCCCTGAACAAGAATCAATTGAAAATATTTGCATATCGCTTAAGGAATATTTTTAATGAATTTTTGAAAATGAGGAAAGTCTGTGCACTTAGGCAGTGACTTAACTTTTTCGTCAAAAAAGACCCCAAAAGTATCTTGGAATGTCTTGAAATTGTACACAGTCATAGTCAAGCATGCCCTGAACAAGAATCCGTTGAATATATTTGCATATCTCTTGAAGAATATTTTTAATGAACTTTTGAAAATCAGGAAAGCGATCCATGCACTTGGACATTCCAAGTATGTTGGAATGTCTTGAAATTGTACTCAGTCATAGTCAACGACGCCCTGAACAAGAATCCGTTGAAAATATTTGCATATCTCTTAAGGAATATTTTTAATGAATTTTTGAAAATCAGGAAAGCGATCCATGCACTTAGGCAGTGACTTAACTTTTTTGTCAAAAAAGACCCCAAAAGTATCTTGGAATGTCTTGAAATTGTACACAGTCATAGTCAAGCATGCCCTGAACAAGAATCCGTTGAATATATTTGCATATCTCTTGAAGAATATTTTTAATGAATTTTTGAAAATCCGAAAAGCGATCCATGCACTTGGACATTCCAAGTATGTTGGAATGTCTTGAAATTGTACTCAGTCATAGTCAACGACGCCCTGAACAAGAATCAATTGAAAATATTTGCATATCTCTTAAGGAATATTTTTAATGAATTTTTGAAAATGAGGAAAGTCTGTGCACTTCGGCAGTGACTTAACTTTTTATTCAAAAAAGACCCCAAAAGTATCTTGGAATGTCTTGAAATTGTACACAGTCATAGTCAAGCATGCCCTGAACAAGAATCCGTTGAATATATTTGCATATCTCTTGAAGAATATTTTTAATGAACTTTTGAAAATCAGGAAAGCGATCCATGCACTTGGACATTCCAAGTATGTTGGAATGTCTTGAAATTGTACTCAGTCATAGTCAACGACGCCCTGAACAAGAATCCGTTGCAAATATTTGCATATCGTTTAAGGAATATTTTTAAAGAATTTCTGAAAATCAGGAAAGCGATCCATGCACTTAGGCAGTGACTTAACTTTTTCGTCAAAAAAGACCCCAAAAGTATCTTGGAATGTCTTGAAATTGTACACAGTCATAGTCAAGCATGCCCTGAACAAGAATCCGTTGAATATATTTGCATATCTCTTGAAGAATATTTTTAATGAATTTTTGAAAATCCGGAAAGCGATCCATGCACTTGGACATTCCAAGTATGTTGGAATGTCTTGAAATTGTACTCAGTCATAGTCAACGACGCCCTGAACAAGAATCAATTGAAAATATTTGCATATCGCTTAAGGAATATTTTTAATGAATTTTTGAAAATGAGGAAAGTCTGTGCACTTAGGCAGTGACTTAACTTTTTCGTCAAAAAAGACCCCAAAAGTATCTTGGAATGTCTTGAAATTGTACACAGTCATAGTCAAGCATGCCCTGAACAAGAATCCGTTGAATATATTTGCATATCTCTTGAAGAATATTTTTAATGAACTTTTGAAAATCAGGAAAGCGATCCATGCACTTGGACATTCCAAGTATGTTGGAATGTCTTGAAATTGTACTCAGTCATAGTCAACGACGCCCTGAACAAGAATCCGTTGAAAATATTTGCATATCTCTTAAGGAATATTTTTAATGAATTTTTGAAAATCAGGAAAGCGATCCATGCACTTAGGCAGTGACTTAACTTTTTTGTCAAAAAAGACCCCAAAAGTATCTTGGAATGTCTTGAAATTGTACACAGTCATAGTCAAGCATGCCCTGAACAAGAATCCGTTGAATATATTTGCATATCTCTTGAAGAATATTTTTAATGAATTTTTGAAAATCCGAAAAGCGATCCATGCACTTGGACATTCCAAGTATGTTGGAATGTCTTGAAATTGTACTCAGTCATAGTCAACGACGCCCTGAACAAGAATCAATTGAAAATATTTGCATATCTCTTAAGGAATATTTTTAATGAATTTTTGAAAATGAGGAAAGTCTGTGCACTTCGGCAGTGACTTAACTTTTTATTCAAAAAAGACCCCAAAAGTATCTTGGAATGTCTTGAAATTGTACACAGTCATAGTCAAGCATGCCCTGAACAAGAATCCGTTGAATATATTTGCATATCTCTTGAAGAATATTTTTAATGAACTTTTGAAAATCAGGAAAGCGATCCATGCACTTGGACATTCCAAGTATGTTGGAATGTCTTGAAATTGTACTCAGTCATAGTCAACGACGCCCTGAACAAGAATCCGTTGCAAATATTTGCATATCGTTTAAGGAATATTATTAAAGAATTTCTGAAAATCAGGAAAGCGATCCATGCACTTAGGCAGTGACTTAACTTTTTCGTCAAAAAAGACCCCAAAAGTATCTTGGAATGTCTTGAAATTGTACACAGTCATAGTCAAGCATGCCCTGAACAAGAATCCGTTGAATATATTTGCATATCTCTTGAAGAATATTTTTAATGAATTTTTGAAAATCCGGAAAGCGATCCATGCACTTGGACATTCCAAGTATGTTGGAATGTCTTGAAATTGTACTCGGTCATAGTCAACGACGCCCTGAACAAGAATCCATTGAAAATATTTGCATATCGCTTAAGGAATATTTTTAATGAATTTTTGAAAATGATGAAAGTCTGTGCACTTAGGCAGTGACTTAACTTTTTATTCAAAAAAGACCCCAAAGGTATCTTGGAATGTCTTGAAATTGTACACAGTCATAGTCAAGCATGCCCTGAACAAGAATCCGTTGAATATATTTGCATATCTCTTGAAGAATATTTTTAATGAACTTTTGAAAATCAGGAAAGCGATCCATGCACTTGGACATTCCAAGTATGTTGGAATGTCTTGAAATTGTACTCAGTCATAGTCAACGACGCCCTGAACAAGAATCCGTTGAAAATATTTGCATATCGCTTAAGGAATATTTTTAATGAATTTTTGAAAATCAGGAAAGCGATCCATGCACTTAGGCAGTGACTTAACTTTTTTGTCAAAAAAGACCCCAAAAGTATCTTGGAATGTCTTGAAATTGTACACAGTCATAGTCAAGCATGCCCTGAACAAGAATCCGTTGAATATATTTGCATATCTCTTGAAGAATATTTTTAATGAACTTTTGAAAATCAGGAAAGCGATCCATGCACTTGGACATTCCAAGTATGTTGGAATGTCTTGAAATTGTACTCAGTCATAGTCAACGACGCCCTGAACAAGAATCCGTTGAAAATATTTGCATATCGTTTAAGGAATATTTTTAAAGAATTTCTGAAAATCAGGAAAGCGATCCATGCACTTAGGCAGTGACTTAACTTTTTCGTCAAAAAAGACCCCAAAAGTATCTTGGAATGTCTTGAAATTGTACACAGTCATAGTCAAGCATGCCCTGAACAAGAATCCGTTGAACATATTTGCATATCTCTTGAAGAATATTTTTAATGAATTTTTGAAAATCCGGAAAGCGATCCATGCACTTGGACATTCCAAGTATGTTGGAATGTCTTGAAATTGTACTCGGTCATAGTCAACGACGCCCTGAACAAGAATCCATTGAAAATATTTGCATATCGCTTAAGGAATATTTTTAATGAATTTTTGAAAATGATGAAAGTCTGTGCACTTAGGCAGTGACTTAACTTTTTATTCAAAAAAGACCCCAAAGGTATCTTGGAATGTCTTGAAATTGTACACAGTCATAGTCAAGCATGCCCTGAACAAGAATCCGTTGAATATATTTGCATATCTCTTGAAGAATATTTTTAATGAACTTTTGAAAATCAGGAAAGCGATCCATGCACTTGGACATTCCAAGTATGTTGGAATGTCTTGAAATTGTACTCAGTCATAGTCAACGACGCCCTGAACAAGAATCCGTTGAAAATATTTGCATATCGCTTAAGGAATATTTTTAATGAATTTTTGAAAATCAGGAAAGCGATCCATGCACTTAGGCAGTGACTTAACTTTTTTGTCAAAAAAGACCCCAAAAGTATCTTGGAATGTCTTGAAATTGTACACAGTCATAGTCAAGCATGCCCTGAACAAGAATCCGTTGAATATATTTGCATATCTCTTGAAGAATATTTTTAATGAACTTTTGAAAATCAGGAAAGCGATCCATGCACTTGGACATTCCAAGTATGTTGGAATGTCTTGAAATTGTACTCAGTCATAGTCAACGACGCCCTGAACAAGAATCCGTTGAAAATATTTGCATATCGTTTAAGGAATATTTTTAAAGAATTTCTGAAAATCAGGAAAGCGATCCATGCACTTAGGCAGTGACTTAACTTTTTCGTCAAAAAAGACCCCAAAAGTATCTTGGAATGTCTTGAAATTGTACACAGTCATAGTCAAGCATGCCCTGAACAAGAATCCGTTGAACATATTTGCATATCTCTTGAAGAATATTTTTAATGAATTTTTGAAAATCCGGAAAGCGATCCATGCACTTGGACATTCCAAGTATGTTGGAATGTCTTGAAATTGTACTCAGTCATAGTCAACAACGCCCTGAACAAGAATCCATTGAAAATATTTGCATATCTCTTAAGGAATATTTTTAATGAATTTTTGAAAATGAGGAAAGTCTGTGCACTTAGGCAGTGACTTAACTTTTTATTCAAAAAAGACCCCAAAAGTATCTTGGAATGTCTTGAAATTGTACACAGTCATAGTCAAGCATGCCCTGAACAAGAATCCGTTGAATATATTTGCATATCTCTTGAAGAATATTTTTAATGAACTTTTGAAAATCAGGAAAGCGATCCATGCACTTGGACATTCCAAGTATGTTGGAATGTTTTGAAATTGTACTCAGTCATAGTCAACGACGCCCTGAACAAGAATCCGTTGAAAATATTTGCATATCGCTTAAGGAATATTTTTAATGAATTTTTGAAAATCAGGAAAGCGATCCATGCACTTAGGCAGTGACTTAACTTTTTTGTCAAAAAAGACCCCAAAAGTATCTTGGAATGTCTTGAAATTGTACACAGTCATAGTCAAGCATGCCCTGAACAAGAATCCGTTGAATATATTTGCATATCTCTTGAAGAATATTTTTAATGAATTTTTGAAAATCCGAAAAGCGATCCATGCACTTGGACATTCCAAGTATGTTGGAATGTCTTGAAATTGTACTCAGTCATAGTCAACGACGCCCTGAACAAGAATCAATTGAAAATATTTGCATATCTCTTAAAGAATATTTTTAATGAATTTTTGAAAATGAGGAAAGTCTGTGCACTTAGGCAGTGACTTAACTTTTTATCCAAAAAAGACCCCAAAGGTATCTTGGAATGTCTTGAAATTGTACACAGTCATAGTCATGCATGCCCTGAACAAGAATCCGTTGAATATATTTGCATATCTCTTGAAGAATATTTTTAATGAACTTTTGAAAATCAGGAAAGCGATCCATGCACTTGGAAATTCCAAGTATGTTGGAATGTCTTGAAATTGTACTCAGTCATAGTCAACGACGCCCTGAACAAGAATCCGTTGAAAATATTTGCATATCGTTTAAGGAATATTTTTAATGAATTTTTGAAAATCAGGAAAGCGATCCATGCACTTAGGCAGTGACTTAACTTTTTTGTCAAAAAAGACCCCAAAAGTATCTTGGAATGTCTTGAAATTGTACACAGTCATAGTCAAGCATGCCCTGAACAAGAATCCGTTGAATATATTTGCATATCTCTTGAAGAATATTTTTAATGAATTTTTGAAAATCCGAAAAGCGATCCATGCACTTGGACATTCCAAGTATGTTGGAATGTCTTGAAATTGTACTCAGTCATAGTCAACGACGCCCTGAACAAGAATCAATTGAAAATATTTGCATATCTCTTAAGGAATATTTTTAATGAATTTTTGAAAATGAGGAAAGTCTGTGCACTTCGGCAGTGACTTAACTTTTTATTCAAAAAAGACCCCAAAAGTATCTTGGAATGTCTTGAAATTGTACACAGTCATAGTCAAGCATGCCCTGAACAAGAATCCGTTGAATATATTTGCATATCTCTTGAAGAATATTTTTAATGAACTTTTGAAAATCAGGAAAGCGATCCATGCACTTGGACATTCCAAGTATGTTGGAATGTCTTGAAATTGTACTCAGTCATAGTCAACGACGCCCTGAACAAGAATCCGTTGCAAATATTTGCATATCGTTTAAGGAATATTATTAAAGAATTTCTGAAAATCAGGAAAGCGATCCATGCACTTAGGCAGTGACTTAACTTTTTCGTCAAAAAAGACCCCAAAAGTATCTTGGAATGTCTTGAAATTGTACACAGTCATAGTCAAGCATGCCCTGAACAAGAATCCGTTGAATATATTTGCATATCTCTTGAAGAATATTTTTAATGAATTTTTGAAAATCCGGAAAGCGATCCATGCACTTGGACATTCCAAGTATGTTGGAATGTCTTGAAATTGTACTCGGTCATAGTCAACGACGCCCTGAACAAGAATCCATTGAAAATATTTGCATATCGCTTAAGGAATATTTTTAATGAATTTTTGAAAATGATGAAAGTCTGTGCACTTAGGCAGTGACTTAACTTTTTATTCAAAAAAGACCCCAAAGGTATCTTGGAATGTCTTGAAATTGTACACAGTCATAGTCAAGCATGCCCTGAACAAGAATCCGTTGAATATATTTGCATATCTCTTGAAGAATATTTTTAATGAACTTTTGAAAATCAGGAAAGCGATCCATGCACTTGGACATTCCAAGTATGTTGGAATGTCTTGAAATTGTACTCAGTCATAGTCAACGACGCCCTGAACAAGAATCCGTTGAAAATATTTGCATATCGCTTAAGGAATATTTTTAATGAATTTTTGAAAATCAGGAAAGCGATCCATGCACTTAGGCAGTGACTTAACTTTTTTGTCAAAAAAGACCCCAAAAGTATCTTGGAATGTCTTGAAATTGTACACAGTCATAGTCAAGCATGCCCTGAACAAGAATCCGTTGAATATATTTGCATATCTCTTGAAGAATATTTTTAATGAACTTTTGAAAATCAGGAAAGCGATCCATGCACTTGGACATTCCAAGTATGTTGGAATGTCTTGAAATTGTACTCAGTCATAGTCAACGACGCCCTGAACAAGAATCCGTTGAAAATATTTGCATATCGTTTAAGGAATATTTTTAAAGAATTTCTGAAAATCAGGAAAGCGATCCATGCACTTAGGCAGTGACTTAACTTTTTCGTCAAAAAAGACCCCAAAAGTATCTTGGAATGTCTTGAAATTGTACACAGTCATAGTCAAGCATGCCCTGAACAAGAATCCGTTGAACATATTTGCATATCTCTTGAAGAATATTTTTAATGAATTTTTGAAAATCCGGAAAGCGATCCATGCACTTGGACATTCCAAGTATGTTGGAATGTCTTGAAATTGTACTCAGTCATAGTCAACAACGCCCTGAACAAGAATCCATTGAAAATATTTGCATATCTCTTAAGGAATATTTTTAATGAATTTTTGAAAATGAGGAAAGTCTGTGCACTTAGGCAGTGACTTAACTTTTTATTCAAAAAAGACCCCAAAAGTATCTTGGAATGTCTTGAAATTGTACACAGTCATAGTCAAGCATGCCCTGAACAAGAATCCGTTGAATATATTTGCATATCTCTTGAAGAATATTTTTAATGAACTTTTGAAAATCAGGAAAGCGATCCATGCACTTGGACATTCCAAGTATGTTGGAATGTTTTGAAATTGTACTCAGTCATAGTCAACGACGCCCTGAACAAGAATCCGTTGAAAATATTTGCATATCGCTTAAGGAATATTTTTAATGAATTTTTGAAAATCAGGAAAGCGATCCATGCACTTAGGCAGTGACTTAACTTTTTTGTCAAAAAAGACCCCAAAAGTATCTTGGAATGTCTTGAAATTGTACACAGTCATAGTCAAGCATGCCCTGAACAAGAATCCGTTGAATATATTTGCATATCTCTTGAAGAATATTTTTAATGAATTTTTGAAAATCCGAAAAGCGATCCATGCACTTGGACATTCCAAGTATGTTGGAATGTCTTGAAATTGTACTCAGTCATAGTCAACGACGCCCTGAACAAGAATCAATTGAAAATATTTGCATATCTCTTAAAGAATATTTTTAATGAATTTTTGAAAATGAGGAAAGTCTGTGCACTTAGGCAGTGACTTAACTTTTTATCCAAAAAAGACCCCAAAGGTATCTTGGAATGTCTTGAAATTGTACACAGTCATAGTCAAGCATGCCCTGAACAAGAATCCGTTGAATATATTTGCATATCTCTTGAAGAATATTTTTAATGAACTTTTGAAAATCAGGAAAGCGATCCATGCACTTGGAAATTCCAAGTATGTTGGAATGTCTTGAAATTGTACTCAGTCATAGTCAACGACGCCCTGAACAAGAATCCGTTGAAAATATTTGCATATCGTTTAAGGAATATTTTTAATGAATTTTTGAAAATCAGGAAAGCGATCCATGCACTTAGGCAGTGACTTAACTTTTTTGTCAAAAAAGACCCCAAAAGTATCTTGGAATGTCTTGAAATTGTACACAGTCATAGTCAAGCATGCCCTGAACAAGAATCCGTTGAATATATTTGCATATCTCTTGAAGAATATTTTTAATGAATTTTTGAAAATCCGAAAAGCGATCCATGCACTTGGACATTCCAAGTATGTTGGAATGTCTTGAAATTGTACTCAGTCATAGTCAACGACGCCCTGAACAAGAATCAATTGAAAATATTTGCATATCTCTTAAGGAATATTTTTAATGAATTTTTGAAAATGAGGAAAGTCTGTGCACTTCGGCAGTGACTTAACTTTTTATTCAAAAAAGACCCCAAAAGTATCTTGGAATGTCTTGAAATTGTACACAGTCATAGTCAAGCATGCCCTGAACAAGAATCCGTTGAATATATTTGCATATCTCTTGAAGAATATTTTTAATGAACTTTTGAAAATCAGGAAAGCGATCCATGCACTTGGACATTCCAAGTATGTTGGAATGTCTTGAAATTGTACTCAGTCATAGTCAACGACGCCCTGAACAAGAATCCGTTGCAAATATTTGCATATCGTTTAAGGAATATTATTAAAGAATTTCTGAAAATCAGGAAAGCGATCCATGCACTTAGGCAGTGACTTAACTTTTTCGTCAAAAAAGACCCCAAAAGTATCTTGGAATGTCTTGAAATTGTACACAGTCATAGTCAAGCATGCCCTGAACAAGAATCCGTTGAATATATTTGCATATCTCTTGAAGAATATTTTTAATGAATTTTTGAAAATCCGGAAAGCGATCCATGCACTTGGACATTCCAAGTATGTTGGAATGTCTTGAAATTGTACTCGGTCATAGTCAACGACGCCCTGAACAAGAATCCATTGAAAATATTTGCATATCGCTTAAGGAATATTTTTAATGAATTTTTGAAAATGATGAAAGTCTGTGCACTTAGGCAGTGACTTAACTTTTTATTCAAAAAAGACCCCAAAGGTATCTTGGAATGTCTTGAAATTGTACACAGTCATAGTCAAGCATGCCCTGAACAAGAATCCGTTGAATATATTTGCATATCTCTTGAAGAATATTTTTAATGAACTTTTGAAAATCAGGAAAGCGATCCATGCACTTGGACATTCCAAGTATGTTGGAATGTCTTGAAATTGTACTCAGTCATAGTCAACGACGCCCTGAACAAGAATCCGTTGAAAATATTTGCATATCGCTTAAGGAATATTTTTAATGAATTTTTGAAAATCAGGAAAGCGATCCATGCACTTAGGCAGTGACTTAACTTTTTTGTCAAAAAAGACCCCAAAAGTATCTTGGAATGTCTTGAAATTGTACACAGTCATAGTCAAGCATGCCCTGAACAAGAATCCGTTGAATATATTTGCATATCTCTTGAAGAATATTTTTAATGAACTTTTGAAAATCAGGAAAGCGATCCATGCACTTGGACATTCCAAGTATGTTGGAATGTCTTGAAATTGTACTCAGTCATAGTCAACGACGCCCTGAACAAGAATCCGTTGAAAATATTTGCATATCGTTTAAGGAATATTTTTAAAGAATTTCTGAAAATCAGGAAAGCGATCCATGCACTTAGGCAGTGACTTAACTTTTTCGTCAAAAAAGACCCCAAAAGTATCTTGGAATGTCTTGAAATTGTACACAGTCATAGTCAAGCATGCCCTGAACAAGAATCCGTTGAACATATTTGCATATCTCTTGAAGAATATTTTTAATGAATTTTTGAAAATCCGGAAAGCGATCCATGCACTTGGACATTCCAAGTATGTTGGAATGTCTTGAAATTGTACTCAGTCATAGTCAACAACGCCCTGAACAAGAATCCATTGAAAATATTTGCATATCTCTTAAGGAATATTTTTAATGAATTTTTGAAAATGAGGAAAGTCTGTGCACTTAGGCAGTGACTTAACTTTTTATTCAAAAAAGACCCCAAAAGTATCTTGGAATGTCTTGAAATTGTACACAGTCATAGTCAAGCATGCCCTGAACAAGAATCCGTTGAATATATTTGCATATCTCTTGAAGAATATTTTTAATGAACTTTTGAAAATCAGGAAAGCGATCCATGCACTTGGACATTCCAAGTATGTTGGAATGTTTTGAAATTGTACTCAGTCATAGTCAACGACGCCCTGAACAAGAATCCGTTGAAAATATTTGCATATCGCTTAAGGAATATTTTTAATGAATTTTTGAAAATCAGGAAAGCGATCCATGCACTTAGGCAGTGACTTAACTTTTTTGTCAAAAAAGACCCCAAAAGTATCTTGGAATGTCTTGAAATTGTACACAGTCATAGTCAAGCATGCCCTGAACAAGAATCCGTTGAATATATTTGCATATCTCTTGAAGAATATTTTTAATGAATTTTTGAAAATCCGAAAAGCGATCCATGCACTTGGACATTCCAAGTATGTTGGAATGTCTTGAAATTGTACTCAGTCATAGTCAACGACGCCCTGAACAAGAATCAATTGAAAATATTTGCATATCTCTTAAAGAATATTTTTAATGAATTTTTGAAAATGAGGAAAGTCTGTGCACTTAGGCAGTGACTTAACTTTTTATCCAAAAAAGACCCCAAAGGTATCTTGGAATGTCTTGAAATTGTACACAGTCATAGTCAAGCATGCCCTGAACAAGAATCCGTTGAATATATTTGCATATCTCTTGAAGAATATTTTTAATGAACTTTTGAAAATCAGGAAAGCGATCCATGCACTTGGAAATTCCAAGTATGTTGGAATGTCTTGAAATTGTACTCAGTCATAGTCAACGACGCCCTGAACAAGAATCCGTTGAAAATATTTGCATATCGTTTAAGGAATATTTTTAATGAATTTTTGAAAATCAGGAAAGCGATCCATGCACTTAGGCAGTGACTTAACTTTTTTGTCAAAAAAGACCCCAAAAGTATCTTGGAATGTCTTGAAATTGTACACAGTCATAGTCAAGCATGCCCTGAACAAGAATCCGTTGAATATATTTGCATATCTCTTGAAGAATATTTTTAATGAATTTTTGAAAATCCGAAAAGCGATCCATGCACTTGGACATTCCAAGTATGTTGGAATGTCTTGAAATTGTACTCAGTCATAGTCAACGACGCCCTGAACAAGAATCAATTGAAAATATTTGCATATCTCTTAAGGAATATTTTTAATGAATTTTTGAAAATGAGGAAAGTCTGTGCACTTCGGCAGTGACTTAACTTTTTATTCAAAAAAGACCCCAAAAGTATCTTGGAATGTCTTGAAATTGTACACAGTCATAGTCAAGCATGCCCTGAACAAGAATCCGTTGAATATATTTGCATATCTCTTGAAGAATATTTTTAATGAACTTTTGAAAATCAGGAAAGCGATCCATGCACTTGGACATTCCAAGTATGTTGGAATGTCTTGAAATTGTACTCAGTCATAGTCAACGACGCCCTGAACAAGAATCCGTTGCAAATATTTGCATATCGTTTAAGGAATATTATTAAAGAATTTCTGAAAATCAGGAAAGCGATCCATGCACTTAGGCAGTGACTTAACTTTTTCGTCAAAAAAGACCCCAAAAGTATCTTGGAATGTCTTGAAATTGTACACAGTCATAGTCAAGCATGCCCTGAACAAGAATCCGTTGAATATATTTGCATATCTCTTGAAGAATATTTTTAATGAATTTTTGAAAATCCGGAAAGCGATCCATGCACTTGGACATTCCAAGTATGTTGGAATGTCTTGAAATTGTACTCGGTCATAGTCAACGACGCCCTGAACAAGAATCCATTGAAAATATTTGCATATCGCTTAAGGAATATTATTAATGAATTTTTGAAAATGATGAAAGTCTGTGCACTTAGGCAGTGACTTAACTTTTTATTCAAAAAAGACCCCAAAGGTATCTTGGAATGTCTTGAAATTGTACACAGTCATAGTCAAGCATGCCCTGAACAAGAATCCGTTGAATATATTTGCATATCTCTTGAAGAATATTTTTAATGAACTTTTGAAAATCAGGAAAGCGATCCATGCACTTGGACATTCCAAGTATGTTGGAATGTCTTGAAATTGTACTCAGTCATAGTCAACGACGCCCTGAACAAGAATCCGTTGAAAATATTTGCATATCGCTTAAGGAATATTTTTAATGAATTTTTGAAAATCAGGAAAGCGATCCATGCACTTAGGCAGTGACTTAACTTTTTTGTCAAAAAAGACCCCAAAAGTATCTTGGAATGTCTTGAAATTGTACACAGTCATAGTCAAGCATGCCCTGAACAAGAATCCGTTGAATATATTTGCATATCTCTTGAAGAATATTTTTAATGAACTTTTGAAAATCAGGAAAGCGATCCATGCACTTGGACATTCCAAGTATGTTGGAATGTCTTGAAATTGTACTCAGTCATAGTCAACGACGCCCTGAACAAGAATCCGTTGAAAATATTTGCATATCGTTTAAGGAATATTTTTAAAGAATTTCTGAAAATCAGGAAAGCGATCCATGCACTTAGGCAGTGACTTAACTTTTTCGTCAAAAAAGACCCCAAAAGTATCTTGGAATGTCTTGAAATTGTACACAGTCATAGTCAAGCATGCCCTGAACAAGAATCCGTTGAACATATTTGCATATCTCTTGAAGAATATTTTTAATGAATTTTTGAAAATCCGGAAAGCGATCCATGCACTTGGACATTCCAAGTATGTTGGAATGTCTTGAAATTGTACTCAGTCATAGTCAACAACGCCCTGAACAAGAATCCATTGAAAATATTTGCATATCTCTTAAGGAATATTTTTAATGAATTTTTGAAAATGAGGAAAGTCTGTGCACTTAGGCAGTGACTTAACTTTTTATTCAAAAAAGACCCCAAAAGTATCTTGGAATGTCTTGAAATTGTACACAGTCATAGTCAAGCATGCCCTGAACAAGAATCCGTTGAATATATTTGCATATCTCTTGAAGAATATTTTTAATGAACTTTTGAAAATCAGGAAAGCGATCCATGCACTTGGACATTCCAAGTATGTTGGAATGTTTTGAAATTGTACTCAGTCATAGTCAACGACGCCCTGAACAAGAATCCGTTGAAAATATTTGCATATCGCTTAAGGAATATTTTTAATGAATTTTTGAAAATCAGAAAAGCGATCCATGCACTTAGGCAGTGACTTAACTTTTTATTCAAAAAAGACCCCAAAAGTATCTTGGAATGTCTTGAAATTGTACACAGTCATAGTCAAGCATGCCCTGAACAAGAATCCGTTGAATATATTTGCATATCTCTTGAAGAATATTTTTAATGAATTTTTGAAAATCCGAAAAGCGATCCATGCACTTGGACATTCCAAGTATGTTGGAATGTCTTGAAATTGTACTCAGTCATAGTCAACGACGCCCTGAACAAGAATCAATTGAAAATATTTGCATATCTCTTAAAGAATATTTTTAATGAATTTTTGAAAATGAGGAAAGTCTGTGCACTTAGGCAGTGACTTAACTTTTTATCCAAAAAAGACCCCAAAGGTATCTTGGAATGTCTTGAAATTGTACACAGTCATAGTCAAGCATGCCCTGAACAAGAATCCGTTGAATATATTTGCATATCTCTTGAAGAATATTTTTAATGAACTTTTGAAAATCAGGAAAGCGATCCATGCACTTGGAAATTCCAAGTATGTTGGAATGTCTTGAAATTGTACTCAGTCATAGTCAACGACGCCCTGAACAAGAATCCGTTGAAAATATTTGCATATCGTTTAAGGAATATTTTTAAAGAATTTCTGAAAATCAGGAAAGCGATCCATGCACTTAGGCAGTGACTTAACTTTTTTGTCAAAAAAGACCCCAAAAGTATCTTGGAATGTCTTGAAATTGTACACAGTCATAGTCAAGCATGCCCTGAACAAGAATCCGTTGAATATATTTGCATATCTCTTGAAGAATATTTTTAATGAATTTTTGAAAATCCGAAAAGCGATCCATGCACTTGGACATTCCAAGTATGTTGGAATGTCTTGAAATTGTACTCGGTCATAGTCAACGACGCCCTGAACAATAATCCATTGAAAATATTTGCATATCTCTTAAGGAATATTTTTAATGAATTTTTGAAAATGATGAAAGTCTGTGCACTTAGGCAGTGACTTAACTTTTTATCCAAAAAAGACCCCAAAGGTATCTTGGAATGTCTTGAAATTGTACACAGTCATAGTCAAGCATGCCCTGAACAAGAATCCGTTGAATATATTTGCATATCTCTTGAAGAATATTTTTAATGAACTTTTGAAAATCAGGAAAGCGATCCATGCACTTGGACATTCCAAGTATGTTGGAATGTCTTGAAATTGTACTCAGTCATAGTCAACGACGCCCTGAACAAGAATCCCTTGAAAATATTTGCATATCGCTTAAGGAATATTTTTAATGAATTTTTGAAAATCAGGAAAGCGATCCATGCACTTAGGCAGTGACTTAACTTTTTTGTCAAAAAAGACCCCAAAAGTATCTTGGAATGTCTTGAAATTGTACACAGTCATAGTCAAGCATGCCCTGAACAAGAATCCGTTGAATATATTTGCATATCTCTTGAAGAATATTTTTAATGAACTTTTGAAAATCAGGAAAGCGATCCATGCACTTGGACATTCCAAGTATGTTGGAATGTCTTGAAAATGTACTCAGTCATAGTCAACGACGCCCTGAACAAGAATCCGTTGAAAATATTTGCATATCGTTTAAGGAATATTTTTAATGAATTTTTGAAAATCAGGAAAGCGATCCATGCACTTAGGCAGTGACTTAACTTTTTATTCAAAAAAGACCCCAAAAGTATCTTGGAATGTCTTGAAATTGTACACAGTCATAGTCAAGCATGCCCTGAACAAGAATCCGTTGAATATATTTGCATATCTCTTGAAGAATATTTTTAATGAACTTTTGAAAATCAGGAAAGCGATCCATGCACTTGGACATTCCAAGTATGTTGGAATGTCTTGAAATTGTACTCAGTCATAGTCAACGACGCCCTGAACAAGAATCCGTTGAAAATATTTGCATATCGCTTAAGGAATATTTTTAATGAATTTTTGAAAATCAGGAAAGCGATCCATGCACTTAGGCAGTGACTTAACTTTTTCGTCAAAAAAGACCCCAAAAGTATCTTGGAATGTCTTGAAATTGTACACAGTCATAGTCAAGCATGCCCTGAACAAGAATCTGTTGAATATATTTGCATATCTCTTGAAGAATATTTTTAATGAATTTTTGAAAATCCGGAAAGCGATCCATGCACTTGGACATTCCAAGTATGTTGGAATGTCTTGAAATTGTACTCAGTCATAGTCAACGACGCCCTGAACAAGAATCCGTTGAAAATATTTGCATATCGCTTAAGGAATATTTTTAAAGAATTTCTGAAAATCAGGAAAGCGATCCATGCACTTAGGCAGTGACTTAACTTTTTCGTCAAAAAAGACCCCAAAAGTATCTTGGAATGTCTTGAAATTGTACACAGTCATAGTCAAGCATGCCCTGAACAAGAATCCGTTGAATATATTTGCATATCTCTTGAAGAATATTTTTAATGAATTTTTGAAAATCCGAAAAGCGATCCATGCACTTGGACATTCCAAGTATGTTGGAATGTTTTGAAATTGTACTCAGTCATAGTCAACGACGCCCTGAACAAGAATCCGTTGAAAATATTTGCATATCGCTTAAGGAATATTTTTAATGAATTTTTGAAAATCAGGAAAGTCTGTGCACTTAGGCAGTGACTTAACTTTTTATTCAAAAAAGACCCCAAAAGTATCTTGGAATGTCTTGAAATTGTACACAGTCATAGTCAAGCATGCCCTGAACAAGAATCCGTTGAATATATTTGCATATCTCTTGAAGAATATTTTTAATGAATTTTTGAAAATCCGGAAAGCGATCCATGCACTTAGGCAGTGACTTAACTTTTTCGTCAAAAAAGACCCCAAAAGTATCTTGGAATGTCTTGAAATTGTACACAGTCATAGTCAAGCATGCCCTGAACAAGAAACCGTTGAATATATTTGCATATCTCTGGAAGAATATTTTTAATGAATTTTTGAAAATCCGGAAAGCGATCCATGCACTTGGACATTCCAAGTATGTTGGAATGTCTTGAAATTGTACTCAGTCATAGTCAACAACGCCCTGAACAAGAATCCATTAAAAATATTTGCATATCTCTTAAGGAATATTTTTAATGAATTTTTGAAAATGAGGAAAGTCTGTGCACTTAGGCAGTGACTTAACTTTTTATTCAAAAAAGACCCCAAAAGTATCTTGGAATGTCTTGAAATTGTACACAGTCATAGTCAAGCATGCCCTGAACAAGAATCCGTTGAAGATATTTGCATATCTCTTGAAGAATATTTTTAATGAACTTTTGAAAATCAGGAAAGCGATCCATGCACTTGGACATTCCAAGTATGTTGGAATGTCTTGAAATTGTACTCAGTCATAGTCAACGACGCCCTGAACAAGAATCCGTTGAAAATATTTGCATATCGCTTAAGGAATATTTTAAATGAATTTTTGAAAATCAGGAAAGCGATCCATGCACTTAGGCAGTGACTTAACTTTTTTGTCAAAAAAGACCCCAAAAGTATCTTGGAATGTCTTGAAATTGTACACAGTCATAGTCAAGCATGCCCTGAACAAGAATCCGTTGAATATATTTGCATATCTCTTGAAGAATATTTTTAATGAATTTTTGAAAATCCAAAAAGCGATCCATGCACTTGGACATTCCAAGTATGTTGGAATGTCTTGAAATTGTACTCAGTCATAGTCAACGACGCCCTGAACAAGAATCAATTGAAAATATTTGCATATCTCTTAAGGAATATTTTTAATGAATTTTTGAAAATGAGGAAAGTCTGTGCACTTAGGCAGTGACTTAACTTTTTATTCAAAAAAGACCCCAAAAGTATCTTGGAATGTCTTGAAATTGTACACAGTCATAGTCAAGCATGCCCTGAACAAGAATCCGTTGAATATATTTGCATATCTCTTGAAGAATATTTTTAATGAACTTTTGAAAATCAGGAAAGCGATCCATGCACTTGGACATTCCAAGTATGTTGGAATGTCTTGAAATTGTACTCAGTCATAGTCAACAACGCCCTGAACAAGAATCCATTGAAAATATTTGCATATCTCTTAAGGAATATTTTTAATGAATTTTTGAAAATGAGGAAAGTCTGTGCACTTAGGCAGTGACTTAACTTTTTATTCAAAAAAGACCCCAAAAGTATCTTGGAATGTCTTGAAATTGTACACAGTCATAGTCAAGCATGCCCTGAACAAGAATCCGTTGAATATATTTGCATATCTCTTGAAGAATATTTTTAATGAACTTTTGAAAATCCGGAAAGCGATCCATGCACTTGGACATTCCAAGTATGTTGGAATGTCTTGAAATTGTACTCAGTCATAGTCAACGACGCCCTGAACAAGAATCCGTTGAAAATATTTGCATATCGCTTAAGGAATATTTTTAATGAATTTTTTAAAAAATCAGGAAAGCGATCCATGCACTTAGACAGTGACTTAACTTTTTCGTCAAAAAAGACCCCAAAAGTATCTTGGAATGTCTTGAAATTGTACACAGTCATAGTCAAGCATGCCCTGAACAAGAAACCGTTGAATATATTTGCATATCTCTTGAAGAATATTTTTAATGAATTTTTGAAAATCCGAAAAGCGATCCATGCACTTGGACATTCCAAGTATGTTGGAATGTCTTGAAATTGTACTCAGTCATAGTCAACGACGCCCTGAACAAGAATCAATTGAAAATGTTTGCATATCTCTTAAGGAATATTTTTAATGAATTTTTGAAAATGAGAAAAGTCTGTGCACTTCGGCAGTGACTTAACTTTTTATTCAAAAAAGACCCCAAAAGTATCTTGGAATGTCTTGAAATTGTACACAGTCATAGTCAAGCATGCCCTGAACAAGAATCCGTTGAATATATTTGCATATCTCTTGAAGAATATTTTTAATGAACTTTTGAAAATCAGGAAAGCGATCCATGCACTTGGACATTCCAAGTATGTTGGAATGTCTTGAAATTGTACTCAGTCATAGTCAACGACGCCCTGAACAAGAATCCGTTGAAAATATTTGCATATCGTTTAAGGAATATTTTTAAAGAATTTCTGAAAATCAGGAAAGCGATCCATGCACTTAGTTAGTGACTTAACTTTTTCGTCAAAAAAGACCCCAAAAGTATCTTGGAATGTCTTGAAATTGTACACAGTCATAGTCAAGCATGCCCTGAACAAGAATCCGTTGAATATATTTGCATATCTCTTGAAGAATATTTTTAATGAATTTTTGAAAATCCGGAAAGCGATCCATGCACTTAGGCAGTGACTTAACTTTTTCGTCAAAAAAGACCCCAAAAGTATCTTGGAATGTCTTGAAATTGTACACAGTCATAGTCAAGCATGCCCTGAACAAGAAACCGTTGAATATATTTGCATATCTCTGGAAGAATATTTTTAATGAATTTTTGAAAATCCGGAAAGCGATCCATGCACTTGGACATTCCAAGTATGTTGGAATGTCTTGAAATTGTACTCAGTCATAGTCAACAACGCCCTGAACAAGAATCCATTAAAAATATTTGCATATCTCTTAAGGAATATTTTTAATGAATTTTTGAAAATGAGGAAAGTCTGTGCACTTAGGCAGTGACTTAACTTTTTATTCAAAAAAGACCCCAAAAGTATCTTGGAATGTCTTGAAATTGTACACAGTCATAGTCAAGCATGCCCTGAACAAGAATCCGTTGAATATATTTGCATATCTCTTGAAGAATATTTTTAATGAACTTTTGAAAATCCGGAAAGCGATCCATGCACTTGGACATTCCAAGTATGTTGGAATGTCTTGAAATTGTACTCAGTCATAGTCAACGACGCCCTGAACAAGAATCCGTTGAAAATATTTGCATATCGCTTAAGGAATATTTTTAATGAATTTTTGAAAATCAGGAAAGCGGTCCATGCACTTAGGCAGTGAATTAACTTTTTTGTCAAAAAAGACCCCAAAAGTATCTTGGAATGTCTTGAAATTGTACACAGTCATAGTCAAGCATGCCCTGAACAAGAATCCGTTGAATATATTTGCATATCTCTTGAAGAATATTTTTAATGAACTTTTGAAAATCCGGAAAGCGATCCATGCACTTGGACATTCCAAGTATGTTGGAATGTCTTGAAATTGTACTCAGTCATAGTCAACGACGCCCTGAACAAGAATCCGTTGAAAATATTTGCATATCGCTTAAGGAATATTTTTAATTAATTTTTGAAAATCAGGCAAGCGGTCCATGCACTTAGGCAGTGACTTAACTTTTTTGTCAAAAAAGACCCCAAAAGTATCTTGGAATGTCTTGAAATTGTACACAGTCATAGTCAAGCATGCCCTGAACAAGAATCCGTTGAATATATTTGCATATCTCTTGAAGAATATTTTTAATGAATTTTTGAAAATCCAAAAAGCGATCCATGCACTTGGACATTCCAAGTATGTTGGAATGTCTTGAAATTGTACTCAGTCATAGTCAACGACGCCCTGAACAAGAATCAATTGAAAATATTTGCATATCTCTTAAGGAATATTTTTAATGAATTTTTGAAAATGAGGAAAGTCTGTGCACTTAGGCAGTGACTTAACTTTTTATTCAAAAAAGACCCCAAAAGTATCTTGGAATGTCTTGAAATTGTACACAGTCATAGTCAAGCATGCCCTGAACAAGAATCCGTTGAATATATTTGCATATCTCTTGAAGAATATTTTTAATGAACTTTTGAAAATCAGGAAAGCGATCCATGCACTTGGACATTACAAGTATGTTGGAATGTCTTGAAATTGTACTCAGTCATAGTCAACGACGCCCTGAACAAGAATCCGTTGAAAATATTTGCATATCGCTTAAGGAATATTTTTAATGAATTTTTGAAAATCAGGAAAGCGATCCATGCACTTAGGCAGTGACTTAACTTTTTTGTCAAAAAAGACCCCAAAAGTATCTTGGAATGTCTTGAAATTGTACACAGTCATAGTCAAGCATGCCCTGAACAAGAATCCGTTGAATATATTT